>NW_010972920.1:2206471-2212148 GCF_000737465.1 Haliaeetus leucocephalus | reverse complement strand
GGGCGACGGGCGGGGGCTCCGCCTCCCCTTCCCAGGAGGCGCCGGCGGTGCCGGGGGCTCCGCGGCCCGGGAAAGGGTTCGGCTGCGGGGGCCGTCGGGGCTTGAGAGGGGCGGGGGCAAGCCGGGGGGTGCCCGCCGCTTGGCGGTCTCCGGGCAGGGCGACCGCTACTCACCCCCTTGTCCGGGCGGCGGGGGCTGCTGGTCGTGCTTCTTCTTCTTCTCGTGTGGGAGAGCTGTAGGCGGGAAAGGAGGAGGCGAAGCGGTGTCCCCAGCGGGGCTGTCCGGTCGGCTGTGGTGCCGAGGAGAGGGCGTTCGGGCTCTGCGGGGAACGGGGCGTTAGGTGGGACGCGGCGGAGATGCCGCAGGTGGAGGGGGAAGCGTGGGTCAGGGAGCCACGGCAAGTTATTGATGGCTTACGCTCGGTTAGACTTTCTGTCACCGCTAACGTTTTCATATATACGTATGTAATTTTGTTTTATCAAACGAAACAGGACGGAAAAAAAACCACAGCATGTTTGCAGTGTAAAGTTTTAAGTCAGGCTTAAGCACGACAACCCTTTTACACCCCTTCCCTGTAGACTTTTAGAATAGAGCGGATTTTCTTCCCCTTGCTGCCATCGTAGCTTGGCAGTCTTACAGAGCAGAGGCAGGCAGCACTGGATGAACCTGTTTGCGAGGACAATCTGATGGTAAAACAGTCCTGCTGCTACTGCCGCATCCAAGAGGGATACAGGGGAAAGAGCCGGCGTTGGCTTCTTGTAAGCGCACACGTGGGGAAAGTAGGTCATGATGAACCCAGAAGAAAAATTTTTAGGATCAAGCAAAGTGAGCAGGAAGAGAAAAGCCAAAAAAACCCACCCCGACAGTGGAGGAAGCCAAGGGACACTGTGGACGCTCAGAGCCAGGGTATTTAGGCAGGTATCTGAGCGATTGTTCACAACGAGGGTGTGCCAGGCTGTCCTGGCACGTGGACCCCAGCGTCTGGAAGATGGTGACAGCCACGACAGGGAGGATTTTTCTCTTCTGCCCGGCATGCTATAGTTCTAGTCTTGGGATCACCGAGTAAGAGTTGCAATCTCAAGCCATTGCAAACTACCACTCAAAATACGGCCTTGGGTTTTGCAACAGAAGTCTTTCAGCTTGTAGTACTGCCAACCCATTAATTTCTCAGAAGCCTTCAATGTTTCTTATCACTGTTTTGAAAATGTTAACAGGCTACTTCAAGTCGTCTAGTTGCTGGCTTTTGCTTTTATAAACTATTTATTGTAACAAACTTTCACATGACTATTACCTTGATAACAGCACAGTCTCTTGGCAATAGCACTCTCAACTCTTTTGAATTTTCAAGGCAAATCATGTATTACACACATTTTCAAAAGAATGTTGACCTCAGTGCTCAAGTGGTTCACATTCCAGATTGTCATAGTCTACATGTCAGGTTTCTCTTCAAAACCTTCTTTAAATAAGCAAGCAAATTTTATAGGAGCAAAAAATTAAGATAACAATAGGAATTCATCTTGAACCCTTATCTTTATCTAGATTGGCTTGCATGCTTTAAGTTTAATTGAATAAACAGATCCCTGAATCATACAGACCAAGGGAATGTGATGTGCGTTCCTCTCTTGTGAACCAAGCAGGGTGCAAGGAAGAGTCTCTTCAAGAGATGCTCATCTTCCACCCATTGTTCCTTCAATATATTTGCGTCCCAAGCACAGGAAAAAATGTCCCACTGCTGTTTGTCTTGTAGATTGTCAGTGTGTGCGAATTACCTTTAGAGGGCACCATTTTGTCGGGCACTTGTTAGCACTGAAGTTTTCCAGGAATCTCCAACCTTCCTTAGCAAACGTGAGAGATCAAAGCCTCTGCACCTATGATCAGAACAAGAAAAAAAAAAAAATCATCCTAGGACAATAGAATTTGCATTTATTCACTCGACAGAACTGGTGTTGAACGAAGTCTACTTATGAGAGGAAACGGGTTACCTAAAGTAAAAATAAAAAAAACTGAGGAGATGGCCCTCTATACTGCTGTTGACCAAGAAGCTAGATTTATCTACATTGGAAGATGCCTTCTGCAATACCTAATGTTAAACGGGTTGGTGTTAAGAATAATTAATACCAGCTATTCTTTACCTTGATCAGAGGAAAAAGGAAAATCTTCTGAGTTGGTACTAAAACAAATGCTCATCTTACATTGGGAAACATTACTTATCACTCTGTGTAATCTGTCATCAAGAAAAATTGACCTTACATTCTGTTGTGGTATTTTCCAAAATTATTCATTTAGCTTTAAGTTACTCGAGCATTGGGGCTTCCACCATTTTCTATGAAAGAGGAGCCTATTAACACACTTGCTCATCTGCAACTATCTCAGCATTCAGCAGCAGATAGTGCACTTAGCCTGAGCGAGCCCACCAACTCTGGAAAACAGGAGAGCATAGTTTGCATGGAGAAATTTAAGTAGTATGAACCCCCCTGCAGATGGTGTACACACCATAAACACCGTTGAGATTTCTGGAGCAGGTCCCACATGAATAATTTATTTCTAAGACATTATTACTAAAGTGTATGAACATTGTAGCAGAAATGACGCATACCTGAGCACCGAAAAGGCCCCGAAGGCAACAGAGGGCCGAATTTATCCCTCTGTCTACAGTCCAGCAGTAACAAGGCTGCTGAGTTGTACCATCCCAGCTCCAGAATTACGGTGACTCTCAGGACCACCGTATAACCACCTCGTAGTTCCTGTAATTTCTTCATGCCTTGCATTTCTTGTAGAGAATAATTACAAGTACGTACCACAAGTTTGATGTGATATTTATACTTATGTGTTTTACTTGTTCACAAACCAAATCCCTTACCATAACGCACAAACAAGTATTAAGAAATATGATTAAGAAATTGATGGATGCTATCGGTTTAATCTAGAATGCAGGGAGAGTGTTTACAGAGCTTAGTGTTTATGTACTGTATTCTTTACAATTCAGAACAAAGTTGTTCTTCCGTTTGTTTTTTTTTTTTGTGTTCCTGATGATACACATACTAACTTTCGTGATCTTAATTTTTGAACTTTTTTTTCCGCTGGAATGTTCTGCGTTTACTGAGCTGTGCTGCAAACGCTGGAAACTTCAGTTCAGGACCAAAGCACTTCTGTCTGCTTGAGGGCCCTTTCAGAGTAATTCTTTAAGCTCTACAGTATAATGGATAAACCAAAATGACAGACGTGAGGCCATGGGTGCATTCGCTGTGCCTTTCCCGGAGCGACTGAGCGGTTCGACTCTTACGTAAGTCTGCAGCATGCTGCCAGTCCCTTGTATCGGCAGCGTCTGAAGCGAGCACTTCGTGTGACCCTTCGCCATGCCGAATAGACCAATACTAATGTGAGACATAAAAATGTACACATTACGTAACCATTTCTCCTGACAGCCGCCCAGGCCAAGTATTTCCTACTGACTGCTGCAGTCACAGACATTTAATTTTAACTTGCCACTAAAATAAAACATTCTGTGGGTAGAAGGAAGCGTATGGGTGGGAACAGGGAACGGAGGTTATTCATGTCCCAACATGAATGTGCCAGAAAGATCAGCAATATTTCTTTGAGTTTGATTTACGTGGCCAACTTATTCTGACGGCATCTGTTAAAAAGTGCCCTGAGACCCATTTCATGCCTGCTTTAACTAATACAGCCAAAATGAAAATTGCGAACGTCATGAAATGCTTTTTAATGACGCCTTCACTGCCCAGTAAAACACTCGATTTTAAAAGTGTCCTAAAAACAGTAGTGTAATTTTAATTTACTTAGAAATGCACTGACCTGGCATTCTGACTTGGTCTGAAGGACAGAGCCAGAAAAGTAGAAAATGCAGCTTCAGCATTTAAAAACATGAGAGAAGCAGATGACTGTCAATGTTGCCACATAAGGCTTTATAGCTGAAACCCCTTACGTGCCGTACAGAAACTTAACGCTGTGCGGGATTGTAGCATGTTTCGATGTACTGAATTTGCCTGATAACGAATCTGAAGGTCCATCAGGTTTTACTCTGGCCTACCTGCAGCAGCGTGAGCTTTGTGGGGGTGCCAGGGCTCGCAGAATCCCCTTGGGGCAGGAGGGAGTCTCTGGGGGTTGTGCTGCCTGTCCTTTCCCCCCTCCGAAATCCAGCTGGCTTCTTAGTGACCTGAACAGAGGCAGATTTTTACGTGAAATTACACCCTGGGATTGTAATTTCTGCCATAAAGAGGTGGCACTTGGATGTGTCTAAGTCTACAGTGGAACGTGTGGTCCTTGTGTGATAGGAGTATTTTATTTTGAAGCATTCTGGATGCTGCTGTCTATCTTTGTTTCCCCTGGAACATATAAACTGACTGAGACAAACCCAAAAATTAAGAGCATTGTTCCTGGTTTGAGAATGGGAGGTAGGCATTCCCAGAGCACAGTCCCTACACCCCAAAAACACAGCCTGCAGCTGTCACCTGGTGTCGAATGAGCTGCCGGACATCTTTTGCGATAAACCGCGCGCCCTCGGTTTGCCCTTCACGGAACAGCCCTCTTGCCTGGGAAGAGCACACCGCGTGAGAATCGCTGCCAGCAAAGATGCGATTGTGCTTATTTGAAAACTTATGCTGAAATGATACTCTGACTGTGCTGTACATTGTATTTCCACAAACGGGAGGACGTGCAGTTTTTAACCGTGCTCACACAAGGTGAGGTGGTTCAGGGCAGGGGTCAGGTGAAGGACCTGCCAAGGGTTTGTAAGAAAATCTGGATTTTTCTTTACCTCAGTAGTTTGCAGCTGGCCTTATCTTCACTTCTGAGGGGTGTCCTTTCTTAGCTGACTGCTCGCCCTAGCCAACTGAGTTAAAAATTGCTTACAAATCAAACATTTGTGTTGAAACATTAAAGCCATTTTGACACATTTCCTTTAAAAAGGGTCCGACTGTGGAGTGAGGAGGGCAGAAATGCCAGTTAAGATCTCCCTATTCTTTTATGACTGTGGTGGTTATCTGTGGGTTGGGTACCTGAACCCCTTTGTCGTGCACCTGAAGAATGAGGACAGAGCGCCTAAGGATGCCCGGATGGCAAAAATAACGAAATTGTAATGCGTTTTGACACGCTAAAGTGAACCGCTCCGTTCCTGTACCCCGCAGGCTTGCTCCACAGGAGGCAGTTTGGGGTAGAAGAGGGATGAATACTCTCGGGCCGCACCATCGCTCAGTCGCTTTTCACGGTTCCCCTGTGACATTTGCTAGAAGACCACAGGGATTTCACTGCCGGGACTACCTGAAGGCTGTCAGAAGCGTTTACGTTATGCCGGTGCCCAAGAAGTATCGCCGGGCGACACCCGGGACGCTGCGGCCTGGAGCAGTGCGGGGGTTTACCCAAGGACAGTGGCGGGCGGGAGGCCGCGTCCCGCTCTCTGCTCCCTTTGGGTCACCCAAAGCTGAGGGGAAAACCCTTCCAGGCAGCCCTGTGGTGCCGTGGGGGGCGGGATGCCTGGTGTGGGGAAGGGGGTATTCGTAGGGACAAGGGGGATGCCCGTTTTGAGGGAAGACGAGGCTGTCTGAGGGGACAGGGGGATCTCCGAGGGGGGACAAGCCGTGCCCGGGGACAGGCGACAGCCGGCCGCCGTGAGGAGAACGCGGTCCGCCGAGGGGGGGGGAACGACTGCTGAGGGCGATGG
>NW_010972920.1:2159828-2206282 GCF_000737465.1 Haliaeetus leucocephalus | reverse complement strand
CCCGCCTCTCCCCCCCACCGCCTTCCCCTCAGCCTCCGCCACCTCAGCGGCGGGAGCTGGGGGTTAACGGCAGCTCGGGGCCGGCCGCCAGGGCGTTTGGAGGGCGGCAGTTCCCCCGGGGGTGTCTGGAAAGGGGACGACGACATGAATTTAAAAATCAGCCACGCGGGGCGAATCAGTTAATTGGGGGTCGTTGGAGAGCTTCGCGGTGGGCCCTGTGTTGGCAAGCCCAAAGGGTTTTATCGCTGGCAAGGCGAGAGCAGGCTTTGGGGGGGGGGGGAGAAGGCACCCATCTTTGGAGTCTCCCTTTTCCTCACGATTTTTTTTTTTTTTTTTAACTCGCAGCAAGGAGGTTATGGGCAGAAGTTGCTGCCCGTAGCGATATCTGCGGTAGATAAGTTAAAACTGGATGGCGTTGACGCAGCTTTGGTGAGCAGCAGCGTTTAAAAGTTAATTCCAGGTTGAGGTAATGGTTGCGCAGATGACTGAGGGTGATCTGGTGCGAGCCGGCGAGCGAGGGATCGCTGGCGGGGTGCACGTTGCTAATGAGAAGGCAATTGTTTACTGCGGCATAAAAAAGCTCCCTTAGGAATCGGTGGCGATTTAGGTGTGTGCAAAACCTTAGGTTTTGCAGTTTTGCGTCGTCGACAGCAACTGAATGAACTTTGGTCCCTCCCCTTGGGAACAAAGACGAGGTACTTCTGACAATTAACGTAAACCGGTTCAGTGACCTATTAATTAAAGTGAAGATGTGCTCTAGGGAAAGAAGGGAAATCCAAGCAGCTGAAAAAGGCGCCCTTGCAGAGCCAAGCTCCATTAAGGCCTTCGCCCTGCTGAGTGTTCTTGCACGTTCAGAGTTACGTGCGAGCAGTTAGTGGGACCGTTGCCATAATATCTGACAGTTGTTAAAGGCTTATATTGATAACCAACAGATGTATACGTAGTTTGCTTTTAGAGAAGATACTTTATCTTGGGAGCTGGAGCGTTCTAGTAAGTTGTGTTCTCATGGAGACAAATAACACCGGTGCTGGCTTCCTTCTAAATCCCTCCACTGCATTTATCTTTTAACTCTGCTGTACTAAACCAGCTCGCCTGTCATTGTGCTTGTGCTGCCTTACCCCAAGAGAGGTTTTGAAAGACACCTATCAGCTGCAGGGTGCAAGCTGCAAATGGGAGGTGGGTACAAATGACTGTTGGATTCAGGCACGGTGCTTCTAATGAGAAGCCCAGCTGTCCCCCTCCTTCATAATTCTCAGCTGCTGCAATGGAGAAGGGGGACAGGATTTCACGTACAGTGGTGTCCTGGGAGTCTGGTTTGTAAATTAGAGAGCCTCCCTCTCTGTAGCATTTGGCTAACTGGTAACGGAAAAGCATGAAACCCTCTACCCTCTGTCACAAGCAATAATGAGATGCTTATTTCTGTTTCCAGACTCTTCTGAAACCTAGGAAAGCAAACCTTTACCTCTACCTGCATTGTTTCAAGTGGTCCTGCTGGATGAAATACCGAGATGGAAACTGAAGTTATTGCATGGCAAAGCTAGAAATGTTTGGCAAAGCTGTCTCAGCTGTTGTTGGCAGAGTGTTGTAGATGGCACCTAATTTACTCATCTGCAGTCTAGAAATGGATTTAAAAAAAGAAATTTTAAAATATGCCTGGTAGGCCTCAGGGAGACCAGGGAAACTTTCTCTGTAACTGGCAAATAGTTAGGGTTTGGGCTTTTTTGTTGTTTTTGTTGTTGGGTTTTTTTTTTAAGTATACAGAAAGTAAGCATCACCTTTTGTCAAACGTGAATTTCAGGTTGATAAAGTTATTCTAAGATAGTGCTTGGATATCTTTACGCTTTTACAGATTTAGTAGCACAAACTTGTATTTTGAGCTGATAACTCCCCACATTTTCACAGTCCTTTTTACATAGTTTTTTGTAGTATGTTTTCACCCCTTTTTTCACCGAAAGTTTCCTTGGTATGGAGGTAGCCAGGTTGTTTTTGTGTCCGTGCTGTTTTCTCTGCCTCAGTGATACTGTTGTGTTTTTGTGAACTGACTCACAATTTTGAACTTTTGATAAAGATGCAGCAGGTGAAGATTGTACTTGTGCACTTAGACTAGAAATGTTTTCTAAATTGGCTATCGTGCAGGTTTATCGTCAGTAACTTGGCTGTAGTTTGTCAGTTTGACACTCGAGTACGATACCAAAAGCTGTCTTCTGCATGCAGACTTGCTTGTTGTCAAATAACAGGGCGATTGTGCTTGGATAACACAGGGTGCTTGGGGCCCCCCTCGCGGGCCCGTTGCACGGTCCTTGTCCGCTGACAAATCCATTGCTATTCTTTACTGTTGCCAGGGCCAGTGACATATAAAGCTACATTGGGGGGGGTGTGGGGTGTGGAAATCAAGGGAAACCATTGTCTTCTCTGGTTATGGGTAACATTATAAAAAGACTGTCTTGTGAGACGAGCTACTGAATTAATACAACTCGGTTTTGACAGCAGTTGTTATTTTCAGCACCACTGTTTTCTCTTTCTGATTTGTTTCTTCCTTTCTGAAAAGACTTCGTAAACCTCTTCAATGGTTGAATAGGTTATCCTGAATCTTTACAAAAAAATTAAAAAGTGGGAATTGGACTAGAAAATATCTTCAGTTCCAAAAAATATCAGCTAGATAGTTTCTCTCTAAAAGGAAATTACAGCATAGTTGCAGGTACTTTAGCTTACATCTCCAAGCAAAAAAATTAAAGATAGTTCTGGTAGGCGTGCCATATGGTAACATGCTTGTGTTATCCTACGCTGGCAAAACTTAACATAAAAAAGAAGCTAGATGAAAACCATTTATTTTTAAAAGGAAAAGATTAAGTTTTATTATTGAAGTTGTGAAATTGTCTTTTCCTAAAAAAAAAAACAAACACCAAACATCTATGTACGGGTAAATCCCTCTCCGAGAATTCCAGTGTATGTTTTTTTAAAATGACATTCGTGTAAGTAGTCGTAACTGATGAGACTTGGAAAGACCAGGAGCTGATGGAAACGGCAAGTAAGGGTGAGGACCCGTAGCTGTTGTCTGGGGCGTATATGTTTATGGTTGGATGTAAACTTAACTTGTAGACCAGATTGGGAGAAAGATGTGCTTTTCCTTCTCCATCTTGTTATACAGCACAGCAGAGCATAGCAGCTTCTTCTGATGGGCCGCCTGATTTTTTTTTTTTTTGAATTTAAGTAAAATCATAGTTTGTGTGTATATGTATATGCAGAAAGTGCAGTGGGACATGACGTTTTTCCCTTACATCTCTTGCAGAGTAACACCAAAACCAGAGCTGGTGTGTTTGTTTCCAGATAGACAAGCATTGTGGCCTTCCTGATTTCCCGGTTTGCTCCTGCTCTTGAAGAACATCCTGGCTATTTGTTGTTTCCCCTTCCTCAGCTTTCCTAGATGCTCAGTTGCTGCTACTTATAAATGAAAGCAGTTTCTACAGTGCGCAGTGTTTTTCAGCTTACTTTAGCTGGAGAGCAACCGAGTGTTTCGTGAGTGTTCCTTATGTAGTTGAAAGTTGGAGATGTGGTATTTATCTCCTCTTTATCAAGGACTCCTACAGAAGACTGTTAGGCACTTCTAAGCTGGAATTTCGGTCACTGAAAATCAACGTGTAGGCATTCACAGACTGTTAGAAATGGGAAGTATATGCTTGTCAAACATTCAGACGTTTTTCTTCTGTATTTTAATGTACTGGTTTTCTTCAGTTTTAGGTTGATTAATGTAATACTACTGTGCAGGCTGTGTTCCTAGAGCAGAGATCACGGTAGAGGTTCTTGACACGTGAATGTGTTACCTTACTGCAAAACCTGGTTTTTAAGCAGAACCATTAGGGATGCGTTTGGTTTCTTTTTTCTTTTTTTGCTATTTTTTTTGGAAGAGTACCAGGAATGAAATGTCTCTTGAGTTTGCCTGTGAGTAAATTGGAGAGAGAACTGCAAAGTTATTGCCAACTGTTTAAAGAATTTTTTGGTTTTTAAGTCTTGGTAACAGTAATTTTGAGTTTTGAGGAAAGCAAAAGGATTCCTTAGAGGTAGAGTTTATATGGAATCAGCTCTGACAGTGAACTTCACAGAAAGTAAAATGGGGGGTTTTTTGGTCTTTTTTTTTTTTTTTAGCTGCTTATAGCTTTCATTGGTAGTGTTAGGTTAATGGTTGGACTCCGTGATCTTAAGGGTCTTTGCCAACCTAAATGATTCTATGATTCATTGAATTACTGGCTGTAGAAATATATGCTTTTACCTGAAGTTTGTGTTTAATGTTGTTGAAGCACATCAGTTCACTTGCAGTATTAACTCTGTGTTTAATTCCTGTTTTGAAATGCCTGCTATCAAAAGATTTGTTACTTGGCTGGCAGCTGGTCTCATTTTCAAGGCAGTGAACACTAAGGAACAGAAAGCTTCCAGAAACCACGGGAATGAAAAAGTTAGATAAAGGTCTTCGTGTGTTGCCTCTTGTGCTGCCTGTGGTACAATTCCTTTTACAATTCTCGAACTCTCTTGAAAAAGGCCTTTTAAAGTGCTTGTCACTCTGCTTCCCTCCTCATTTACCTTCCCTGAAGACCCCAAAACAGTTTGTTAGGGTACAGTTTGCTGATAGGGTTAAGCTCACTGAGGCACTTGTCATCCTTCTAATGAGCTGGTTCAAGAAGCTAAACCAGCAGAAAACTATGAATTCCTTTTTTGTGGGATTAGGTTTTTTGCTAATTTAGTTACTTGGTGTCATTGTGTAGTGACATGAGGGATGGTGTCAGAATAATGGAAGCAGCAGGAGTGTCTGGACATGGCAAAAGGCAGGGAGGAGGCTTCTCCCTTTTTCTCTGCAAACTGGCAATTGAATAAGCTTAGCTGTGTCGCCAACCCTGTCCTTCAAACTTCATTTGGCTTTCTGTGTGTGTTACTACCTGTTTAGGTAGTTGAGTTCTTGCCATTCCCCTGACAGTGGCCTTGTTCATTCTTGATGTGTTTGACGAGATGTCTGCTTGTCGTGGTAAACGAGCATACACTTTCAAAAAGTAGCTGATCAAATTTGCCTACCATGAAATGGAGATAAATTGTATCCAGTAAGGCGTGAGTGTTGCTGCCTTATCTGTAAGCTTGGAGGTAGAGGGCTGCAAAGCTGACTTCTGGCTTTTATTTCAGAAAGAACGAGTCTGCCTTGGAATAACAGAGCTGTGCAGACCAGTTCAGGCTGTAAGATGTCTGAGCTTGCAATTGCATTTGAAAAAAAAAACTTTTGCCACTAATACTCTGTTTCGGGGAACATGTAGTTGATGAAGTGAGCGATAGACACTTCGAAATGTTCTTAGATGCTTCCTTCTCAGTATAGAAGCATTGTTTTGGAATGAAAAAAAAAAAAAAGAAAAAAAATCATATGAAGAAAGGCATTGTTCAGTGTGAAAGTTGTGTTTACTACATCGCGGTGATGTCCGGTCTTAATTGCTTCCTAATTGTTTGCTTTTATGCTACAATTGTTTTCCCTTGTTTGTCCTCTTCTCTTTGTGTTTGCAATGTAAGCGAACCTATGCAATTAGCTATTTACATTTGTCAGATGAGAATAGCGGTGGAACAAGGATCGCTTTCAGGGGAGGATTTAGGCACGTGTGAAGGCGCTTGGTTTTTATTCTTGAAAAGGCGCCAAAAGCATTTGATATTTTTCTGTCAAGGCTTTGGATTTAGGACCTCTTCATGGCAACAGGCAACCATGATAAGGACAGCCCAGGGGTCACAGTTACATCTTAGGCTGTACGTGTCCTGAAAGATACCTAGTTTTTTTTTATCTTGTTTGAAAAAGTATAAAATATTAGAAGCATTTGTCCACTGAGGGGTGGCTTAAGAGTTGCAAGTGCGGTAATATGTTTTCGTGCCCAAGGCTGACAGAATGAAACTGCTTGTTCTTCTTAGAGAAGTAAATAGCTGCATTTAATTACACCGCTTTTAAGTCTTCCGTAGTAAGCAACAAGAAAGATATTGCTGCCAAAGCTATCAATAACCCTTTGACCCACAAATCAACCTAAATCGCAGGATATGCTGTGCGGTGCTTTTACCATTTGTAAACTAAGCCACTTCACATTAGAGTTGAGCTACAATGAACTTGTTGTTTGGGTTTTGTCCTTTTTTTGTTGTTGTTGTTAATGTACACAGAGATGGAGATTGTGGGTTATATATTCAAATGCTGTAGAATCTATCTTCAACTGTAACTGAATGTAACTTAATTGCTTTTCACAGAGTTTTAAAAATTTTTCTAGCCTGTAAATTTAATGAGGTGGGATTATCAGGATCCAGTGATTTGCTTTGTCGTCTCTGTGTGTGTTGCTTTTTAAACACAGCATTTCCTTCCCTTTCACTTCCATCGTGCTTCTGTGGCACTAGTGTAGTGTTGGCTGTCAGTATGGTAACTTCACCTGCTATGTGATGTGTGAATGTTACTGAAGAGAGGTTGTGATGGACGTATTTGGGCTGGTGTGAAGGGCCACGCTGTACCATAGGAAAGTAACTTAGGTGAATGGCGCTGAAAGCGTTTGGGAGGAAAATCTGCACAAGTCCTTTTTGGAGTCTCTATGAGGCAAATAAGGGCAAGAAAATGATTTCTCTTTTTAAGTTTTCAGGGGGCTCTCTTCCAGAGGAAGACATCTGTTGCATTTACCTCTTCTGGAAGGAGATACACTGAATTTTAAAATTGAGCAGGGTGCTATAAATTTCCCTCCAGAGTTACAGTACATTCTGACTAGGTGGGTGTCCTCGTTTCAGCTGAGATAGAGTTAATTTTGTTTCTAGTAGCTGGTATAGTGCTATGTTTTGGGTTCAGTATGAGAAGAATGTTGATAACACACTGACGTTTTCAGTTGTTGCTGAATAGTGTTTAGACTAAGTCAAGGATTTTTCATTTTCTCATGCCCAGCCAGCAGGAAGGCTGGAGGGGCACAGGGAGTTGGGAGGGAACGCATCCAGGACAGATGACCCAAACTGGCCAGAGGGATATGCCATACCATGTGATGTCATGCCCAGTATATAAACTGGGCAAAGAAGAAGGAAGGGGAGATGTCTGGAGTGATGGCGTTTGTCTTCCCAAGTCACCGTTAGGCATGATGGAGCCCTACTTTCCTGGAGATGGCTGAACACCTGCCTGCCGATGAAAAGTGGTGAATGAATTCCTTGCTTTGCTTTGCTTGCGTGTGTGGCTTTTGCTTTACCAATTAAACTGTCTTTATCTCAGCCCACGAGTTTACTCACTTTTACCCTTCTGATTCTCTCCCCCATCCCACTGTGAGGGACATGAGTGAGCGGCTGCATGGTGCTTAGTTGCCAGCTGGGGTTAAACCACGACGCTAGGTTATGTAAAACCATGTATGTGCAGCTTTTCTGGATCAGTTTAAAGCAGATTATAAAGAAGTAACCACAAAGTTCATTTTATAATTTTTCAAATAATTTCCCAGAGCCAGCGTGGTGGTTACTCTGGATGTGGATCTGTCAGATGCTTTCCCAGGGCACTGCTGCCTGGGTCAATATTTTGGTGAAAGGATTTGAAAGAAGGGAATGAGAGCTGGGGATTGGCTGTCTGGAGAGGCATGTATTCGTGCAGCTTAAATTGGACCCTGGATACTAAGTTCGAAATGACTTCTTAGTTCTTAGCTAGCTTAGTAAGTGTATGCCTTCGCAACCTGATACCCCGTTTTGTACAGTGTAGTTAAAAGTGGTGTGCATCTCGGACGTGTTCCCTTTAATTCAAGTCTTTGCTTCCCATTTTGAATATGTAGCCTGAGTCAGCAGACAGTAAATTCATGTGTATGAGATGGTAATTTTGTGTTAATAAAAAGACAGTCCCCCACTGTGAATTCATGAAGGTAACAGGAGTTTTTTCCTTGAAAATATATCTTGAAACTTTTAAAAGCAGTACTTGGAAGTGAATTAATTCACTCTTCTCTTGCATTGTTTCTCTTTTTCTTTGGGAGTCGGTGCAGCTTTTTGGTCCATTTAGGCCTTGCCCTTCAAAACATTGACTTTGGTTGCTCTGCTATAACTTGCCCATGTAAATGGTCTTTCTTCCTTTGTTCTGTCTTTTCCCATTCATTTGAAATCCGACTGTGACCATAGCTTCTTGTCCCAACTTCCCTTCTGGGTTTTTTTTTTTGGTGAAGGCACTTCTATCTTGTTCACCCTTTCCTCTCTTCCTTCTCCAGTTCACAGCTGTTCCTTGGCAGGAATCCATTCCTTTTGTTATTCTTACATACCTCCTGTGATCCCACCCATATTTCAGTTGAGTTTTATTTGAAGTTTGCTTCTTTTCCACGTACTTGGGTTTTTTGGGGGGTTGTCTGTCGTCGCACTTTGTCTTTGAATTTGGTAGCTTACCTCCAAGTTAATTGCTTGTGTCCTAGGGATATGAGCGCTCCTGACATACAAAATCTTAATCCCTTCCTCAGCGAAGAAGACCATCTTGCGGATAAGAACTCATAATGCCTGGATTTGTTGTCTTTATCACAAGTCTAATTCCTTTCTTTATGATAAAGAGAATAAACGAGCTTAAGTAAGCTTTGGTAAATTCCTCTTTTGCTAAAAATTTGAGACATCTGATTTTTGATACAGAAATAATTTCAACCCATATAATGATTGGGTGGGTTTCCTGTACTGACCTTAATAAAATAACCCATATTTTGTTTTGCTAGCTGGTATTTTAATTGTGTTTTTACCAACTTCAGTAGCGCAGTCGCGGTTTTGCTTGAATGGAGCAATTGTTTTAGGGACTTGCTGAGAGTTCTAGATCCAGGAATCAAAATGGCATTACTAGGTCTTTTACTTGTCATATTTTGTGGCCACAAAATACTGTTTCTTCTAATGCTGAAGTGTAACTTACAAAAAATCAAGTGTCTCTAATGTCCAACCAACTTCTGTGGTTGACAGCTCCTCTTAAAATTTATTGCTGCAGTGTGAGTGGAAAAGAGGAAAAAACCTGTATATTTAAATTCACCATAGAACAGTTAAACTGACTGTGGACTCAACTGGCAAATGCACAAGCTTAAATAATCTCAGAAGAAATGTTCTCCTGTGTGTGTAGGAGCTGTTGTTCCCCCTCAGATGCTTCAGATAGGTGGATTCTCCCAATATGATACTTTGCAAGATATAAGCAAATTTTACTGAAGATAGTTACACATAGCACATGCAAGATTGTATTGAATATGGGGGATGTGTAAGAAATACTTGGTGATGAGGTAATGCAGTGTATTTTTGGAAAGCTGGTAGATTATTCATTACTGCCTCCTGTCCATTTCATCTTCCTGTTATTCTCTGTGTTATTTCTTGCTTCTAATGATTGTTCTGTTGTTTGCTGAATTCAGACCCCGTTTTACCTATTAATCAAAGTTTAAGTGTAATCTTAACATGTATGCTTTGAGGTTTTCTGTTGGGAAGTTGCCAAGTATTTCTCATTTGCCATGTTCATCTCATCAGCCTGTTTTATGTGGGGGTTGCAATACAAGACAGCCTTTTATAAAGTGCTAAAGTGACTCCTCCCCCATTAAAATTTGGTTAAGTTTCTTTTTTTTAACTTGCTTTTTTCCTAAACTCATTAACAGATTGTTCTTTTCATTGTGTTTAAAAAGATTGAAGACGGTCTTAAAGTGTTTAGTTTTTTTTTTTTTTCAAATGCCTTGCTGTGATTTCTTAGGTTGTATGACTAGATTTGCTTTAGTCATTCATAAAGCATTGGTTTTCAAAAGCACTGATCAGCATTTTGGGAAACGATCCATGTTCTGAGGCATGTTCTCCAAGCACTATATTTGGTGTATAAGTAAGGATCTAATTTGATACTGGAGCCAAACTTTTATTGCTGCAATTTACCATCCTCAATGGCTTGTAGACTGCTTTCTGAAAAGCGCTGCTTCCTGCTTTCTTAAGTGTATTTAAAGGGTGTGACTGTTAGCAGCAGATACGTTTTGGGATGCAGCGGGCATTAGTAATGTAAAGACATGAAGAGAATTTAGCTGAATATAAGGAAATGTCTGTAGCAGGGGGAACAGTTTGCTGTGGCAAGTAGCATATAGTTTTGGTATGGGATACTTTTGTCCTTGTTTTATCAAATCAAAAAAGTACTACAGTAATGAAATCATAGGTAGGCCAATACTGTTAATCACCTGCTTTATTTATTTGACATGCCCCCCCCCTTTCCTCCTGCCCCACAGGCTGGATGATGCTTTATGGGACGGGCAGTGTGCAAGGCTGCACGAGGCAAGCTGGAGCTCTCCAGGCCACTTAATGATATTTTCAGTTACTCGTTGAAAGATCTTGAACTCCTTCATGCCTACTTAAATGGTTTAGTAAACCTTCTTTCTTTATTAACATTTCCAGTATCTTTTCTTTAAATGCAGTCGGATGAGTTATTGAAAGAAGTAACCCAGACTTGTAGCTTTATGTAATTCCTGGTATTTCTTTTATAACTTGCTTAGTTGCATCCGTAATGGTACTTGCTAGTTTTGTTTTCTGATCATGTGTGGATGCTCATATTCTGTGGTTGATTTATTTCCCTCTCTTGTCGGTGTTCACTTTGACTGCCAGGCCAGGACTTGAATGCTTCCCTCTTAAAAAGAAAAAAAAACCTGCTCTGTTCCCTTATGTTCTGCATGACGTTTGAGTTGTCTAATACTGCTTTTCATGTTTCCATGCGTCTGCGTAACATGTGCTGTGTCATCCTCACTCCCACATGTGTTACTGAGCATTTTCCCTCTGTGTAATTGTTTTACTTTGGAACATAACATTTTCTTGGAAACATCTGAGTGACAGGTTTTAAGAATTTCCCCCAAATACGCAAATGTTCTTCTTTCTGCATTTGCTCTTGGGTCTGTGTCTTCATTATGCATATAACAAATTAGAGGGAGACCATCTGAGATGGTTTGGACTGCAAAATTCACAGGTTTGAGTCTTTCTGCAGGTTTCGATGGGTATGGAGTGCATAAGTATACTTCTGTTAACAAATGTTACATAATCCTCTGTCACAAGCACTTGACTTTGTTGTTTCTGAATTTGCTTGCCACGGGGCAGAACTGCATTCTCTGTGGCTTGAGTTCTCCCACAGCAGTCCTTGCTGCAGGGTACGTATGGCATCCTTTTCAGCAACCTTTCAGTTTCTTTCAGTAGTCTACTATTTACAGCCTGATTGAATCCTCTTTCTCCAAAGGAAAATGCGCCATACACATGTACAGCAGAAATAAGTGTTCAAATGGCTTTTTAGTGCCAAGTTTTATGTATGGGAAAGGATAGGTTTTACAAAAGAAGTGTAGTTATGTCTACTGAATGATTTATTAGGTACATTCATGAAGTAAACCGAGGTTTTAACCTTTGTGGAAACTAAACTTTGAAGCATAACTGGGTGAAGTTCTAACTTCTGTTTGAATTCATGCTGTGCCCTCCCTTTTAAGCGAGCTAATGTTAATTGACAGAAATAAGGATGTCCTGAGAAAAGAGGGGAACATTAGTGAGAAAATAGTGCAATTTAGTTTGCAGAGAGCTTAATTAGTGACTGAAATGGTAAAGATACTGAACTCCATCTCAGTGATCCATAGGAAAAAACAAAGCAGTTGGAGAGGAAGGAATACTTTGTGTTTACCTTCTTCAAAGCTGCTAGTAGCCTGCTTTTTTTAAGAAATAGTACATGAATATTAGGATATTATAATCTGCGGAAATAAATCTGGTTTTGATTATGCTCTACAGTTCCATGATGTGTGTGCGGGTATGTACACAGTAACTGTTAGTATTAAAATAGTCAAAGAACCTGGATCTGATGGAAAGAACCTAACAAAACAGCCAAGACCAGTCCTCAGCTTTCTTAAAAATCTAATTTCTGTTTGTAATCAGACAGACGTTTTACGAGTGAAGACAGCATTGCGTTTGCTTCAAGGTAGTCGATGGATACCCAGGAGCGTGCAGCAAAACATTCTGGGTAATCTTGATTCCTCTCACGTAACAGGATTTCAAATGGATGTCAGAGGAGAACATGCAGAGGAGATGCTTGGGTCTCTGCTAAAAGCTTCGTCCTTGCAAATTGGAGTGAAAACTTGTTTCGAGTGATGTTTGGTAGTCTTAAACCTTTTGAAAAAGTCTGTGGAGAAACGTGGGAGCAGCAGTCCAGTGACATTGATAAAATATGCAGAGTGAGCCTTTTGGGAGGCTGCAGATTTTATACCACGGGCATGTTCCAGTTCCTCTGCGGTCTGCATGTCTGCCTGCTTGTCTCTGCAAGTCAATAGGGCATGCTTGGCTGAATGTGTACTTTTTCCTTTTTTCATCTTTTTTTTTTTCTGATGGATACCCTTGTATACTTCTTTTTGTTTCTCTGGCCTGTCCCTCTCCTTGCATTGCCCAGCACTGCTGTTTGTCCTACAGAGGACAATGCTTGAGGAGCTGAGTCACTTCCGCAACTGTTGGCTGCTCTGGGAATTGGCTTAATTGTGTTTTTGAGTGCACAGAGGGAGCTCTGGTAGTATCCAATGAGGGCAACTCTGACTTGCTTTGTTTATTTTGAGGATTTTCCAGAGGATGAAAGTGTATTAAATGAATATGTTGTAAATGAAACAAGGGAATTTATTTTCTGTGTGAGCATAGCAAACTGATGATGATTTCCTGGTTATGGGATGGTGTTCTGGACACTTGCTTGTTCCTTGGATTAGGAATTGTGATTACTTGAGAGAAGGGTTCCATCCGACTGGTGAAACAGCAGGAACACCATTGCCACCCACATGGGTTGGGTTGTAGTAGACATGAGCGTTGTAGCGTAACACCTCCCCCTTGCCTACAGGCACATTCTGGGCTTGCAGATGGAAAAACAGAGGCGGAGAGATGCAGAGGAGCATAGGTGCCTGGCTCGGCTAGAAAATGGTCTGCGGCCACCTAACATCTTTGTGGATTTGGCACCAAGTGTGCTGCTGCAGGGCGAGCGAGGGCATGTGTCAGAGGGAAGAGTTAAATGGCCAGTTTCCAAGGACCAGTCACCTGTCCCCTAGGCATAGCTTAGCCAGCAAAAGCTTGTCTTCGGCTCTCTTCTGGTGCACATAAGAGCATCTGACTTCTGCTGGACAAATCCTGCATTTTCTTGATTTCACTGACTCTAAAATGTGTATGTATAGAAGAAAAAAAAGTATTTTAAGAATGTGTACGTGTTATGACAGCTTTCAACACTGGGTGGTGATGGTTGGGACAAGCAAAAGCAAAACCATTCCTTAAGGCTACCTTAAATAACTTTCTCCTTACTGGATGTGAATCATCTGATAAACTTCTGCTCTTTTAACATGTAGTGTCTTGTGTAGAATGATACCTGTATTTTTTAAGAGCTATTGGTGAGATGATGACTTTTTCATCTGCCTCCTCTCATACCATCCTGTGTGGAGCTTCAGTCTGTGAAGACAGCTGTTTTTCCGAGAAGGAGAAGCCAGATCTTAGTCCTTGCCTTGATGGGTAGAGAATTAAAAGTCTCATAAAAATACCTATTTCACTGTCAGTACTTTGGTAGAAGGAGGCACTGTTTCAAATCAGTTAAAATAATGGTCACTATAACCCTTGAGAAGCATGTTCAGGTTGAAAAACCTCCAGCAAACTGAACCTTCTTCATGGTGTAGCAAAGAAAAAGGGTGGGATGAGGAAGGATGAATGACAGTGGTTCACTGACAAGAAAAAAGTGGGATTTGGGGTTTTGTCTGGATTTGTGTGTATTCCATTTCCAGATATGTGAAGAAGCTCTTTCAGGAATAACCTGTGTTGTATTGCCATTGTTTTCAATTCCATGTGCTGAAATATAAGGACATTGTTTTAAATTCCCCCAGTCTGTGATACCTTTATTTTTTTTTCAGATGAGGAAACTTTTTGGTTCATGTTTGCTGGAGGCTTTTTTTTTTTTTTTTTTTGTAAAGAGTGGTATTCAGTACTTAAAAAAAATGGTGTTTGAAACTAAGCTTTTTCCTTCCTTTTTCTTCTGAAAGGACCCCCTGGCTTTTGTGGAAAGTTGTGTTTTGTGTCTGTTACCTTGGGATTTATTTATTTATTTTCAAATCTGAATTTCTTGTTAAGCTGCTAACCTCAAGGACCTGGAGTTTTTGGGAAAAAAAACCAAACCAAAACAAACTGCCACAGAGCTCTGCGGGGAAGTGGCTGCCATGGGCAGCTTCGCCATGCTAGCAGAAGCCCCTGCAAGGAGAGGACCTGAGCGGAGCAGGGCCTGCCTGCCTGCCTCCCCCTGGAGAGGCCGTGGGCTCGGGCAGGAGCTGCAGCCGCTCTCCCCAAACCAGCACCGGGCGCCTGGCCAAGGAGAAGGTCCAGCTGGGCCTCCTCGCCAGCCTGCGAGTGAGGAGAGCCTGTCAACTGGGAGGCAGAAAGCAAGCTCCCTTCCTTGCAATGGAGGGTCGGGCGTCTGAAAGGACAGCTTAACGTAGGAAGCAATTCTGTTCTGGAGCGAGCAGGAGCCCCTGTGGGAATATAACGGGGATGGGTTTGCACAGAAATGTCTGGAAGCCTAAATTGTTACTTTGGCAGAATCGAGTACTTATTCCGGAAGATGCTCCACACCGCTTGCCTGATGGCAGTGCTGCAGAAGGAGCATGCTGAAATCTGGGAAGAAGTAACTTGGCTCCGACTCCTTGGGTTATAAAGTGTGGCACCAGGCTTTTCTAGCCTTGGCGACTGGCTGTGGCTTGGGCAGGCAGTTAATCACACAAAGACATTCTTTGTAAAAGTGGAAGCCTCTTGGTTACCAAGTGCAGTGTTAGCTTTGGGAAGAATCATTTCTTTGGCACCTGTACTTTCACCATTTTTAACTATGATATTTCTAACTTCAGTGACTTACTCTAGGTGTAGTAGACAATTTAGGTTATTTTTGTATCTCATACTAGCTACAGGGGGGAATTTCAGCTGTGTGCCATTGATTTAAGTACTTTGAGTTACTGTTTCCTACAGTAGAGTGTATAAACACTAAACAACATGTATTTTGTTTTTATAGGAATGACCATGTGCCTGTGGCAATTTTTCAAGTCGGTGCAACTGATTCTTCCTTAAAAAAAAACCCAAACAAAGAAACAAAGCAAAACAAAAACCCTGGGCCTGGAATTGCTTTCTAACCACTGCCTTACCTTTTTTTTGGGAGAGCAGCTATGTTGTATAAGGAGTTGGCAGCTCTTAACTCTTTCCCAGACGGGCTGCTTTGATTTGCTTAGTGATCTTGGCAGATACTGTGTTTCCTTCCATGTGAAGAAAATTGTACTTTTTATAGCTTAATGTTTGTGAAAGTTATTTTTGTTAGATGGGAGTGCTCTTCAGAAGTGTGTTGCTTTTATTATTGTTCAGAATAATACAGTGACTGTATCTGAAGAATTTACACAGAGGGACATTTTTCAGGGTGAGAGCTATCAGCTTGTGCACTTAGAGTATCTACTTAGCCATATGCTTGCTGGCTTTAAACTCTCGGATTGTGTTGAACAGCCTTCAAATACCTCTTAATGTCGAGTTGTAACCCAGTATTGTACTGTCCTGGAGCACTTCAGTCTTCTGAATTCGTGTTGGCTGGACTGATAGCACCACGTCTCATGTCAAACCATTAGCCCGTTCTTTTAAAGGGGTTTCATAGTCATCTTCCCAGGAAGTAATATCGGGGAGTAGAACAGCATTTGCAAAATGGTCTATAGCTCTTGAATAGCTGGGCTCTGGGGTCACTCATCCTGCCCCACAGCCTGGCAGAAGCGCTCCTTTCTCTGGCCCATTGGACCTGTAACCTCTGAGCATGGGACTGAAGCTTCCTTGGCCATCTTTCTCTGTCCTAAGTTGGTGGTTACTTTTGTTTGTCTTGAGACCTGCTGCATGGTAGTACATTGAAGGAACACAAGACTGTGGAATGCTTGCTTCTTGAATTCCTACATTGGATTTGCTACCTCCAAATTAAAGTGAACCGAGTGAGACAGGCTTGTTTTAATGAGTGGAAATTTGACTGGAAAATAATTGACTTCCTGGTATTGTAAGAGCTGAAGAAAGTAATGCCTGGCTCGCGCACTGTCTCTCTTGAGAACAGAAATGTTGTGACTACTCATTTTTATAAACAGAAATGCTCAAGTTAAATCTTTGTCAGTGCAGATTTCAAACATGTACAACGTAACTTAATTTTACCTGCTGTCCTGATGCTGTGATTGTCATGGGGAAAATGCTGCAACTATTGATTTGATTTCCCCAAAGTTGCTTGACCTTTAAATTTCTATGTCAACATGTTGGCTATTGGACACTAACACGATCATACTCTGATGTGTCTGTTCTTAGCAAGATGTTATCATTTGAAGACCCATATTATTGTCCAAAGGCTTGAATTGTTTGCTTCTTTGGAATTTGGTTCTCACCTTACAGTGTTTCTGTGTATGGGAGTTTAGAAAGAGGCGCAGCAGGAGAAGGGAGACAGGGAGATACAGAACTGAAACTTGGGGACTGATAAATTTACTTGTTGGCCTTTGGCAGTGAGTCGCTGCCTCAGTTTCCCTGTGTCTAACAAGACGCTAATGATGCCTACTTCAAAGATACTTTGTGAGCATTAATTAATGCTTGCAAAGGCCTTTGAAGATGAAAAAGCAGGAGTTGAAATATGAAAAGTTACCATGCCCCAGGTAAACGTTCTGTGTACTGTCTTGAGTTTGGCTTTCTCAGAATCTCTTGAGCACTTCCAGATATTTTGAAGGGCTTATTTCAGTTGGACCATGGTGGTGAATGCTTTTGGCAGGCACTGAGAGTTATAGTTATACTTGCAGAAGTTAGTGACTCGCGCGTTACCCCAAGGAAAGAAAGAAAGATGATATCCCATGGCCTCAGCATTATATACCAGTTAGAAGAATATAGGTGGCAGGTGTATCCTGAAAACAGTGCCACTGCAGAATTTTCTATTTATTTTTCCCCAGGGCAAGTTTCTGTCCTTTCCAGTGTTTGATAAAACAGTGCACTGATGAGCCCTGTATGAAATGTTTTATGGTAATTGCAGCACTGTGTTCTTGAGCCTACAGGTTGCCTGAAACAGATAGGAGGAGCAGTGCTCTCTATACTTTTTGTGGAAGTTGACTGCTTGTGATATTTTAAAATAAAATCTTAATTTCTTGTAAAACATGTCAGTTTGGTATGTGATGTGCAAGTAGGTGTGCAGGGGAAGAAAAAGGTTTTCAGATTCTTACATCTTCTCCAGGGTGGCATTCCACTTCTCCTTCTTCCATTTTGCCAATGGCATAGTAATTGCCTACTTTTTAAGTACTGCATTAGTTAAAGATGCTGTAATGAATTGTTAGTGAATTATGGGATAACTTGGTCTGGTTGTGTTTGCTCAAGAGGAATTTGAGGAAGACTTTGGAGCACTGTTAGTATTTCAGTGGTTTAGATTGTGCTGCTGCTGCAAAATGGATAGGTTGGCAGCCTGGGTAGAGGCAGGATTTGGGCTTTGATCTGCATCTCTGTGTTTGATTGTGAAGCACGCTAGATTCAGGGCAAGGTTTTTCGCTTGTAGCTTTGAGCCGTGCTAGACGCAACAGTAGGTAAGAGCTTGGTTCTGTGGTAAGAAGTTGGTTTTGTCATACGAACAAGCTGTGAAGCCTTAAGTTTAATGCATAAGCAGCCTAAACTTTTATCTTTTAATTCAGGTTTCCCTGGATAGCAGCAGACTTCATGGAAATAGGTGAAAAGCTCCACTGAAAGACTACAGTACACAAATAGTTGGGTGTGAGGAGGTCTAAGCCAGGACAGCCAAAGTGCTTCTCTTAGGAGTGCGAAGGTTTAAGTGGCTCCTTTCCTGCAGTTAACAAGAAGTGTATCACGAGTTTAGCCTGGATATTTAGCTGCTTTGATTGTAAAAGATTGGCCGGTGGTGTGTTTGAAGCTGAAGTGGGCTGTTGAGGCAGCTTGGTAAGTGTGGTGTAAGCAGGATGCCTGAAAATTTTTCTTTCTTCTGGAAACATTATCTTGCTAACCTAAGACAGAACAGCCTGCATAATCTGCATCATTAAAAACCATCCCTGTCAGCAGATGACTCGATAAAATTACAGCTTTGGAGGAAATGTTGTGTTCTTGCTTACAAGCAAGTTGTGACGTCTTTGTGAGGCCAAGCGGCGTGTGGGCTTCTGACAGTGGGAAGTGCTGCTTGTGGCTCAGAGGTGTGGCTTCCTTGCCAGGCTTCCAGACTCATCCCGGCTCAGTGAGTCAATTGCTTTAAACACATTTCCTGATTTAGTACTGGGTCGAACTGCATCTGGCACTGCTGTAGCTGTACTTACCTATAAAAATAGAAGGGCATAATTTGCTAGAAATCTTGTATGTGGGAGTGAAGAGAGCAAAACGTCCTTGGAATTGAAAGAATTTTGTGAGAAGTCAGTTCTTTTTGGAAGTCTAGAAATTGGTTGTGACAAATAGTGGGGATGATGCAACGTGTTCCCCATTTCATGGCCTTTTTATGTCCAGGAGTATGGGATCTTCAGTGTGGCGTTTCTGAGGCTTTCTCTGTCCCCTTTCACTTCTGCATTCATGTGATGTTTTGAAACTGAAGGAGTGTTCAGAGACTCTTAACAGGGAAAGGCAGGTGCTGCCTGCTTGCTCGGAGCATTTTAAAATCTCGGGAGAAATGGCTCACAGATAGAGCTAATTGTATTATGGTGTGGTGGGTTGACCCTGGCCGGACACCAGGTGCCCACCAAAGCAGCTCGATGGTTCCCCGCCTCAGCTGGACAGGGCAGAAAAAATATAATGAAAGGCTTGTGGGTTGAGGTAAGGACAGGGAGAGATCACTCACCAATTACCGTCACGGGCAAAACAGACTCGACTTGGGGCAAATTAACTTAATTTATTACCAATGCAATTGGAATATGGTAATGAGAAATAAAGCCAAATCTTAAAACCCCTTCCCCCCACCCCTCCCTTCTTTCTGGGCACAACTTCACTCCTGAATTCTCTCCCCACTCCCCGCCAGTGGTGCAGGGGGATGGGGAATGGGGGTTGGGGTCAGTTCGTCACACCTTGTCTCTGCCGCTCCTTCCTCCTCACGCTCTTCCCCTGCTCCAGCGTGGGGTCCCTCCCACGGGAGACAGTTCTCCATGAACTTATCCAACGTGGGTCCTTCCCACGGGCTGCAGTTCTTCACGAACTGCTCTGGTGTGGGTCCCTTCCACGGGCCGCAGTCCTTCAGGCACAGACTGCTCCAGCGCGGGCTTCCCACGGGGTCACAGCCTCCTTTGGGCATCCCCCTGCTCCGGCGTGGGCTGCGGGTGGAGATCTGTTCCCCTGTGGACCTCCTTGGACTGCAGGGGGACAGCCTGCCTCACCAGGGTCTTCCGAAAGGGCTGCAGGGGAGTCTCTGCTCCGGCGCCTGGAGCATCTCCTCCCCCTCCTTCTGCACTGACCTGGGGGTCTGCAGGGCTGGTGCTCTCGCATGTTCTCGCTCCCCTCTCTGGCTGCCATTTCTGTGCCCCAGCGGTATTTTTCCCCCTTCTGAAATACATTATCACAAAGGCGTTGCCACCATCGCTGATGTGCTCGGCCTTGGCCGGTGGCGGGTCTGCCTTGGAGGCAGCTGGCATGGGCTCTGTTGGACACAGAGGAAGCTTCCAGCAGTTTCTCACAGAAGCCAGCCCTGTAACCTCCCCCCAGCTACCAAAACCTTGCCATGGAAACCCAATACATACGGAATGTAGGTGAAAATAAAATGTCATACTTGATCAAGACATCTATTATTGTGTGTATTGTTGGCCACCAGACAGAACTCTCGAAGTTACTTTTTTCACCAAATGCTCAAGGAGTTAAGGAAATAGGCCTGGAACAAGAAGGCTTTCTAAATCTGTCACATGTAACAGATTGACATAATTGGAAAAAAAAAATCATTATTTATCTGTCTTGGTTTTTTAAGATGCCTTCAGCTCAGTGTTGGGAATCGTAATGTAGGGTAGCAGGAATAAGACGCTGCTGTGATCAGGGTTTAGGGAGGAAGTGGGATTACTTAGTAAGGTAACCATTTAAAGGGTTAGTTAACTGATGGTGCTAAGGCATAAGTAAATGAGCATGGGGTTTTTTGGTTAAGTAATAGGAGAGCTTCTGAACTAATAAGGTAGTTGAAATAATGTTTGCAGCAACATTTACAACTAGACTTCCCAAGAGCAAACATGTCCTATGAGGGTTTTGACTTAGAGAAGCCATACCAGATTGTTGAGTCCTTGAACTTTCATTTGTATCAAGGAGTGCATGCAGTTAACTGGCTTCACATACAGTGAACTGCATAAATGAATGGAATTCTGATAATCTATTGCCAAAATTGCAGATAGTTCCGTAGCACGCGACAACTAGCAGCCTGCATTTATCCGAATTACTTTTCCTTTTGGATGCCTGCCTGACTTTCGTGTGAGACCACTTCCTGCTGTCCTAGGATGGCTGTGCTGAATTTGAGAAGTAGTGATCAGAAAGGTAGTGGAGGCAAATATGGAATGGCGTATTTGGAACAGATGATAAGACCAAATCATTATGTATTCTGTTGTTAAAAGCTTTTGCCAGCTTACGGGAAGAACCCCCCTGTTTCTGGGAAGGGGGTAGCAGGGATTAAGTGATACCTAACAATTTTCCAGTATGTTGTGCGTTCTTTTGCTTCCTTGACCATGGAAGATGGGTGTTCAGCAGATCTGCAATGACTTGGTTTGCTATCAGGCAACAAGCTCAGGATCTGGGGTGGATACGGTGTGAATTCCTACCCAGAGTTTTCTCAAAATGAACTGTTTTATTTAGGGAGTTCTTTTACCACGCTTTCCTTGTGCCTTGTTCTTGAACTCTCATGCCTTCCGTTGGCTTACCCTTTTTGCTAAAATCCAAACAGTTTCTTGGTTTAGTTATTTCATAATCTTTTTCCAGTTACTGCTTCTTATACTTCTATACCATTTTCTTTTCCTGAACAAAGATTTTCTGGTGAAGTTGTAAGAGGGTGCTGCTCTTCGTGATCTGAATCCTCCTGGTAAGTGCTTCCTCTGTCTGGATAGAGCTTTTGTCGTCATGCTCAGGGAGCTCCACGCACCCAGTAGTAGTCTCTATAATGAGCTTGTAGATCTTGCCTTGGGCAACTGTGCCAGACCAGTTACAGCAGTTAAGTTTTTTCAGTCTTCATCATTGTATGAAAAATGACAGTATTACAAAAGAGAAGCTGGTGTACGTTAGGTTGTGAAACATGGTGAAAGGAGGACTTAAGTTTTAGGAATTGGGGATTTTGTGTAAGCAGTGGGGGCAGGGGGAGGAATCTCTTTACTTTCCTTTCTTACTTATGATAAATGAATTACCTGAGCTTTGGAGTGGTGGTAAGTCTGTGGAAACCTTTGGTTTCCTTTTCATGGAAGTCTTAGGAGTTAGGATGGCTAGTTAGGATGGAGTGACAGCAAAATCTTGCGAGTGACTTAGGAAGTGCTGTGCTTGTGTTTTAGCATGTGCTGGTTTTCCTTTGCCTCCACTGACACACGTGGAAAGATAACAATACCAGTCTCTCTTGCTCTTCAGTTGTTGTGAATATTAACTTGCGTCAGCCCTGTCTGTGTAGCCATACACCAAAGCAATTGCCAGATGTTTTAAGTTGTATTTTTACCCCTTATGTTGGCATAGTGGCTATAAAGTAGATAAGTTCCTGAAGAGAAGAACTTGGGTCTCTTAAGCAGTCAGTTAAAAGATTTGGGGTTTTGTTTGCTAGGATTTTTTCACTTGCTTTTTCTTCAGAGTTGGTTTGAACCTGCCCTGGCAACAAATGCAGGTGGCTGGAGGGGTGGGAGGCTCCCTGAGCCACAAAAGCTTCTCACTCCCACTGGGAGGCAATTATTTTATTTAAGATTTGAATCTGGTATCCTTGCTTAGGGTGAAATGCAAATGACTGGGTGCATGTTAGAAGCGTCCTGTAACAGAATAGATGGGAGCCATATGTTTCCTCTTCCTCCTGCTGGCTCTTAGTTGCATTTAGTAGCTGACTGCATTAGTATTGTTCTGGTGTCTGTGTGAATGTACGTGGCCTGTTCAACTGTATCATCCCACGATCTCTGGTAGCCCAGCCAAGTGCTTCTTTATGAGGGTTAGAAAACAGGATTACTCTGGAGGCCTACGGGAGGGGGAGGATGCTGCTGCCCCTTTGTAGCAAGGGAGAGTCAGAGTAGGACCGGGACTGTGTAAATCTCTAACCAGCTGGACTTGTGGGATCTGTTCAATACCCAAAGATGCACCTGCAAAGATGTTGCTACCTGCCTGAAAGAATTTGGTGAACTCATTATTTATGTCCAGTTTCAGTATGTTTTCTTCTTCGTTGCTCTTGTTCAGGTCTAAACTGAGACTTAATAAACTGTTAGGCAGTATTGTCACATGCTTGTCAAATGACACGTTCTCAATCACCTGTCGTTATGTGTTTTGGAAAGAACAATTTTTGTTGTGTTCTTTGGTGTGCATTGTGTCTCTGCTAGAGCTATTGGCATTCGGGATTGTAGAAACGAGTGATGTTTGTTAATCTTCTGTTGATGGTGTGGTGGGGAAAATGAGATGCAGAGTTAAGTTTTTTAGAGTGCTTCTGCGTGACGGTGTAGCTACACTACATTGCTTCAATGATAAGCTACAACACTTGCATATGCAGGTTACATATTTAGTGAGCTGGGGAGAACCCTTATGCCCCACTTATAAAAATTTCTGTTTGGTCCTGTAGAGAGATGGTGAAATATTGGCAAAGTCTTTTATATAAAGAAATGAGAACTGGATCATACGTGTAATGAAAATTCTGCTGTCTGGGTTTCACATCTTTCCACTTTCTTTCATTGGAATTCAGAGCTCAGTTTTCCTTTTCCAACTGAAATCTTTTCTCAGCTCATACGTTAAAACATTCACAAGTATTGGCTCATTTGACACTTTTCTGCAAATATTTAATTTTACACATCATGTTTCTGACATGTGAGGGGTTAATGTACCATCCAGGCTCACTGCCATCATTTAAAATTTAAATGTCTACACTTTTTTCTAAGTCAGTCCCTGGTTTTCAAACAAAATTGTAGGTAAGAAAATGATTTATATGAAAGTTGTAAAAGTTGCCGTCCTTATTTCTTGCCAGACTGGTGGACTGAAAGGTCTGTATGCTGTGAAACCAGGGGAAAATGACATAGAAAGTTTGTGGAAAATGTGGTATTGTATCAGTCTTGAGCTAAAGCGTTCGTGTATTTCTGAGCAACTGTATTTTAAAAACTAAGTTCCTAAACAATACCAGATACTGGAAAAGCTACTTTATATTGGTAGCTAAGGTAATATTCTGAATCGGCTAGGCCTGCAGAAAGTACGCTTTCCTAAATAACAGCAGCTTGGTTTTGAGGAATTAATAGTAACTACTTAACAGATCATACTTGATTGGGAAAGACAGGGGTCTGAACAGGCTATACCTACCTTTTTATTACACTTGTGCATGTGTGGTGACATTATCTGTCTCATGAAGGTGGGTGTTAGAAAAAGAACATGGGTTTTTCTGTTAAATAAATAGTATCTTTAATTAACATGACAAGCATCAGGGCTGTTGAGAGTAAATAAGGCTTCTGTGTGGCTGGGCTGCTGTCCTCGATATGTAGCTGTCCAGATTCTGGGGAAGGAAATATTTTTAGTCTTGCCCGTGATCCAGTTTGCTGAGAGAGGAGAGCGAGTCTGAGGGTTCCCAGTTATCCAGCTGGCTTAACAGTAGGTTGAGCAGATGAGAAGGCAGGATAGTGGAGAATCATTTAATTGTTTAAACAACAAGTCAAAGCACCTGTTGCTTCTGCGTCCCAGTTATTGTTAAATACGCTTTTTCGACATGAAAATATGGGAGCGGGGAAAGTATTTGTTAATCCTGTGCTTATGCGTGACTTGTCTGCTCCTTTCTTTTTCCCATCGCTTTCCACAAGTTCTCTAAATATTTCCTCTCCCTTTCGCAGTGGTAGTCGCTCTTCCAAAACCTTCAAACCAAAGAAGAATATTCCGGAGGGGTCTCACCAGTATGAGCTGCTAAAACATGCCGAAGCCACGCTTGGAAGCGGTAATCTCCGGATGGCTGTTATGCTTCCAGAGGGTGAAGACTTAAATGAATGGGTTGCAGTTAACAGTAAGTTAGCTAACCTTTTTTTCATAAAGGGGGTGTTGAATGTGGGTTGACACTTGTGGGAGAAAAACTGTGTACTCCTTTCTAGTGGGGTAGGCTCTTCTTCCTGCCTGCACCGCTGC
Organism: Haliaeetus leucocephalus; assembly: GCF_000737465.1. Taxonomy (NCBI): domain Eukaryota; kingdom Metazoa; phylum Chordata; class Aves; order Accipitriformes; family Accipitridae; genus Haliaeetus; species Haliaeetus leucocephalus. The sequence continues at coordinate 2,182,042 of NW_010972920.1, read as the reverse complement.
TGCGGTTGGGGAAGGTGAATGTTGTATCATTTAGAGCTGACAGATGCAGAGTGTCTCACCGAGACAAAAACTCCTTAATCTTGTGCCAAAAATATGTTCCTGTTAACAAAATAATTCTTATTCTTAGTGGTTAAAGTCTGAGCCCTTGATCACAAACGAGTGCTGAAGTAGAAATGTCACTGCTGTTTTTAGAAAGTAGCCTGTCAGTGCCATCTTAATATGTTTAATCTAGCGCTTTTTCAGCTAGGGTTGTTACCCAATGGTATAGTCAAGCCTCTACATACTAGGCATAAAACCTTAATTTAGCTAAGTGTGAGGGCTAAAGATGCTAAAGACTACAGTCACGTGTGTGGCCTGGCTTTCCTTTTGCCTTTAACAAACTCAGAGATCAATCTTTGCAATTTTGCTAAAGTTAGTTCCTCCCTTTTGTTTCAACCAAGTTGTGAGTCTTTGCTCTGGTAAGTCTCTGATGTCATTATTTTAACTTCCTCTAAAGCTGTTTGTCCTAACACTCTCCTTTCATGCTAGGTCAGGCTAAACAATGGTGCCCAAGTTAGTGTTTTCTGATTGCTTGACCATGTTTCCTCCTCCTTCCTCTCCCTGCTGTATGAATTTGCTGCCTGCCTTCTGCTTTTAAAGAATGGATTAACCCAAGTCTTACCATGCTCTGTAGCCCGTGCAGAGTTTCGGCTGCCACAAACTCTGTACCCTGTCTGGGTATTTTCTCATCTTTTGTGTCTTTGGCTTGGCATGCTTCTGTGATTGTATGGTATTGATTGTGCATTGTAGTATAAATTATACTCAAGATAAATGTCTTCTAATTGTTCATGTGGTTCTGTCTATTTCTTCTTGCTCTTTGACTTGTTTGGGAAGTGAAACTGTCATATTGGCTTCAACCTTCCGGTTCCTAATTAGCCACACAGCGCTCTGGTATATGACTTGCCACTGCTCCCAGGGAATGTTGAAATTGCTGACACCATTCTTTATAATAGTTTATTCACACTGTATTGCAAAGCTGTCTAGAAAAAAAGCCCACCCATTTTTATGAGTAAGCATTACTAAAGATGCTTCAGATACTGTTGGCATCCTTCCCTTTTGGTGGTTCCTGCACTCCATGTTTCTCCTTTCCTGTGTGGCAGCAGTGTTTTTCCCTTCCCAAATGATTTAACTGCTAAATTAGCTGGGTGGCAAAAGGCAGTGAAGCACTGGACAAAAAAATGGGAGCTGCCTTTTGGTAACAGCTGCATTCTGTAATGAAATGGTCCTCTTTCATGCCTCCTGCAGCATAGTGGGTTTTAAATGTTTAATTTTTTGTCTAGAAGTGATTAACTGATTACATGGTCCTTTCATTTACAGCATCCCTCTACCACACCTAGTACCAGTTAATGGTAGCTGGGAGCGCCTTCTGTTGATTGAGAGATCTAACAAGGAAATAAAATGTGTGACAATGTCATTGGCTTTGCCCTTCACCATAGTGAGAGTGCAGGAACAAATGTGCTCTGCTCTTCTACTTCTTGCTCAACTCTTAGCCTTACTGATGTCTTATGTTAATGAGTTGATATACATGTAGATTTTTCAAATATGTTTTAAAAATAAAAAAAGATGAGAAGTGTGTAATCAGTTTTTGTTTCATTTGAAATCTCCTCGGTTTGAAAATACTAAAAAATAATTTCAGAAGTACATCTTGCCCATATCTTTGTAGTAGAACACCAGACAGTGTACACTTCTTCGAGTAGAAAAGCTCTCGGGAAAAATAATCTAAGCCCTTGAAACTTAAGAACAATGAGTAAAAAGAGGAAATGAAAATATGCAGAGACGCTGTACAGCTTTACGCATGTTGGAAAGGAAGTTCTTGGATTTTTCTTGTTTGTCACACGCTGCTGGCTTTGGTGGATGGGTGGTGTGTCTCATGGCCTTTTGAGACTTGCAAGTGTGGAATTCACAATAATCAGTCATCTTGTCGAAGTCTGTGTGGGTTTTTTGAACATGCTTGCCTTGAAACAAACATTGGGCTGTGGTTTCTACTGGGAGCAAGGAATGGAAACTTAATAAACAGTTTTTGTGTACACTTAAGAAACAAGGGCTGTGTATAACAACTTCTTGCTGCCTTTGGTGAGAACTGCCCTCTCCCCCCACCCAAACAAGCTTTAGGAATCCTCCTGGTCCTCTATAACTTTTTTATCAACCTTTCCCAATGTTGTTTTGTTGTTTTCTGCTTTTGCTGTGCAGGGGGGAAAAAAACATGATCTTGTTGCTGGAGATGAGCTGTGCTAGGTGCATGCCATACCAGTTTCTATTAGCTTCCCTTTTTTGATACCTGGGAAGTTGTGTGATGCAGTTGTAGCTCGTATCCTGCATCTGCTGAACAGTAGCTGTACCTTGCTGCCATGATGTTCATGTAATCTTTGATGTTTATTCTCTGGAAAAATCAGTGAGGGGAGCTGCAGTACTTAACCCTCCCTTTCCTCAGCCATCAGTTACTTTCACAGTACGTTGTATCTGCTACTGCTTACATTTAGGATGTCAATCTCAGTTTCATTACAGCAGAACTGTATATCTCTGTAATAGAGTTAAGCAAGGAACACAAATTTGGATAGGCTACCAAGTAATATGCCTGCTTCTCTTTGGCATGGCACTGGATTGAGAGGAGTGCATTGTTAGTGTTAATTCCACAGTGTCCTGCAGATTGGTTGTATGAGACTATTCAGTGTTGCAAGTGTTAACTCTCTTTTAAACTCATTTCTTTAAACTCATTTTTAAAGTTAAGACAAATGTGTCTGACTGCTGCAGAGACAGGTCACAGGAAAACCTTTCCCTCTTGGTTCAGAGTGAAGAGCTTTGTTTGTCACTTGAACACTAAATTGAATGACACATGGCTGTTTGGTGACATTAGACTGTCAGTGCTGCTGATAAGGGGTTTCATTTGAGTATTCTGGAAATCTGTCTCAATAAAGAAACAGTTTGTCACTGGCACATTTAATTGCAGGCATAACACAGATAGCACTGAAGTAAAGTAAGTTTTAAGTGATGCTGAGCCCAAACAGACTGCACTCTGGTTTCTCATCCTGAGGACTAGCTCTGCAGACATGATTCATAAATGAAGTTTCTAGCTGTAAAGGCTCCTCTTGTCAGAGGTGGCAGGCCCAGTGCTCTTAGCAGTAGAAGCAATGTAGCCTGGACTGAGCACTGGGGCATTAAATCTATTTGTATGTTATATATGGTTCCTTTAAGGGTAAGGGTGTGTCAGTGAAATAGTTAAATTTGCAAAGCACTGTGGTTAAATAGAAGGAGTCGAATTCCACCACACTTGTAAGAATTTAACCCACCCTACTTAAACTTTTATTTCCTAGTGCTTAATATTGGTTACCTTTCAATTTTTACTCATGACATCCATTGTCTGAAAGACATATTGAAAAGATAAACTTGTATATTGATACCTTGGTAATGTGCTGTACTCCCCAACAGATGCAAGGGGGGCCATTCATTGAGGAGAGATAAAGTGGATTTTATAAACTGATTACAGTGACCACAGTTCCTAAGAACAGAACCTGCTGTTATGTTATTGAAAAAGAGCCTTGCTTCCAAAGAGTTCTAAGTAATCAAGCATCTATTTAAAGTAGTAAGAACTATGGGAGTATTTAGATACGCTAACTTCTGGCCTTTTATTTCAGTAATTCAACTGTAGACCATTAAAAAAGTTCTGGCTTTCTCAAAGATGTAACAAAACTTAAGCAGTAACTCCCCCGAACAAAACCCTAAGGATAGTTTATAATGAGGAAACTGTGGGCTAAATACTGATTTGTGGTAGTTAATTGATAATCTGAGGAACAGAAGTTGCTTGGCACTGTAACTATTCCCGTGTCATGACTTCTGTACCCACATCCCATACAGGTAGTGTTTGATGATAACATTACTAGAAGAGGATAGATTTAGATTGGATTTAAGGAAGAAATTCTTCACTGCAAGGGTGGTGAGACACTGGAACAGGTTGCCTAGAGAAGTTGTGGATGCCCCATCCCTGGCAGTGTTCAAGGCCAGGTTGGATGGGGCTTTGAGCAACCTGGTCTAGTGGAAGGTGTCCCTACCTGTGGCAGGGGGGGTATCTTTAAGGTCCTTTCCAATGCAAACTGTTCTATGATTCTATGAAATGTTCTTTGAAAAGATAATCTTGTGGAATACAAAGCCTGAGGGAAGTCAGTGTGACCTAATGAGTAACAGCTCTCTGTAGTTGTTTCATTCCAGACTTGCCAGTAGAATTTGGAAATCTAATAAAACGCACCAAACTTTCAGAAAAAGAAATAACTCAGCTTTCCCTTTCCCTTTTCTTCTTCCAAATGAAGATTTTGCTGCAGTGAGCAATTAAGTAGTTATTGCCAGAGGCTGTTCCAGAAAGTTGGTGGTTGTATTCTGCATCTCCTTTATAATACATTTTAAAAAGCAATAACAACAAATCAGAAAATATATTCCAGGACCCTCTTCAGCAGTGTGTGCTTTACAGTTAAGGCTATAGGAAGCTTGTGTTGCTGTTACACTGTGGAGTGTTAATTGATGGTTTAAATGCTTTACAGCTGTCGACTTCTTCAATCAGATTAATATGCTTTACGGAACCATTACGGACTTCTGCACAGAGGAGAGCTGCCCTGTGATGTCTGCTGGCCCAAAGTAAGATTATTTTTTACACATTGTTAAGTGTGCAATTTTTTGAGATGATGTTGCATTTGAAAACTTGAGACTAGCTCAGTTGAGTGCCAAAGATAAGGTAATCTCTGTGGGCGGAAAGGATATCTTCTCTTGTTAGCTGTGGAGGGAAAAAAAAAAAAAATTGAACCTTTGTTAAGGGAGTGGGGAACGGAAGGGGGTTTTGGGGGGATTTTTTTTTTGTTGGGTTGGTTGTGGGTTTTTGTTTGTTTGTTTGTTTTTCTTTTCTTTAGCCTGGGAAGTAAACTGATTATCAAAACTATTTTTCCTTTTTTTCTGAAATGTTAATGAGGACTTCTTAAATTAAGATTTGAAGTTTCTATGTGGAAGCGTTCAATTAGGGCTTACCAAAATATTTTTTTTAGGAGTTTGAGTAGATATTGCAGAAATAAACTTGTCTACAGTTTTTAGTAGTCTGGATAAGAATCCTCTACCCTGTCCCTCAGTTAAGTTTCACTTCTTTGATTCTTGCTTCTGCTTTTGTACAGACATCCAACGTTTGTGTTTTTTCTTGCTCTCCAGCTGCTTAGTGTCATCCAAAGAGGAAAATACCTGTATTTCTAAGCGAGTGGCAAGAGAGGGCACTGCTTCCTTCTAAATTACTGTATGATCTTAAATAAGCAATAAAGAAAAGCAATCCTCTCCTCCACTTCCTCCTCTTTTATAATGACATTTGTTGTTACTGTCTGAAGCCAGTGATCGCCAGCCATTGTGGTGGAGACCTGAGGACATGCAAAAGGGTGCTGCTGGGAGGGCAAGATGGAGGGGGCAGGAGCTCTGCAAGGCGAAAGCAGCCAGATGGACCAAGAAAAGCTTTGGTGCTACGTTCTTAAACTAAACATGGACGCTGCTGAATGCCAAAGCCAGTGTGGGCAGGCAGACCTGCTGCTGCAAACCAGGGAGGGGTGAAAATACAAAAGGAGTAGTTCACCATTATGCAAAAGAACTTTGGGATAGGCTTATGCAATAACATACCCCATTGTCTGCTTTGTGCTTTGGCATGCAGAACAGACTCTTATTTATTAAATAAGAACATGAAAATATTTCTTTGCTTTATTGTTTGTCTGCTGACAAGCAGTTATTTGGGGGTGGAGGTTAATTATTAAAGGCTTAGCTGTATGCTTGCCACACTAAACAATTTCTTTCTCTCTGAAGAGACTGATAACCGTTGACAGAAATATATGTCGTACTCAAATAGTTATGAAGCAGGGTAGAAAAGAGATGTTAGAGGCTGGAAGATGTGTTCTGCCGAAGTTTAAATTAGGTGATCTTGTCTCTAGGATTTGTAGAGCATTTCCCAAACTCTGCAGCCCTCGCCAGTGCTCAGGGATGGGTCTTGTGAAAGGATCAGAAACCTATGTGCACGTGAGGGGCCGAGGCCAGGCAGGCACAGGAATGGGTCATTTGTGAGGCTGGTGCTGACCGGCAGTGGAGCATCTACAGTGTTTTTTTTAGTGTGAGTGAGTGTGGCTTTCTTTCACTTAAAAGGTGGCTGGCAAAATTTTTTCCAGGGAAGTACTGCTGGAAAACCTGTCAGCATGAAAACACGGATATTTACAGATTTTTCTTTTTTTTTCTTTTCTCTCTTTCTTTTTCTCTTCTGGCTCAAGCTATATTAGTTGAAGAGGCATTGAGTCTTAGGTGCTCATTAGTGCTTTTAGGCTGAAGGTTGCTGTCTGCTCACATCCATGGCTGAGCTACCACCAGTATTGCATCCTCATCTATTTCAGACGAAAGAGTATGAGTTAGACTCTGCAACAACTTACATAGGGTCATTTGAAACAGGTTAGACAGCCGTAGCATGAGTAGCTGGAGAGAACCAAAAGCAGCAAGCACTTGACGGCTCTGAAGTCTGGTTGTTGCATTCCCACTGGAAAAGTGTTTATGGTTGATGTATTAAAAAAGGATTGTAAGGTGCTGGTGCATACACAGGTAGCTGTTGAGAACTAGTCATGGCTCAGTTAAAATTTTTATAGCACAACTGACAAGCTTCTAGCAGTCTATGGAAAAATTAAACCAAATGTCTTAGGTGAGAGGGCAACCAGAGCAGAAGTGTGATATTTCCTGTATCCACTGCCTGGTACTAGTGTTTTGCCTTTAAAACCCCTTTAAGAGAAGAAAAGAAAAAAAAAAAAAGACCCTTGGCAACAGACAGGTCACCTAGGTTCATGTGTGGTTTTCTGCTTTATTTTTGATACAGGGAGGGTTATCTTCTCTAAAGGGCTACCTTTAAGCAAACGCTTGTGGCTGTATGGCTAGTTCTGTGACCAGCTGGTTCTTTTTGGTAGCAGTCTTAACAGAAGGAATTAGCTGAGGCAGGTAAATCTTTGTGTGCTGTGGGATCACTTTCATTTCTTCTGAACTTGTCTTTATTGGAAGGATTGCTGACTTAGCTTTTATCAGGGCGTTAGTACCCTGAGTTAGTTAAGGATTAACATAAAGGTCAATAACAGATCTGCTTCTCCTGTTGTGCAGCTCGTTGTCTAACAATTTGAAAAAAGTACTAGTTTATTCCAAAACATATGATTACTCATGGTAATGTTCCATTCTTTTCACTTCAGCAAAGACCAACCATTTCTTACCAAACACCCTGGTTGGTTATCACTTCTTGCTATTCTTTTATCAGTTGCAGTATCGCCATGAGTGCAACAGGCATGATAGTAAGTTAAGAACCTGCATAGGAGTAATACGTTTATTAACCAGCACTGGGTGAGAGGAATTTTCTTCATTTTCCTCCCTGGTTCTAAGTCCTCAATAAGAGCACAAAGGAGGGTTCATGGCTGCTGCATTTTTCAAAGCTGGATGTGTGAACTGGTGCTCTAAAATCCATATTTAGGCATTTGTGTGAGTGCACTAAGCTCACTCTTAATTCTCAACATCCTTCTGATTTTCCTGAGGTTTCTTGGTCCACAGTGCTTCTGTCTTCGTTTGTTCAAATCAGAATAGCTGGGCACTCTGCAGTGGACAGCTCCTATAAATCCTACAGGGGTGTAACACGGTGTAATTGCATGTTTGCATGCTGCCTTCTGCCCAGTGTGTCTGCAGCAAAAAACCCAAATAAATAATATAATCAGGCCTTTGAAATAGCCTGTGTTTCTTAGTAATATCAATCCTTTTGCCTTTTTGTGATACTCCACTCGGTGCCTGTGTCACTTGATGAGTGAGGGACAAAACAGAGTAAATATTTTTCAGCTCTCTGATGTAATACAGTTTTGCTGAGATTTAGAGTTGGTAGGTCCAAATAAATGTCTGAGAATCTTTTAAAAGGCATTGCTGAGCCACTGCATTTTATTGCTGTTGGACAAGGTAACAGCTTTAAGTTTAGTCAAGCTGTTTTTTGTTTGGGGGGGGGGTGGGGTTGGCCACGTATATGTAATTGTGAGGTAGAGAATCTGGTCCTATGATTGTTTATAATTAGGGGTATTTTCTAGCATGAGAAGCATAGTTGGGTTTTCTGTTTATAGATGGCAAATAACTTGTGTTTATTAGTATGAGGGAATTGTACCAGACGTTTTAGGGTTTCTTAGCTTTTTCCCCTGCACTTGCTGAATTGAACTGTGTATTTCTTGCTCTATCCTGTTTTGCTCTTAAAAACCTCCACTAAACTGTAGAGGTTTCTAAAAAATGTATTTTCTGTAGAGGAACTGCCTACCACGATAAGGTGAATTTGTTTCTATCACCAGAGCTGTAGGTGTTGTGCTCATGCCCTGGTTTAAGCCCAGCCTGGAACAAACTCAATACAGCTCACAAGCTTGAGCTAGAAATGTGATTTTACCCTTCGTTTCCTGTAGCAGTTCTAATGACTAATATGTGGGAGTTTTTGTGTGTGTTCAGTTATCTTTTTTTGTGTAAGAAGTTGGGCTAGGATTCTTGATTTGTTTTTGGTGATGTACCTAATCTTGTAGGAAGAGTTTGTTTTCCTCTCCCTGGTGAACACCAAGCCTTTTGACATCCTAGGAACAACCGTGAACATTATGCCCACTGCATGGAGCATGGGGTGGTTGCTGGAATACTTTCAGATACTCTGTATGACTTAATTTTTGTTGGGATAGATCTGCTTTTTCTTAAGAGCTGTGTTACTTAAGGAGATGTTCTATGACATTGGTTCCTCTAAAAAATACAGAATTAACCCGTAGTATTGGGGGGGTGGGGAAAGAGGGAGGCTTCTTATGTTTATATGTTATTTGGGTAAGATTTTTAGCATGTAATTTAGTTTGTTGTCTCACTCGGTGTCTCCAGACTGAACCTGGCACTTCAGCTAAGTGTTGACATTTGTCCTATGTTAATACCTCTTAAATTGAGGAATACTGATTTTTTCAGAAATCCAGACACTTGTGGTCCATTCAGCAAGTATGGAATTTTTGCATGTGTTTTGAGATGCAATTTTAAAATGCTTTCAGACCCTCTGATTTGTTGCCATTATAAAAATGGGGTCTTTTTATACCATTGTGAGCAGCACGCTCATAATTACTCCTAAAATTTGTTTATTGTGAAAATGTTCTCCCAGTTACTGTTCTGACAAAACTGAATTTGCTAAACAAAATTAGAAGGCAGATTTATTAGATACAGTTAAGCTTTTCAAAAAATGATGTGTGTGATCTTTAAAATAGATGATCTTCTCCAGTGTCTGCACAGTCCTAATTGGAGATAGCAAGGGAAAGTTTAAACTGTGATGGTTGCAGCCCAAAAGGTGTGGTAAGCTACTATTGTACTAAGAAATAACAACCAAATTGAGCATAGTATCCTCCATGAAAAGAAGAAATATTAACCATTGATAACATCTCTTCTAATTCTTTTAAAAAAAGAACTGAGAGAAAACTTTGTAGATGAAGTGGCTATGTTTCCTGTAAAAGCATGACTGAGCTGACATCACTTTCCTTGTATATTTTGTTTTGGTTGTTCATTAATTTTTAAAAATTTTATATTTTTAAAAGAGGAGTGTTGCAGCTAGTCTGAATCATTGTTCATTTGTTTCTCTGGGATGATTTCAGAGGTGCAGAGCTCAGCAGTCCTTTTTGATTCTGGCTTGGCAGCAGGCTCGCCCCACAGATAGCCATTCTGCAGCGGTGCTGGTTGGCTGAGAAAGGCTGGCTGATTTAAAACCAACATAGGAGATTATGCTGTGTTCAGATCTGAAAGAGAGGGCTATGCACAGCTCTGTGCTGATGAGAAGAAACTGCTCAGATGTTACAGATTGGCAAGGAATACTAAGATACATGCATTTGTACTCGGCAAGACAAAGAAATGCTGTGGTTCACTTGAAGGCTTGTGTCCTCAGACTCCCAATGTTAAACATGTTTGGTTTTTTTAAGCTGTATGTTTGAAAGATTAGCCATCTTCTCCTGTGTCTGGACTTGTGTCAGTTGCATTCCCCAAGCCAGTCAAAATATCTAATTTTCCATTCTAATTTAATGAGGACTTGTTTCTGTCTGGTTGTGCCTGTAAATGGATGCTGGTTAATAAACTTTTCCATGGCTTTTTCAATTCCTGAAGTTAAAATGGTAACCGTAAAATGAATGTTGCTGGAATCTGCTCATTAAATGTGCTACGTAAAAGATGTCAACATTACTAGCTCTGTGATTGGAAAAGGATAAAAGGAGCACACGTTTTACTGTTCTGTAGTCATGTCAGTGGTTTGTAAAGGTGTGATTACCTTACCTACAGATGGAAAAATTAAGCTAAAAGACAGTTACAGGCTTGCAACTATCAAGTGGGTCAGTGGTATAACTGGAAACAGAGATTTTTCTGAATCTTGGTGCGCTGCATGGTAGCGCTAGACCTTCAGATACGAACCTTTTCTAAGGAGGACTATTAAGTGTAGAAGTTTTCTTCTGACTCTTAGCTGAAGCACTTCATAGCAGCTTCCAGTTTTGTAATAGTATTCCTTGGCTTTAACCCATCTCTGAATCTCTTCCGTGTCTCTAATACAATCATAGTTTGGGATCTCTGGCAAGAGCTAATGTAGTTTGGTCTTCAGTTACGCAAAATCTATAAAGAATATGTTTAAATGTAAAGAAATTCCATAAATTTTAGTGGTCTAATGTGTCTGGCTGGCAGCTGCTGCAGATGTTGAGCATTGCCACTCGCTGTGCAGTTGTTCTCTGCCAGTGGAGGTGAAGGGAAGCCCATTGCTAGGGCTCATTGGGTGAAATTTCACATTAGAGGTCGGTCAGGTGCCTTCACTGATGTGAGCCCTGGAGCTTAGTTTTTATTTGTGTGAGAATCTCGTGTAACTTTTTGATGTTTCACTTCAACAGGTGGTAATGTTTTTCTTTTGGAGGGGGAGAAAGGTTTAAAAAAGAATAAGTAGCTGTTGGCCTTTCAGGGTGTGCAAACGTACTCATACAGCACCTTTTGATGTACAGGGATTATTTAGGTTTGACTGCAGGCTGCCACGTGCATTTAGGCAGGAGCGTTGCAACCGAGGATGAATTGAATTGTGCTATAAAGGATGAAGCTTTTGAAGGCTTTCACAGACTTCAGAAGAGAGTCCAGCTAAAGCAGGATTGTAGTGGGGAGGTGGGGTACAGGGCAGCTGCAGATGAGTCGGGAACGTTTGGACCTTGGTTTCAAGGAAGGGCTGAGGGAGGGTGTGGGAGTACGGGGAGTGGAGCAGGAAGAGCAACCTTCCAGGCCTTGATATGAATGATTCACTTGTGTTAAGAAATGTCTTGTTGTTGTCGTCCCAACCCAGATATGAGTACCACTGGGCAGATGGGACAAACATAAAGAAACCAATTAAGTGCTCTGCACCAAAGTACATTGATTACCTGATGACTTGGGTCCAGGATCAGCTGGATGATGAAACGCTATTTCCTTCTAAAATAGGTAAAGTAAATAAGTAAAATTGAACAATGTATTTGGGTTACAGTTGTACAGGAATATTCAAATCTCGTACCATTAAAGGGTCTCCTAAGTGACTGACGAGTAGGGCAACTTTAAAAGGTTACATTATACATATAAAGGCACTTTTAAGATAAAATTTGTGGTAGCACATGAACTCTAATCCATGTGTTAATTCTCCTAATAAACATCTATCACAATTCTGAATGCAGGAAGTACTGTTTCTATTTAATAACTGACTGTGTTGATCAAATCTGATGTTTTTTCATTTTGAACAGTGGGTTGTTTCCTTAGAAATAAGGCAGAGGGTCTCTTACACTTACAGCCAGTAATTGGTACAAACTGGCAGCTTTTTGATGCAGGAAAGATGTTTGGTCCTCACAAGGAACTTACCTCCAAAGAAGCTGAATTGCATCTTTGATCTTAAGTTAATGATTTTTTTTCTTTTCAAGTGAAGATGAAAGATGTATGTTTTGAAGAGGTTTCTTTCAGAAAAGTGAGAGGAAAATAATGAACAACCACCAGTTCGGAAATGATAACGAGAAGAAAACCCCGCTTCTAGAGGCACGAAGGACTATTTGTTCTAAAGCTAATTGGCAGTTTTCCAGTACACCACTACTCATAGGCTTATGATCCGTTGTGGAAAAAGGGAGATCTCTTAATTGCTTTTATTTTGTGAATAGTTTCTGAAGCATTTGACACACTTTCAATAAGCCTCTTAGTGGCATTTGTTTTTACTTAGAGTTAAGCAGATATGCAGAGAATGTTGGTTAGTTTGGAAAGAAGTGACAAGAGCCGAATCTTCCTTGCTCAGTAGATGCGAGCATGGTTTCTTTGCATAACTATGGCATTCGTTTTGGTGTTTCAGGGTGGAGTTGAGAGCTGGGGTAGAAGTCTCAACTACTAATAGGAATGATATTAAATAGTTACAGTTAATATTAAAGTTGTGTTCAAAAGACAACATGAGGACTTGATTCCTTTAACTGCAGCATATACTTTGCTGAAGACTTTTTTCTTTTAACAGGATGTATTTTTGAAAGGTAGTGATTTAGAAAGAGACTTAAAGGCCACAATGAATAACCAACTAAATATGAACTACCCATGCAATGCAGCAGCCAGTGAAAGAAATGATGTACGTGTAAGCAGGCCAAGCTTAAGTAGGAGTATGAAAATTTAATTTGCTAGGGTTTTAAACCACTGGTGAGATCATGATTGGCCTACAGCATCCAGCTTGGGCCTCTGGCCTTCAGACAGGACTTCAGCAATTGGAAAGACTGCAAAAGAACTAAGCTGACTGGGAAAAATTGCCATGTGATGAGAAGCTAGACAGGTTTAATCTTCTTTTTAGATGGTTAATACATATCTTTTTTTAGCCTGTGGATGTGTCAACTAAAGAGATTATTGCTCCCAGTAGCTGGTTGCTGTTTCCTAACCAGTTCTAATAAAACTTGTGCACTGACAGAGATGTGCTTTTAAAACTGATTTTACCTGTCCTGGGTCATTTTCACTGAAAGGAGCATATTTCGGAGTACCTCAGCAGGCAGTTAAGGAAGCAGTAGCCTCTGGCTAAGGAATGGCAATGAGCAGGATGGAAATAGGAGTCTTATTTGCTGGGCACGAGGCAGGTGGAAGAGAGCCTATTTCTGATTTCACTTTAGCCGAGAGAAGTGTAAAACTCGATGGCTGATACCAAAGGTGGTTTCGGTTACCTACACAAAAGTATCTGGTGTCCCTTGGAGTACCCTGTGGTATGTTGAACACGTGCAGAGAGCCATTTGTGAGACTCAGAGCCTGCAGGAGACTTCTCCTTTTCTGCATTGGCAGTCAGAGACCGGGCAGGTACTGAGGGGGCATCTATAAGCACATAAAGATTACCTGTGTTTGGGTATCTGAATCCTACCACAAGGGAGGAATACTCTTGATCAGAGAAGGCTCTTCAGGAAACTGAGCTGAGACATAACAAGATGTAGTAGCTGGAAGCTGAAGCTAGGAGGATTCAGCGTAGAAATGTGGTCAGATTTGTCTTGGAAAATGTTCAGGAGCCACAGGTCTACTGAAGGGAGGGAAGCCTCCCCTCTGGTCTTTGAATGAGCTTGTCGTTGCCCTTCAGCCGAACTACATGGTGTGATTAACAGACGGAATTGCTGAGTGAAATGGAACAGCCCTTCTTGTGCAAGAGATAGGGTTGGGTTATAATGACTTTCCAAATACATGAACGTGGCATGGGCATTTAAAAATAACCCATCTGTTTTCTTATTTCTAGGTGTACCGTTCCCAAAGAATTTCATGTCAGTGGCAAAGACAATTTTAAAGCGTCTCTTCAGAGTTTATGCTCACATTTATCACCAGCACTTTGATCCAGTGATCCAGCTACAGGAAGAGGCACACCTTAACACTTCTTTCAAGCACTTTATATTTTTTGTTCAGGTGAGTGTGGCAGGAGCGCTATGGTTACAATTATATTCTGAAAAAAGTAATGTATCAAAGTAATGCCCCTTCAGTTTCTTAACAGCTGGAGTATTTGTAGGAGAGTCAACACCTCCAGGACCCTAAGATAGTGTCTTACTCCATTTTTATGTTGTTGGAAGTATTCAGGGAATGGAAAAGTTTTCAGCGAAGCATTTGTTTGCTGCAAAATTGAATACTGAAAAGTATTCCCTACCAAATAAATCAGTAGAACAGTAATTCCTAACAAAAGAAAGAGGGAGGACGGCATCTGAAGCTAGATTGAAAAGCGTGTGCTTGCTTCAGAGCTACGTTTCTCCCCTCCCCTTGTAATAAAAGAGCATCTTCTTACGTTTCCTTCCTTTAAGTGGGGGAAAAAGCTTTCGGCAGTCGAACACTGCTATTCAGCTAACGGCAGACAGGCAGAAAATGCTATAGTGGCTAAGCCTGGACTCGAAGAGCCTACTACTGAATAACTTCTATCTGAATAAGACTTCTTACCTGAGCTGCATATGTAAATTTCTGTATGTATGTCTTTTCTCCTCATCCTTGTTACAGGAATTCAACCTTATTGATAGAAGAGAACTTGCACCACTTCAAGAACTGATTGAAAAACTCACCTCTAAGGACAGATAAAAGGAAGAGCATTTCTTGAAGTCACTTGTTTCTTTAAGCAAGCGTGTGGTATTTGTTTTTTGTTCATTTGTTTTTTTAAAAAACAAAACAAAACCCTGTGCTGTTACTAATGGCAGCCAAGATCTACTTTCTGTGCTTTTATTAGGGGAAATCTTTTACCTGTTAGTGACACGTGGTAAATAGCTTTTTTTTTTTTTTTTTATTGTTGTTATTCATTGTGGAATTTTAGCAGGTGCTGAGTGTTTATAAAGGAAACATGCTTGGTTGGGGGATTGACTCTGCTGGTGGATGGGTTCTTGTATTGTGTCAGTGGTAGCCCATTCTCATGAAGTCCCTAAAAGACTTGCTTACATTCTCTAAGTGCCTTGGCAGACTCACTTCTGAGGTGCAAAGCACATACAGTACTGAACATTGCTGGAAACAGAAAATATGAACTAACACCCAGGACACTTACTGATACTTGTTTTAGAAAAATATATATATGCTTACACTAAAAAAAGCCATAACTTACTGAAATCAATGATCTCCAGCTTTTAATACAAATATTTGTCTTATTTTTTTAGAGATTAATATAGATTTTTTCAAAACTAGATATTTCTTATAAAGAAAAGTGATGGTGAAGTTCTATTTGCTAAAGCGAAATGATGAAGGCGGTGTCAAAATTACAAAGAACCTGTGCTTAGTAAGTAGTTACATTTCTGTTGCCATTGGTTTTGGCTTTTCATAGTTGCTTTTATTTTTTTGACAGGGAAGCATCAACTTGGGTCAGTCACTTCTGTTAAGTTTCCTAGCATTTGCCAAATGAACGGTTAGTTTGCACAGATACAGTTAGGGAAAATATTCAATCTAAAAAAATGCATTGGGGTAATACTAAGAAAAATCTGGCTTGAAGAATAACTAGTGAAATGACGTTCGTAAGTTGTGAACAAAAAACCTGGCTCTGTGCAGGAGCTCTGGTGGCTAGTGTTTTCTGTGGTAGGAAATGTATCTTGGAGGGAATATAATTTCATGGACCATGAGAAAACCTAATCAAAATGTGGCCTTCCCCCACCTGGGTTAGTGTCTTTCCCTCTCTAGCCTTGTGTTTTCTCAAACCAGAAATGAGAATCACCTGTGAGAAGGTAATCTCTGGGATGATCCACAGATGATGACTTGGAAATTTCTGCTGCAACTGTTTCAGTCAGGTTTCCCATTTGCAGAAGCCTGCATGACTAGCTCTCTTGTTCATTTACGGATCTTGTCAAAGCTGTTGTATTTTGGATTCAAAGAAATCTGTATGGGGTTCTGCAATGTGCTATCTCATGATATCAGTAGTTGCCAAATACAGTACACCAGGTGGTCAGTGTTGCCAGGCTTTGATAGATTGTGACTCTGCAAAACCACCATTTGTAGACCTGAGTAACATGAAGATGTTTAAGTGGCTGGTATACGCTAGACTGACTCTTGAGCCTCTAAAATTTGCAGGCGAAGCCAAGGTTAGCGTGCAACAGAAAGGTTGAGGTTATGTTTTGTGCACCTTTGCTTGACTGAAAATGCTGAGTAAAGTGGAAAATACTGTGCAGCAGCCTGCAAAATATGTAAGTGGCCATTAGTATAGCCAGCTAATAAACTTTTAAGCACACTCATTTTTGGGAGACTAGAAACGCTACTTCTGAGTTAAAATTATCTATTTCAGAAGCTTCTGAAGGTTATTTTAAGACCTATGTTATCTTCAATGGAGTTAAATTTCCTAGTCTGTTTCAGCTGCTTCCTGGAGAAGCAATTTAATTTTTGTTATCTCTTCTGTCTCTCTGTCTGTCTGTTTCTCTTCCCCCGCCCCCCTTAACAGACTTGAGAACAATTGAGAAAACCTAGTATTGAGATATTGAGCTATAAACTGGCGTTTTGTACTCATTTCACTGCTTTTTTATTTAGAAATGGAAATGTGGAGTGTTGCATAGTGAAGAATGGTCATGCAGTGGTGTTCATGTTGAATTTAGGTTTGGCTACACTAATGTTAGATACAGAGGCTGCTAGCAGAACAACCTGCAGTTAAGCATTTGTAATTAAAACAGTCCTTGGTTTCATTCAAAGCTTCATTACAGTTCAAGAAATTGTAGAATTTGTTTGGCTCCTTTGCAGATCAATGTCATAGCCCATTATTATCTGCTCAAAGGATAAGTGAAATTTTCAGTTTTCCTTATGTTTTGGCTTTTTTTTAATATCGTACAGAATTACCAAGTTTTCTTAATGTGTGGATGTCCAAGGAAAGGACTTTTATATTGTGTTTTTCTTAACATTGAGTGTTAGGATTGGATTGGTGTTACCACAGTCCACACTGAATCAAGCTGATGATGCGAAGAGAGCTTTCCCTCAAATGTTTTAACAAACTCTTAGTTTAAAAAGGGTGGAGTAAGGTCTTACCCCTTCCCAGCCAGTAAGGATCTTGACTCTTCCGTGTACATACACACACGTGGGAGGAAAAGAGGGGAGATACTCAATGTCTCTTACGTCTTCAGGGAGTTGGGGGTTGGAAAAATATGCACAAGGCGTAAGAAAATTAGAACCAAAAGCAAACAAGAAGCATGAGCAAAATTTCCTTTCCTTTGCCAAGTTGCCTGTTACTGCAGTATTCACCCCAATGCTTTTGTCAGTCCTACTGTTCGTAGGACGTACTTGGTCTGGCAAATGTTGGATTTCCTCATGTAATTCTATTGGCCAGTGGAAGAGTCAGTTGGTGCTGTAGGACCTAAATGCTGCTGTCTGGAGTTGAGTAATGGGTTGATAAGAAAGAAGGAGCTCCCGTGGGCAAAATATCCCATGTGTTGGACTGGGCAAGTACCATCCTGTTGAACAGTTGGAGAAAAAGCGTTCCTTTGGTAAGTGCTATCCTTTTTATGGGCTGTATGGTATGATTGACAAGGTAGCTGGGAATGCAGTACTTCTACGGACCATGTGCATCATTTGTGACGTCTTTGCAGCTGCAGGTTTGTTTTTAACTGAGTAGCATACCTGACATCTGATGTGGACATGACTACTTGAGCCTGGTTTGGCAGCAGTCAGGTGGCAGAGCTAGCTTTGGGTGCAGGGTTGGAGGGCTCTCTTAGCTCAGGACTGAAAAACGCAAAAGGCTGTCGTCTTTTCAATGTTACAGGAGCAGTCAGCATCCACCTGACTATGCAAAAGCAGCTTAACTCCCAAATTTGAACTGCATGATTTTAAACAGAGTCCACTCATGCAGGGAGCTGAATTTAAGAATGTGATCTTAGACACACAGCCTTTTATGCATGCTTCTATCCAAGGAGTGTTTAATGACTGAAAATTTCCAGCTACAGAGGCGTGAAGAGTGCTGCAGATGCAGTTTGATATTAAAAATCCTGTAAACTTTCCAATGAAAACCTCTTTGCTGAGTTGAGTCAGTGCTGCTCAAGAGGCTGCTGCGTGTGCATGTTCGCTGTGCTGATAGTGCTTACTGGAGAGGAGCCTTTTAACCAGTGCTAGAGCTCCTGTTACCACATCGCAGCAAGACACGAGAGTGAGAATGGCAGAAGCCTGCTCCAAGGTGCTAAATAGGAGATATCCTCCGTTAGATTTAAAGCTGTCTCTGGCGTGGTGTCATGTACCAGCACAAAAATCAAAAGAAAAATATTTAGAAGCGAGGATTTGTGTGGAGTGATATCAGTGTGGTAGTTCGCTTTTTTGGCATACTTCTGCTCTGAAAGGTGTTTTTTTCTGTTGGTGGTTTTTTTTTTGTTGGTTTTTTTTTTTTAAAGTAGCCAATTCTAGAAATTCAGAGGCATCTGCTGCAGTTCAGCCAATTAGAATGTATTATGTAAAAAAAAAAAGTCTTGCGTGAATAGCATATTTTTTGTATTTAATATCTGGCAGTAGAAAACACTTTTACAGAATAGTTTCTAGGCATGTAATAAAAGCTTGGAGATCATGATTTGCCTGACAGCTGTATGAACACATTGTTTAATTATACAACACTTGAAAATAACAACATTGAAGATATGTATGCAGTGTTTGGGATTTAGTATCCCTATGCTGTTTATATTTGCAGCTTTTTAATTGTTTTTTTTCTTCAAAAAGATGTGGGACCAGATGTTGATGTGTGTTTACACTCTTGAAGTAAGGGCACATTGAAATGCTAAACAAAAGTTGCCATGTTGTACAAATGGAATCTCCATCCAGTGAATGTGTTTATAAAATAGTGCATTTCTTGGGAGGAAGGGGGAGGACACCCCCTCGCCCTCCCCAAAGAAAACACAGAGAAATGAACCCTGAACAAACCCCGCGCTGCTCTAGACCCACATTACAGACGGACTCTGTTCTGTGTCACGAGCGCTTTGAGACAAAAACTTTGAGCTTTGTTGTCACTGGGAGCAGAAGGTGCTGGTGGGCTTAAACCAGGCTGGGCTGCCAGCGCTGGCTGAGGCCTTCCACTATAATAGGGTCCTGAAATTCTGTGGTTTGTGGTGTTTTTCAGCTACCAGCGTATTAGACCTTGTCAGTGATTCGGGTGGTAACTTCAGGAGGTCATCTACCTCGAGACAGGATGGGGCAAACTCTGCTAAGTTCATCAAGTTTGGCCACCGTTGCCAATCTTGACAGTGTTTAGATCGTGTGGATACATGATGTTCGCAGAAATAGTTTTTCAAGCCTTTCAAATTCAAGTCAGGGATACAAGTTAATCATGCAAATAGAAAATAAAAATGCCACATTCTGCTGTTGCAGGTAGCTGAATGGTAGCTGAAGGGAGAAGACAGGTTTCAAGGGGCAGGTGGCCCATCTGCAAGTATCAAGTTTCTTTTACTGCTTACTATGCAATGTAGAGCTTTGAACTTTTGCTTTTACTTCAAGATATAGAGGAGCACTGTCCTTACTCAGTATTTAGGAACTGAACACTCTCCCAGTGTCCCTGACACTCATTTAACAGGTAAGGATACCTATTTGCTGCTATGGACTTTACTTACCTTTCGGATTGTTCCTTTCTGTTTCTCGCCCCCCCCCCCTTTCTCTTGAATCACCAAACACAATTTTACTATAAACCCATCCTTTTTGGATAGTTGTTCTTTTCCTTGCTACCCTCTCCCCCCTTCCTACCTGCCAGAGTGCTGTATTACTGTATATAAACTGCCCCCTTTTAGTTGGACTATTTAAAAAGCTGCAGCACGAACACAGACTCCTTGCTTTTCTTTCACTGAAAGATTCCCTGTTACACTGAATCTTGTTTCCTTCACTGCTGATGTATCAGTTGTCTTTTTTCCAAAATGCACTACTAAAACCACTAGCAGTTTAATGAATGCCTGTCATCTTTTCCTGGATATCTTCTCTTTTAAGATGAGACTAACGTTGGTTATTTTAAGGGTTAAACCTTTTTATTTTCCTGCTTTTCTTACAATTTCCTCTTGCCAGGTTAAGATTGCAGTCTAGGTAAATATCAAATTATGTTTTTGTTTGAAGAACCAATTCCCTAAATTGTTCATAGAGTATTGTATTTTTAGGGGAAATTAATTTTTATAGCCACTAAACTATACTCATTATTTTTGTACATTTGCAACTTCTGACATTTTTCAGAGACATGTCGCGGAGGGAACACTTATTTTCATGGCTGTTTTACTACTTCGGTATGCTGTGGTTGTGTTGCTTACTACCTAGAAGCACATACCTTGATGTGCAATGGAAGAGAGAGAAGAATGCAATAAAAGTGAATGAGGTTTCAATAAAAGGCCATTTTTGAAGGAAAAAAAAAAGATATTATGAAAGCAACACTAACCTTTCCTCCTTCTTTAGAATCCTAAAATGTATGGGAGAAAATGCGGTGTAAAATAGAAAATGCAAGATGAGAACCCTTACTGTAAGCTAACTGTGCCAATATCGCTTCAGTTTGTAGTCACTTGATTGGTATTTTAGTTTTAAATGAGAACAGCTTTTGATGAAAAAAAAAAAAGTTGAATGTCTGAAAATCTGCAACATGTTTATTTGAGAGTTGTAAATAATGTATACAGATTGTTGTATGTGATGGACAAAATATTTAAATTCTAGGTTTTTTTTCAATAAGAAACTGAAGGCTGTTTATAAGAGAAAATAAATAGCTATGTTTGACCATGATTGTCTTTATTTCCTTATTGAACTTGTTTCTAAATTATCTTCTACTTGTAGATAGATTTTTTCCTGTATATTGTACACATACGCAAATTACACATACAAATTAGATTTTTGTAATTGCCTTGTCTGAATTTGTGAATATTTGTATTGCAGGCAGACACAATAGCAATAAAACAACCTGATACCCTTTTCATTTCCTTGTTTCATGACCTGAATTTAACCAGTATGGACGGAGCTCGGTGTGGGACGTCCGATAACAAGTTTAGTATCGCATTAACTGCGTCTCAGTGCCGATCCCCGGGGCGGTTTTGAAAGCTTTGCTGCGAGGAGGGTGTCCTGTCGAAGCCGTAAGCGCTCTGCTGTCTCAGGTCACCAGCTTCACACAAAATACAGACTCCGCTTTTGGCTGTGCTTGGCAGCACAGGTGCCTTTTTCTATTTTTTAAATTTCTTTCTCCTAAAAGCCACTTGTGACTCCGACAGCTGCAGCACTCCAGGTTTCCTACCCTCCCATCCGCATCCGATTGTCTCCTCCGCCTTCTCCTCTCACACCCGCAACTCCGAAGCATCCCGTCCCTCGGTGAGTCACCCCTCGCATGCAGCTGGAAAGCGGTTTGTGCCCTCAGGTCAAAAAGGCGGTTAAAAATCTTGCTTTTCCTTCAATCCCCACAAATCTGGGCTTGGGGGGTGTGGGTGAGGGACCGTGCGGAGACAATCTCTGGGACAGCATTCCCCGCTTGCGGCCATCGTATGCGGTTTTACACAAGAGGAGGGTGCGTTGGTTCACAATGGCCTCGCTGCCTGTGCCCCTTTCATAGATTTAAGGATTTTTCCCGTTTAACTCGGTCCTTCGGGAACCAAAACGGTCTTACGCTGCGACGGTATTGTGGGAAACGCGTGGTCGAGTGTGGGTTCGGTGGCTGTTGCGGGCTTTTCAGCAACAACCCTCCCACTAAGTGGCCATGCACTAATTCAAACGCGATCTCCGTGTCACTTCTGAGAGTCTTCTGGAAGAATTTTAAGGTAAACGGGTCCCCTGTGTCCCGCCTGCGTGTCGTCGTTGGGGGGGAAGCCTCCCCTTTGGGCCGAGAACCGAGCAACTCGTGGCAGGGGTGGCCGCCCGCCCATCGATGCCATCTCCTGCCGCAGCTCTGCCTGGCTCCGCAGCGCCGGGCTCGACCGCCCGCCCTGCCGGCGGCGGGAGGCGGGGGGCCTCTGCTCGCCTTTCCTCTCCTTCTTGGCCCTGGCGGCCGCCCGTAGGCGGTGCCGCGGGCGCCAAATTCGAAGGGGGGGGACGGGCAGACGGCGGTTAATTCCGTTGCGGCCGTTAAGCGGGCGGCCTGGTCGTCCCCGTCGTTCCCGCTCTCCTCCGGCAGAGCCGTCGCTCGTTCTCCGCCATGGCCACCCCTCCCAAGCGCGGGCGGCTGGAGGGCGGCAGGATCAAGAAGATCGCCGTCGAGGGCAACATTGGTGAGCGGCGGGCCCGGCGCCTCACCGGGGCCG
>NW_010972920.1:2141663-2159818 GCF_000737465.1 Haliaeetus leucocephalus | reverse complement strand
TGAGGAGGAGGAGGAGGCTGAAGAGGTGGTCTCGGTTCTGCCGCCTCCCCGCCCGAGGCCGGGAGCATCCTTCCCCTTCAGGCCCCGGGGGGCTCTTCCCGCCATAGCGGCGTGGGCACTTCCACAAGGTTTTTCACGCTTTTTTCCCCTGCGGAAAAAAAAAAAAAAAAGGCTTTTTAGTTAGGTTGGGGGACGTTAGGTTAGCGGGGCGGGTTGTATTGTGGGAGCAAGCCAGTTAATAGCTTTAGATACTTACCGTAGGAATTAATGCGATACAATTGGCGAGATCTGGGAGGGGCGCGTGTGCCTGTGAAGCTTTCTATTACAGTTTTTATCTTGTTCACCTTTTTAAAGATGCAGGGAGGTCGTGGATAGGACTTCTCCCCCACCTTTCCCGGTTGTAGTGTAAAACACTTGTGTAAATGCAAACGGTCAGGTCAAACTCGTAATGTTCAATACTCATACTAATTAATAAGAGAAGCTTGTTTAACTGTTGCAAAGAGCAGAAAAGTTATGGGCTGTTTATGATGAGATGGTCCTCCTTTTTTTTTTTTCTGGTAAGGGGCCATGCTTAAAGTTGAAGGATAGGAGTTGCCAGGGTGTCAGTTTGTTTACTGATACATACTTCGGTCTCTGTCAGGTTTAAGTATCTCTTCTTAAAATTTCCTGACCTTTTTTTTAATTGGCAGCAGATGAATGACTTCTGTGATGTAGGAAGTAACTAGTAATGCATCTTTGTATCTTCATTTGAGAAACCATCACTTGCTTTATGTTTCTTTTGTCATTGTTTGCTTTTTTTTTTTTTTTTTCTTTTTTCCTAAAATACCTTAGGAAGACTGTAACTTCATGCCTGAGACTGGACCACTAAGCATCTTTAAAACTTTAAGACTTGGTGTTCTAGTTGCAAATGTAACTTTCTAGAACTAGATCTGGGCTGAGAATTGTTGTCATTATTGATTTTTGTTCAGATGGCTATTGGTGTCATGCGGTACAAAATAAAAAAGAAAAACCCAGTTGCTCAATTAATAGATGATCTGTGTTGCACAATGATCTCTGTTTCATGCTTGTCAGGAAGTCAAAAGTACATGGGAGACTCGTTTATGGGATTTGAAACCAGAGTTGTATAGTAGTTAAATAATGATGCTGTCAGTGTTTTTTGACTGCCATTCTTCCTGAATGCTTTTTCTACAGCTGCAGGGAAATCAACGTTTGTGAATATTCTCAAACAAGCTGATGAGGAATGGGAAGTTGTTCCCGAGCCTGTAGCTAGATGGTGCAATGTTCAGCAAAACTCTGAAGAGGATTGTGAGGTATGGTAAAGGAAATGAAGGTGAAACTTTAAAAAAAAAAAAACCAAACAAAAAAACCCCAAACAAAAACCCAGCCAAATGTTCTTCAAATTTCAGAAAACCAATATATCTGGTAGACCAGGTATTTTAGAAAATGTACATCACAGCAACATTTTTGCTGATTCTCGGCACAATATTTGAGGTCCTGTTTTCCAGTTTGCTTGGTGTATTATAGAATTGTTATTCAACATCAGGATGTAAATTATAAAAGCGGTAAAAGCTTGTTCTATTTTACATATAAAAGCAACGTGTGGAAAAAAGTTAGGTAGAAGTTACTTTTTAGCAACTGTGAACTAACCAGGTGAGAGCAGAGGGTTGTCCAGGTGTCCTGGAGGGTGTCCTCTAAAATGTCTAGGAAATAATGAACTACTGCTAAATCGTTTATAGTGTTGTTTTTTCTGTCAGCTACCTGTGATTCTGTTGGCAATCCAGATGCTACCTGGTGGCCAAAGTCATCACTGTGTAGAGAATTTTTGATGAACTGTAGAAGATTTTTTTTTTTTTCTTTTTAGATCTGGCAAAGAGCACAATGCATTTTGGTTAAATAAATGTAAACTTTTAATGGAGGGGTGTTGTTTCAAATTTTTCCTCAGCTACATTTTTCCAGTGTTAGCTCTCTTTTATTTTTTTCTTTCTTCACGATACTCAGGTAAATCCAAATACAAAACCAGACTAAAGTCCTTAGTTTTAAGAGCTAAGCTAACAAGCTAATTTAAGATACTTGAACTTCAAGTTAAAGATTTTTTTTTTTAATTTAGTGGCATGGGTTGACCCCAGCCAGCAGCTGAAGACCAGCAGAAACACCAGCTCACCCCCCCAGCAGAGCAGAGAAGAGAATAGGAAGAAAGAAGGCAAGACAATTTATGGATTGATATAAAGACAGTTTAATAAACGAAGGGAAGAGGATAAGAAAGGAGCGATGCAAAAGCAATGGCTTATCTCCTAGAAGCAGCCCAGTGCCCAGCCAGTCTCTGAGCAACAGCTACCCTGGAAGACAACCCCCTCCCCTCCTCCTTCTTCCAGTACCTGAGTTGAATTGCTGAGCGTGACATTCTGTGGTGTGGAATATCCCTTTGGGCGGCTGGGGTCAGCTGTCCCAGCTGTGTCCCCTCCCAGCTTCTTGTTTACTCCAGCCCACTTGCTGGGGGGGCAGAGTGGGAAAGGGAGAAAGCCTTGATGCTGTGCAAGCACTGTTCAGCAATAGCCAAAACATTGGTGTGTTATTAATGCTGTTTTAGCCACAAACACAAAACACGTCACTGTATGGACTGTTACGAAGCAAGTTAACTGCTTCCCAGTCGGGTCCAGTAAGCTTAATATAAAATTTCAAATCCATCATAATTGTCTCTGAAGTTAGACTTGCTAATTTGCTCTTTTCTCCTTTTGCTTTGGCTGGTTTGCAGAAATATGACACTATATATGACTCCTAAAATTAGTCAGGAAACACTTCAAAAAAGGTTCCTAAAGACAAGACTGTACTGGGTGTGTTAAGCTGTTTGTGCATGTGTCTGTAGGTATCTCTTACCGTCTTCTGTGCATTGTCAATAGCTTGTAATGTTCTCCTTGCTGTTGGCTAATTCATACAGTAACAGCAACAGCTGCTGTAAAACATCACAGTACTGCACACCTATTTTGTTTCTGGTAAGAATATTGTGCAACCCGAACAACAGGCCTATTTTTACCCCTTTTCCTTCCCTTTTCTGAGAAAAGTTATCAGCATTCAAGATCTTAATGATAGCTTTTTAAAAAAATATAGTTTAATACCAAAAAGCAGACTCACTTTTCTGTCTTTATTAAAGTTGGTACTTTCACTGTCGTACAATACCCCAAAAAAAAAAAAAAAAAAAGATTTGGGAAGTTCCTAGAAAGAGGTATGACTTAGTGCTTTTGTAATTGCTAGTTCTTACAAAAGTTGCACCTGTAATAATTCAGATGGCTTAGTACTGTGCTATTTATTTAATACAGTGTTTCTCAAGGATATTGGAATCTTTTCTGGAGGACAGTTTTATATCTTTTATATTTTACTGGTGAAACTGATAAATAAGGGTCTTGTGGCTCATGAAAGGTCACTGTAGCTGCATCTTCTCTACTTGACTTCAGAGTAGGGGGGCATGTTCTAGATACCAGAACCAGGCTGCGTCCCCTGTCCCTAGCGGACTTCTGTCCTGTGCCAGCTAGGACTCTTCCAAGCAGTTCCCAGGCATGGTTTGGGCAGTAGGGTAGCCCAGGGACTTTGCTGGAAGTCCGCTGCATGTACGTACATCCTTTTGGAGGCTTAGAAAGCTCAGTGCTGTGGATATTGCTCTTGCGTGCCTCTTGGCCACAGTGTCAGAGCGTGGTGCTGGGCACGTTTGGTTTACTAGTGTAGGTATGGTTAGCTCACTTCTGCTGAGGATGAAACCTGGAATTCCGTAATCTTAACTGTATCACCTAGGTGTTGACCTCTACCTCTAGGTTTTGAAAATATGTCAATATTTGGATTTGGTGTTAGTGTAGCAAAAAGATTCAGACAGAAGCAGTTATCTTTGGTAGGCTGTTTTTTCTAGTAAAACTGAGGCACGCAGCTTTCAATTTCCATGAGCTTTAGTGGCAGGCTCGAGGTGTTTGAGCAGTACTCATGTGCTGAGGGAGATCACTGGCCTGGTGGAGTCTGTTCTGAACTTCCCAGGTAAGATGATAAGATGAGAGCATAATCATACCTTAAGATGCTGCATCAGCAGCTGTTACCATAGGAACTGTAATTAATAGATGGAAAAACAAAACGAGACCAACTTTAAACCCACACTTGTCAGAGTAAAAGGAGCATTGATTTTTCTACCATGTTGTTGACTTTTTGTACTGATACGATGTTGTTCTTTTATTAAAGCTTGTAAATAGTGTTCAAAATGTTTTGGTACTTGAGCATTTTGACATTATAGGTTGCAGAGAGTTGCTTGTTCAGCTCGGTGCCGTAGGAGGAATAACATTACTGGTATTTATGCTTTGTATTACAAATAGGGTTGAGAGGTAAATGATGCAAATGTAAACCTGACATAAAGGCTGAACAGCTTTAATGTAGTAGAGCGATTCTGTTTTACCCTAGTCGTCCACCTTCTCAACTTAAAGGGTCACTGTATTTGTTTAAAACCAGGAGCTGACTGAATCACAGAAGAGTGGTGGAAATGTGCTTCGGATGATGTATGAGAAACCAGAGAGGTGGTCTTTCACGTTCCAGACATATGCATGTCTCAGCAGGATCCGAGCTCAGCTCAGGTGCCTTGATGGCAAACTCAAGGAAGCAGGGAATCCCGTTGTCTTCTTTGAGCGATCCGTCTACAGTGACAGGTGTGTTGGACTGAAGTCCTTAAAGCAAAGATCAAAATTCTTCTAAGTAAAATGCGTAAATAAATAGAAAGCAGAGCGTGACTGAGTTTTGTACCTCCTTTCGTCATAATTTTTCATACTGTTCAATCACAATAACCTCAATAAGTGGTTTGTTATCTTTATCTTGTTGTTGAAAGTGAAGTAAAATTACTGGATTGAGGGTTTATAGTTTTGTTGTATAACCTTGATAAGCTATGTGTAGTTTCTCATTCTTCGTGGGTAGGTTTTTTTATGATTTGTGCATGCACGTTTCCCTTGAAAGACAAGAGGGAAGTGTGTAGGCATCAAGAAGAGTCAAGAGCAATTTCGTTCTTTGTCACTTAGTCTTGTTTTCTTTTATGCTTCTTGAAACAGCTCTAGCTATTTCTTATTGCTGTACCCTCTGTTTCTGGATTCGGAAGGTTAGCTTTGATAACTAAATCCCATCACATAATCCTTAGGTGTTCACTGTGTTCTAATATATTGTAAATAAATGACCACAGTGTACAAAGCAGTGGTGGTTTTTAGATTATTTCTGAACAGGTAGCTGAGCTGCAAATGTGACTGCTTTTTGTGGACACTGCTATGGGCAACTGCAATGGACATAGTTACAGGACAGGGATACCAGCTGTTTATTTCCAGTCCAAGCATACATCAAAGAAGTTACAGAATTACTGTGCTTAGCTTCTTTTCTAGTTACTGTGCAATACTTCAGGCAAACAAAGTAATAATTGTGTTGAAGCTAATTTTTGTTTACGTAACTATTTTGTGTTCTCAGATATATATTTGCTGCTAATTTATATGAGTCTGATTGCATGAATGAAACTGAATGGACTATTTACCAAGACTGGCATGACTGGATGAATAAGCAGTTTGGTCAAAGCCTGGCGCTGGATGGGATCATTTATCTCAGAGCCACTCCTGAGGTGAGGAATAAAAATTTATGACCGCACACAGAATGAGAGTACATGTTCTGTGGCTTGCCTGTGAAATTTGGTCTTTGTCCATGCTTTCATAGTTGTTGTTTTTTTTTTTTTCTTCCTAAAAAAATGTAGGGTATAACTATGATTCTAGACCTTTTTTATGATACAAGAATAATATGCTTGCAGTCAGCTCCAGTAAGGTCACAATTGTGTGTCATTGCATATCAGTGCATCTTTGTTTCAGGGATTGCTTTGAATGTCTCAAGCAAGAAAACAGTTGAGAAATTCTCCCTTATCTTTCACTGTAAGAGTCCTAATGATTATAGTTCAGTTCAGATTGTAGTATTTCCCTGAAGACTATAATACTTGAGTTATGACTAATACAGTCTGGAAATACTTAAAAAAAAGAATGTTCTTTCAAATGTAGCCTGTGTATTTTTAAATAAAATGTGATGGTAATGATTTTCTAATTATAAAAACAGAACATATGACAAAAGCAAACTAGAAAATACCACTGGAAATTAAAAAAAAAAAAAAAGAAATAAAAAATAGCTATAGGAACATTGTTGTGATAGAAATAACAATTTAGTTACATTGTTGTGATAGATACAACAATTTATAGTTAATGTCACTGCTGATTTGGGGGGGCTGTGTGTGAAGCCCTTTCAGCTGGAGCGATGGAGGTAAGCCAGATGAATGCACCTACTGTATGTAAGGCTTTATGACAATGCTTTGATCTTTGGGCATCTAATATTTTTTTGAAAGGAGAGAACAACATAATGAATATATCTTTTGAGTATGAAACTTACATGAACAAGAGAAAAACTTAAGAGTTTAGAAGAGCTCTTATTGCAGTAATTGACTTAGAGGTCACTTCCATCATATTTGTTTACTTCCAAGTGTCATGCTTTCAACTTTGTTATTGTAAACAGCTGTGTAATGTAATATGCTAGAGTTTCTCTGAGGGCTTTTTTACTAGGCTCACTACTGAGGGCTTTTTTTTTTGTCTTTAAGTCAAGAACGTGTATTTAAATTACAAGAGTACAACAGGTTTAAACAGTTTTGATTGGCTTATTATTGAGGCTTTGGATATGTTCAGGACAGGAACAAATGAGTTAGTACGTTTGAAAATTGGGTTCCTAAGAGCCAGAAATAGATCATGAGATTTTGAAATGCCTATCGATCACGTCAAATGGCTATTTCTGTGCTCTTTTGATGCAATGTGTGCTGGTACCCCTTCTTTTAATAAAGAGCTTATTTGAGACCTTTCCTTGTAGCAGAGAAATAATTTGATGCATTTCCTTGGGTCCTTGTTTGATTTTGCGTGTAGTCTGTGGGCTCTGTCAGCTGAACATGGCATAATATTTCTATGCTCATAAGATAGTTAGCAAGTTGAATATTCATCTTTGGCAAAGAGTGGCATATTGAGCACAGTAGGAAGGGTTGGCAAAAAAACCTTCAGCAAACTAGACTTCCTCTGTAGGTCTGTAAAAACAACCTATTTTTATTTTTTTTTAATATCTTTTGCCTTTAGAAATGCTTAAATAGGATTTACTTGCGTGGAAGAGATGAAGAGCAAGAAATTCCCATTGAATATCTGGAGAAGCTTCACTACAAACATGAAAGTTGGCTTCAGCATAGGACACTGCGGTAGGGTTTGTTTAATGGTTACTTAAAGATGGGTAAATCTTTGTAAGGATGTTCCATAATGCTTTTTCCACCAGTGAAACTTCAGCTTTTCCTATGATCAGTTCCTATAACTGATAAAGTTAAACTCCAGGAATATTTCTGTCTATACTTCCTTAGTAGCACTGGCTTTACAGCAGGTTAATTATTGCTAGGACCTGCAACATGCATAGAGCTCTGAATAGCAGAGGATTCAGCTGAACTAATTGTAGTACACAGTTGAATTTAATGTTAGGTGCTGGGGAAACAGAATGTTCAAGAATCAGTAATACATCCTAGGAGCCACACTGTAAATTCAAGCGGCTTTATATTCAGAGTTCATGACTGTAATTTATACGGGCAGTTCTTTTCATGGGATTCTTAACAATGAAAATGCTGACAGAGACTGGAATGACGTATACTTTTTTTTAGCTAGTAATATTTTCTTTGTTCCTATCCCAATACAGAACGGATTTTGAATATCTACAGGAAATACCTATTTTAACGTTGGATGTTAATGAAGACTTCAAAGGCATAAAGGACAGATATGATCACATGACTGAAAAGGTAAAATTTCACAAGCAGAGCAAACGGATGATTTAGGTTTATTGCCAGCATGTCAAAATGACTTCAGGATGCTTCTTGCATCTCAAAGTGTAGCATTCTTTGAAGTCAGACTAGACTTAGAACCTGTGTTTCTTCATCCTATTTCCTACATTAATTTTCGATTAAAAAAAAAAAAAAAAGATAAAAGGGAAGGAATATTCCAGGCTTGCTGGAGAAGACTTTCACTAGTAGCTTTGTTTGCAAATAAAATTTCTAATTTAAATAACCCTCAACTGTTTAAAAGAACTGTTACTTGCTATGTCCTGCTTCTAACATTGTGCAGGTGCGCTAAGAAATGTGATGGGGGTGGGAGAGGATGAGGGTAGCTGTTGAGGGAGAGAAAGAAGGCTGCACAGGTCCAAGTTGGATGTCTGGGGTAACGTCTTCCTTGTGTTAGCTGTGAAAGTGTCTAACCTACAGTGCTGGTCAATAAAAGAACTTTGGTGCCGGCTACTGTGAAAGTACAGTACAAAACCATTACAACAGAAAATTGAAGGATGAGTTTACTGAACCTGCAGCTGAATTTTGATCCAAAGCAGTGAGCCAATGGCAAACTGGTTTAGGTTTTGCAGATATTTATAGCTAAACGAAAGAGAATATGGGCTGTCCTCTCTTGTGGTTAGCGTGTCACAGGAAAGGGCAGTATAGCTAATGCAAATAGGGATCCTTTACTCTAAAAATATACTTCACTGTATAATCATCCTTCTAAAATATTTGAGTCATGGAGTTACATTCAGATAATGAACAGTCTTACAGCCTGCTGCAATACTCCTTAGTTTTAGTCTTGTTTATTAAATTGGCACTATCATTAAAATTTTTCCCTTCAGTTGTCTTTATTAAAGTGTTATTCAAAATCCTGCTCAAAAGCTGTGGTCTGAAACTTCAGGGAGTGCTTTTCAAATGTAGCCTTCTACTTTGTTTAGGAAGTAATGCGGAATATAAATCAGAAGTATTTTTTAGTTTTATTTGAAGGCATGGAAAAAATGTCCATCTGATAAGAAAAAGAATTCAAGCTGAGGTTTCTATTTGCATTGAGAAGATCTAATCCTTAACACAAAAAGGTGTAATATATACTTTAAAGCTAGGTCCAACCATCAGCATTTTTCACTGCTCAGGTGTTTGGTATTTGAGTCTTGATGGGATTCAGCTGAGGACAACTTGACTTTTATTTGAGTAGTTGCAATGAGTTACAGATCTTAGCAATGGTATGCGCACTCTTTTCTGCTCTTTGGAAATAAGTTGTTTACCTCAAGAGAAAAGCAGCTTTGTCCTTTGATCTCAGTTTATCTGCTGCGAAGTAGAACTGTTCACGTGATTAAAAACAGCCTTCATGGTCTTTGCTCTTTTAAAGCTTGTTAATTGATGGAATGACTGGACATTGCAGCTGTGGAGCAAATATGCTTCCCATCTGCACCATGATATAAGGCCAAGCTTAGGCACCTGAACAGGAATTTCAGAGGAGTTTACTCCTGTGTAGCTGTCACATTATCTGGGAACAGCCTAAGCCCTGTTTTGGCCTTATTTTTTGGCGTTTCCTAAGTGGACTCCCAGAACTGCTACACTCTTCATGAGGCTGGGTGCTTTGACCTTTAATGTATGCTTATGTCCAGTGGGGACCCAAAACCTGTGTGCTTCCTTCTTCTCTGTTAAGATGCTTGCTTTCAGAGACCTGTCCTAAAACTTTGCCTAGTGTGTAAATCGTGGTAAGGTTCATCCTGCAGTATTACTGTTGTTACTTTTTAGAGTGGAGGGTGGCTTTCTCATGATACCTTTCAAGTTAGAGTATTGGCACTGTGACACGTTCCCTTCTCTAAGTGAAGGGATTTGACCTCTCTTGGGTTTTTTCCACCTCCTTGACCACTGAACTAGGAAGGGAAGGGTCACAGTTGAAGAGTGTGATCCAAGCTCTGTTCCCATTTCACATCAAGAACTTGGACAAAACATTTACAGATGCGCTCTGTGTATGAGAGCCTCTGCCAAAAGAATAATACCATGTTCTCCAGTGAATTGTCGATTCCTTTCTATGCAGTAGTCTAGCTGGAGTGGACAGAGAGGAAAATGCTCCCAGTTCAGACTGCATTACAGCGTAGTTGCTAGGATGCTCTTGAAACTGAGATAGGAGTTGTGTGCCTAGGCCCTGTCTGTATTCCTTGGGTCCTGTATCCGCTGGGTTGTTACGGTTTAAAAAAGGTGGCCTGGCCCTCGCTGCCACCTCTTCCTACTGCTTCGCTTTAAAGGGAGGGAGTAATTACTCTTTTACTTTTGGGGAGGGGGAGTGGAGCAGGCACAACGAAAAGGCACGCATGCCTGTGGCAAAAAGCACGTTTGCAGCGCATTGGTTTCCTGCAACCTTTGGTACTGACCTGAATTTAAGCTTTTGTCTTAAATGATAACACTTGAAAGCGTACTGCTAGCCCACTGCTTGGCTTGCTGCCTGTTTTGGATCCAATTCTCATGCAATTGCATGGATTATTTGAGGTGCTGTCCTGGCTCTTGGTACTCTGTGTAGGATCATGGACTTCCAATGCGGGGTCCTAGATAACATTCTATGGGCCAGAACTTCACTATTAATTTTTAGGTAGCTGTAGCCATTTAAGCCACTCTTTAAATACTGGAAATGGAGTTCAACAGTAGCTGAACTATTTATGACATTGTTGTACAGTATTGCATTTTTTCAAGTACTATGGTTTTGCTAGGTATTGTTTTGTTATTTATTTGCCAACCTCAAATCCCAAGGAACATACTAATTAGATGCATTGGGTCGTTGACTGACATCAAATGTGAATGGTGTTCTGGTAGTGGGTGTGACATGATGTTTTCCAAATGACACTCTTTTGAGGCGGTCATTATCTTCCTTGTGTTTAGGTTAGACCTGCTTTTAAGATAATTCATTTGCGATGTAGGGCTGTAGTTTAGGACCACGGGAGAAATGAGCATTGTTCCAGTGCATCTCTCTTGGCACGGCACGTGCTAAATTACAGGTAGCATGACTGAAAAAATTCTTGATGGACAAGAAATGGCATAGTCAAGCCCAAGATTATTTTTCTGGTTTCTGTACGTTGTAGTAAAGCATAAAGCAATGGAGAGGTAAATGTAGTTGCTGTATATTTCTGTTGATGAATACTTAGTTTGATTGACAATATTTGTTTCTTTTTGCAGGTCAAAGAATTTTTGAGCACGTTATAATCCTCTTTGAAGCGCGGGCAGAGTCAAACTGTTGCAAACATCTGTGTGATCAAAGTCTGAAGTACAGCTTCTGCTTTTATAGAAGGCCTCTGGAGAGGCAGGACTCAATCCTGTTGATTTAATTGTGAGGAACAAACAAACTTTGTGAATAGGGAAGTTATGAAAGAAATCAGTAGGTCTGTTCAGTATTATATTAAGTAACACACGTAAATTCTGAAGATACTAGATTTGTGAGAGTTCCCAAATATTGCACCTGTTTCTAATCAGACCAGTAAGTTCTTCTAGAATATTTTATTGTATTTTTTAATTTATTTTGTGCCCGGTAGCTATTTAATTTTGAAGAAGGTAGTACTTTTTTAGATCTCTTGTGTGGTTTTTTAGTGGAATTGATTTGTAATGGATGTCTCATTGTTCTCAGGAAGAAAAAAGTAAAAACCATTTTTGCCGGTGAGGGAATTTTAATATAACATGGAGTTTTGTATTGTAAGGTATAAAAACGACGTCGTCTGACAATTTTGATAGTTGAAGTTCTTCACAGAATACACTGAATTGAAACAAATCCAAATATGGCTGAAATTCTGTAGATATCAAATGAGTTTTTACATCTGTTTTCATCGTGCACTGTAAGCTAGAATATTAAGAGGCTTTCCATTCTCTAGCATGCTTGGGTTGTTTTTTTCTTTCCAATTTTTTTTTTTAAGCTCCTAATAAAACAGAGCTGTTTGTTGTTGTTGGTAAGTTCTCTTTTCCTGTAGAGGAGTACGTTTGCTTGATGGATACTGTAAAAGGAAGAAGAAAATTTTGGAAACGGCCTCCATCTGTAAATGACGTGTTCCTAAACCTTTCCTTAATCACATTTCGGATGTCAGAGGTGGCTTCCTGCTTTTGTTCCAGCTTCTCCATTTGTTTACTGGGCCTTCTGGGTGCTTATACAAGATACTGCAATATTTGAAGTAGGCTGTCCTTTCTCATCTTCTTGTAGTAAGAAGGGGACACCTTTGTGGAGTAGCTGCTGTTCTAGCGCATCTTGCTTTATTAACTGAGCCACTTCTGTTTCAGGTGCAGAAAATATAAACTATACAGGGTACACACCTCAAGTACTGTGTTTTATGAGCTGCTTTGTTCTGCTTTAAACATTTCTGAATGATTGCACAGCTGGCTTCTGAATGCAAAATTTTATTGTAAAGCATTTTATTGTGTACAGTGGTGCCTCTGTTACCTGCTAATTTGAGATGAAATTTCTTCTTTTGTGGTTGGAATTGTGCTGGCGTGCTCTAACCGTTGACTGAAAAATAAAAGTGGTTGGAAAGACTTTTTCAATGCTTAATAGTGTTGGCTCCTTTGTCTCATGAAAGAAATTATGTTGTAGATTGCTGGTACATAATACTAGTACAATGGATTAATTTAAGATTATGTATTCTCAGTGTATTTTGTGTACAAGTTGTCTAAGATTTCTGAAACACTATGACCGGCTTCAGATTTTTTTCCATGTGTGGGAAACGAGTTTATGGGATAGAGACACAGAATTATATAAAATGTATCGTACGTATAACTGACTGATTAGTGGAAGTGTTTTGTATAATATCTGTGTTATAGTGGAATGTAGCAATAGTATGGTAGAAAGTCGTGTTTTGGACTTCAAGGTTGCCTAGTAAAAGGAAAGATTTTAAGATCTTTGCTCCAGAAATGAAGTGAGGTGGAATGGATGAAGATTCAGTTCAGATTTACTTGAAACACATAGTAGAAGCCTTTAAAACATTCTTGGCAACAGTCTGAACAGTAACATCTTATTTTGACCAACAGTGCAATTATTCCTGCAGTTTCAGCTGTCAAAATTGTGGATTTAATTACAGGAATTGGAATGACAGTGCTTATTGCAAGGAGTAAACAAGTCTGAGTTCTAATAAAGACTTCTTTTTAAACCCATCACAGAGCACACAGAAATTCTGTGGCAGGTTATCTGCATTCCGTTCCAGAAAGCTTTACAAAGTCTCTGACTGCCAAGTTTGGGTTTGAAGGAGCAAAGTCATGACCAATTATTAGAATGTTTTTAATTGCTGTGGAGAAAAAACAACAGCAAACCCAAACCACACACCCCACTGGCCCCCAAGCTTCTCAGGGCTTTGAAAGTAGCTGGGCTGAAGTGCATGAAGCTGCAGTGATTTGTATGTAGGACAGACGCAGCACAACCAGAAGCGGAGATGTCCTTAGACTGTTCTGCCTGTGCGTCAGCTTAAACCTCACAGCTCTAACAGTACCTCAGACTTTCAAATTTGTCAGTATTCTTTTCTTTGCTTAAATCTATTCCCTGGCTACCACAAAACAGGATTGTTGTGTTGGTTTTTTGCCTGTTAGAGATATGGAAGGTTTCTGAATTGGTATCGCCTGTTTGGTGTTGATGTGTTTTCAGCCTTTGAGTGCTGTGTCCCTTTCTCTTCCCTTGGGTAAGAGATACTTTGATGGAACTGTCTAGAAATGCTTGCTTGTTTTAATCAAGTGTCATCACGATCGGGAAACAAAATCAGTATGCAGGTTTTGTTGTGTTTTTTCCAGTTAGGATACAGATTAAGATACTGATTGGTAGTGGTTAAAGTGCTATGCAAGTACACATGTGAGCAACGGACGTAGTATTGCCTCATTTTATTTTCAGTCCTTGTAGTTTTTTACTGCATAGTGAATTTTAAGTTCTCTTAGTATAAATGTTTCTTAGAACAGCAACCAATTTTGTAGCTAGAACTTAATTTTCTATAGTTTTCTGCCACTTACTTCTTTCTACTGTTTTCTGTTCATTTAAGGAGACTTCATAATAATGGAATTGTATATGAAATGTGATTAGTATTGAGATTATTATGTTCTTTTTCCAGTAATTAAAGACTCCACGAATCTATTTGTGAAATAAAAACGACACAGGAGAAACAACAAACTGTTAAGCATGGATCAGGGAAGCATGTACGTAGTAATAATTAAGTTATATTTTAGGAAAAAAAAATGTGCAGTTGCTATTGCCAAGCGGTTTCAGCATATAGCTAGGTGTAGGGACTCCAAGGTTGTTTTCCCAGCTCCCGTTTAGAGACTCGCTGTGTGACTGAGTTAAATCACTCTTTGCCTCAGTCTTTTCACCTTTAAAATGTTGATATCTCCCTGTGTCTTCAATATTAACTGACTAATACTCCCAGCCTGCTGATGTGCTGTTTTGTAGGTCTGAAGTGCTCTATTAAATAATTGAGAATGAAGGCAGCTTTGGTTTTAGATTTTTCACTGCGATGTTTCGATGCCCTCATGAAAGGGGTCACTGGCCCAGATTCATGGCCCATAGAAATTACTTATTTGTTTTAAAAGATATTGAAAGCCATCAGCACAACATCAATCCCGTTGAAGTTAGTTCACTGAAAAACACGGCCACTGAAAACTGTCACCCTTTGTGAGGAAAGGAAACTTAGTACAAATTTAATCTTGTAATAAAAATTGATGGCGAAAACTGTGCTGCAGTCCCCGTAGCTGGTTGCACTGGTGAAGCTATGTGCAGAATCTGCCACGCGAGGTCATTGTGTCCTCAGTTCTCGCTTGCTGAGCTGGCTGCGAGAAGGGCATTAGTGCTTTAACAGTGAATGGCTTTGGAAAAGGTAAAGGAAGAAGAGGTCACTTCTCGCTTTGCCAGAGCAAAAACATTAAACTGATTAATAAATACTCTACTGAATGAGATAAATCTTGATCTCTGGAGGGAGGGGAATAAAGCAAGCCCCCGTTGGATTAAGACTAGAAAAGGCTGAGCTAATGGGAGGGGGTTTGCCACCAGGTCTTCCGTGCAGCCACCAGCTGTTTCTGTTCTGTGACTGAATATTAGCACATGAATAACCCTAATCCTGATGTGTCTGAGCGATACAATCTTCTAGCGCTGAGCTGTCGGGCCCGAATGCAGAGAGTGAGCAGTACTAATGCTGGTAGTGTGCTGGGAAAACAAACCAACTGTGAATTCTACTAACTGAAGCCATGGACAGTACTTGATGTGCCAAATATAAGCCTGAACTGGGCTGAATTCCTCTGAAATTCTGATTGAAATCCAGTAGTGCCAAGGAGCGTGGCTTCCATGCTGGGAATAAGTGGTGAAGTGATTGATTTTTACCTTACTTCGATATTCAGCGTGGGTGTAAAATCAATAGAATGTGCAGAGCCTAAGAGTCTAGGCTGTTGCGTGTAGGTGACTTGTGTTGTTCTTAGGTCTACGTTTCAATCCACAGGTATAAATAATATGATAGCAGTGTAAATAAGAATATAGTGCATGCTAAATTAGAATGTGGGCTATTGCCCATTTCTTGCATTTCTGCTGACTGCTCTTCCCAATGTCTTAGGCAGGGCATACATCGCATATGTATCTCCAGAATGTTAAGGTAGTCCAGCTTGCACCATGTATGTTTGCTGGCTAATAGTACTGGCAGACTCGGAAAAAGGCAGTTGGTTCCTGAGAGTTATTTACAAAGATGTTGCCACCGCAGTTCAAGAGTTCGTTCCTGTGCTTTCTCCAGACTTTTCTGTCCTGCATTGTGTGGTTTTCTCTCCAATTTCCTTCTAAGTTGTTGTGACTTGTCTTTAATAACTACTAAAAACATGATCTCATACAAGTTGTAATAGACTTGTTAAAGCCAAAATTTTACTCGTATGCAGCCTACTTGAAGATGTGGCTTCTGCTTCTGTTCCAGTTTGGTGTCTTAGGTTTTCTAGTCCTCTCTTCTGAGCAGTTCTCCTGTGTTAGCCCACCTGATTGCTGGGGCTCTTCCTAACGGCTCCTGGCTTCAGCACTCTCTATGGATGTATGCTGACAGTGTGCTCTTTTTTTCATAATTATGTTCAGATTTGCCTCTGCTGGTTTCTTAAAAAAATAGCTATTGCTTTCT
Organism: Haliaeetus leucocephalus; assembly: GCF_000737465.1. Lineage (NCBI taxonomy): Eukaryota > Metazoa > Chordata > Aves > Accipitriformes > Accipitridae > Haliaeetus > Haliaeetus leucocephalus. Next base: position 2,143,855 of record NW_010972920.1, on the reverse strand, counting down.
GCTGTTTCCACTGCACCTTTGGCTTTGTCCTGTCTGTGGGGCTAGCTCACGGCCTTTACCCTGATCCTCTCAGCTGGGTACAGAGGCTTCGGGTCATTGACTGTTTTGTCGCAGCAGACTGCTGGTCTGGATCGGCTGCCTGCGTCCTGGCTGTGCTCTGCCTCGGAAGGAGAAGACCCGCTGTCATAGAAAGCAGGACTTGACTTTTTAGGTATCCCTTCCTGATATGCAACGGTGCTTGTTTCATGAGGGTTTATTGCAACGGTCCAGCATAGTTGGGTAGGTGTTTTCATGTGTGCTTGTCCCCATCAACAGTTTCTTTGCTGTCTCTGTTTTATTATTGTCTAGGGGATAGGCATCATGTCAATTGACTAAAAACCTTGTTCAAGTGGGGTTTCTGTTGCGGTGTGCTGTGGCCACAGCCCGACGATAGCTTGTTAGGCTGCTGAAGCTTTTAAGGCCTGCTTTAACTGCAGTTCTTGCTGGAGCGTGCTTTAAACATTCTGGTTCCCGAATGGTAGACTTGCTGTGTGTTGTGACAAAGGAATATAGCTCCATTTTATGGAATTGAGCAGTTATAGGTCTTGGAGAGTTAACTGAGATTCCTTGAGGCTGGGAGCCCTCCTTTTCTCGGGCAGTCTCTGTTTTCAGCGTGCCTCATGCTATTGTGCATACACTTACAATCGGATTTTTGTAGCTAATGAGTGCCCCTACTATTCGTAGACGTTCAGCTGTGAAGTACATCATGATCTCACAGTTTCACTTCTTACCTGCTGAGATTTATTCTCTGTCCCCTTTGAACGTAATCGCGGCTTATGCACAAGACTAGCCTTTTCCTCAGAGGACAGCATGATGCTTGTGGTCTAGTGGATGATTGTTCTGCTGCTTGTGGCTTCCCATCCTGTTCAGAATTTTAGTATGGGCAGGACTGATCGTTGGTGATGCTAAGATGCTACGGCCTAGTACGCTCTAGAAATTACTTCTAATTGTATCTGCCAAGTCTTATGGCTATATTGCACGCTTAAACTTGTGTGATAAAGCTAGAATCTTGATCACGTTTGTAGTTACTTAGCTCATGTAAGTAACGGCTTTTCATGATATCTGTTAATGACTTAGTCTATGCATGCAGTGGGGCTGATAGAATTTGTCCGTGGCAGAGATGAGTCACTAACTCTTTCTGTCTGAAAATTTCCTTTTCTCCCAAGATTGTTCACCCATGATACACTCAAAGTGATAATGCATCTTAGTTTTATGTTTTATTGATGGTCTGCGCTTGCCCGTTCCTCTCAGATGAGGACACCTCCAGCATCTGGTTGCACTTTTGGGTTTAAGTACTACTGTTAGCATTGCTTCTGGGATTGCCTTTACAATCCAGCTGGAATCATATTGGCACTAGCTCAGAAAGCATTGCTGAAAGTGTAGCAATTCTCTGTCTTCTTGCTGTGGAGCATGGACTGAAGGTCTCTGGATCTGTTGAAGTCCCTCTGCAGAACCCTCCTCTTAGTCACTTTTTGTCTGGAATCTTCTTTGTCTCCGCATTTGTTGCGCTGTCTTTGAGGTTTTTTTCTGTTTGCTTGTTCTTCTACTCTGCTTGTCTCTAGCACCAGAATATAACCTGATTCTTCTGCATGTGTCACGCTGCTACCCATGGACTGAACCCTTTGCATTTCTTTTACTTAGAACACCGTATACATTGGATGTTGATACCTGCACTGCTCTGTCTGTCATTTTGCCTCCTGAGCTCCTGCGGTCTGAGCCTGTATACTTAGGCTAAACTACTGGCTGTTAGCGTACTGATCTTTATCTTGGATAGCTGTAGTTGCTTTAGATCTTGGAAGACATTTCTATAGGGTATTAGATCTGTCCTGCAATGTTTCATGCTGGCTGGAATAGTATGTCCATTGAATGATCTTGTTTTTCACTAGGAAATACTTAAGGTCTTGAAATTGGATGTAGATACTACAATTCTTGGCCTCTTAATGTAAGTACTGATTTCCGCTTCCGCTTCTTGATTTCAGGGTGTTACGTTTGGGGGTTTTCTGTTTGTTGGTATGTTTTACTAAAAGTCTTCATAGTCTGTCTTTAAGGGAGCACTGTGTTCATTGAAAAAGGCAAGTAATTTGATTTTTTTCAAGCATTACTCCAGGCAAAGTGTCTTTTTCCTCCCCCCCCCCCCCCCCTTTTTCTTGAGG
>NW_010972920.1:2099413-2141653 GCF_000737465.1 Haliaeetus leucocephalus | reverse complement strand
GTGGCTGGTGACGCCTCCCCCCCCCCCCCCCCCCCCCTTTTATTTGAGGTAGAAGGCAGCTTTATTTCTTTGATTTTATCTCCCGTGACCAACTTGGTGTATGGATTTCTAGGCAAGAAAGCCTAGCAGCTAATGTTACTACCAAGATTTTTCCTAACAGCCTGCCTTTCTGCTGTGTTTGTTGAAGTCAGTTGTTGTGAATCCCATTAACTTGATGAGCTGCCAGTGTATTTTGTCTATTATACACTGAATAACGTGCTAGGACTCTGTATAAAATGCAGTCAGCTTTCCTTATTTACCAGAAGACCTCAGCTGCAGTGTGGTTTCCTAGGTTTGTGCACACAGAAGAAAATACTGTGCTTTTGATTTTGGGCATCTGCCCTGCCGGTTTCTTCATGAACACCATCAGTTTGGAAGCTGGGGTAACCCCCAATGCAACTTTCACCTTTGTTTTTCAGTGCTGTCTCTGACCTGTGTTAACAGTTGCAAGATCACAGTACTGGTTAAACAATAGCTATTATGACTGTATGTAGCTTGGTTTTAGGGTTTTTTGTTGTTGTTTTTTTTAAGGGGACTGGGTGCTGTTTGTAAAATTAGCTTTAATTTGAAATAATAACAAAAGTGTTAGTATTTGAAAGTCCTTGGTTCTAGTTGTGACTGTTGCTGACAGTATGTTGTCTTGGACAGGTTGCTTTTCTGAGCATGACTCATTGGTAGCACCTGTACTGCTGATAGCAAGGAGTGCCTTAAGATTTGTTCTGTATTTTTAACCTTTTAACTGCTATATAATGGTTGGGGAAGATGGAAAGAGCTAGAGGGAAGATGTTAGTGACTGTTTTTTAAAGAGAGGGAGTTGAGACAGAGGTTAAGGGAAAGAAATTTTGTTACGAATCTGGACATAATTAATGCATAGATATACCTGAAATGAAAAGGAAGGTGTAAACAGACAACAAATGAGTAGAGTGCATCTTTTTACCTGAATAAGATGTATCGCTAGCAGGAGCCGGGATGTGGTCTCTGTAAGTGTTGCTTGATGGTGCGAAAACTGTGCATCTGTGAGATGTAAAAGGTGGAGATACTTTCATGGGAGTTGTCAAATGATATGGAAAAAGGAGACTGCACTTAAAAGTTCTACTAATGTGATTTCTGCAATCTTTTGTCTGTGGCAATGGAGGCAGACTACAAATTCAAGACCCCTGGAGGATGAGAAACTGCTTCAAAAGGCAGTGTAGTCAGCCCTGGTAGCAGGGGTTTCAGATGACAATGGTGAGGTGCTGTCAGTCTTTACTCAGGTAAACTAGTGACCAGGAGATGTTTGCTGCTGATATGTGGTTGATGAGAATACCTGCACGCTCACAAAAAGGGGAAAGACGAAGAATGTATGCACTGAAGAATAACTTCTAGTGTAAAGCGTTTTGGTGCAGCAGAAGCAGGGTGGGTAATATAAAGGCTGGTAACCATTTAACAGGAAGAATGCAGTGAGAGAAAGCTGAGTGCAAGTGAGAGGCAAATAAAGCCTTTAGTCTGCAGTATTGGCTATCACTAAGGATAAATCAGAAAATGAGTCCAGCTAAGGCTGAAGTTCAATGAGCTAACATAAGAAACATCCTAGGTTTAGAATATTTTGTGATTGATCCGATTTTGTCCTGACACACCGTAAATCGAGACTATCTCCACGGTATTCAGCAAATCCCATGTACTCTCTAAGGTACAGCCTTAATTGTGCTAGGCTGTAGCCTACAACTGTGCAGGTATTTCATGTATTGATTTCTGTTTAAAATCTGCAGACTTAGAGAGACAAGTTGTTTACTGGTGTCACAGAGACTGACAAATGGTCCAGGGACAATCCTGCTAAAAGCGCTCCAGTTCGATCCACAAGCTGGAGAGGCAGACAGATGTTGGAAAGGGAGATACTCAGATAGTAGAGCTGATTCTCTTCTTACTGATATGACTTTAACAGTTTCATTTGTCTGGCAGGATATGAGAGAGAATGAGATGCTCTGGACTAAATCTTTGGCTCATGTTCATTATTGGAAGCTTCATTTCAAAATAGTTTCACAGAAATCAAACCAAGAAACAGAGGTCATAAATAGAGATGGAGAGGCTTTCTGTCCTTACAGGAAATAGCTATGCTGTAATCCAGGGTGAGATTGAGGTATTTGTAGGCTAGCTTTGAAGTCGGCTATTGCTGCATGGAATCCATTAAGATCTCTGTAGCATGCAAAATCCACCGAGAGTCTTAGGAAATAAGACTCAAGTGACTTGCACACACCGGTTGGGGCTAGCGGAGCTATGCTGTCAGCAGTAAAACAAACACTCTTTCTGCTTTAGCAGCAGTGTACGATGTGGACATTGTTTTCGCCAAAAAGCAGCATTTCATCAACTTGCTTCTGCTTCACACAAGTGATGAGAGAGGAGAATCGCGTCCACAGGATGGTAGTATTTTTGTCCTTCGGTGGCCAAAATGAAGGTTCTTAGCTTTTTTGAGAGGCCGATGATGGCTGGCAGATTTGGAACTTGAGAACTAGGAGTTCTTAGCGCTGGTTTAGACCACCTTTACAGGTGCAATACGCTTTTATGAACCAATGTCAGCTTCCTGAGAGAAGGCTTGCTTTCTCTGTTACCTTTTGCAAATGCTTTGGCCCTTGTCCTGAGGAGTCTGCAGCCTTACAGCTTGGAGTTAGTGTTGCAGACAGTTACAACTAGTTTGGTGTTTTCTGGGGGAGGAGCTAATTGTGTCGGAAGTAATGGAATTAGTAGATATTTTTACTGTGTGTGTGTGTGTGTGTGTGGAAAATTATATGACCCTTAAACCAGAAATAGGGCAAGTAATTACTTTAGGAATGTCTTATTTTAATGCCCCAAAGGTGTTCTAAGGAACACTGAAATGGTACAGTCCGAGTAAGCCAACTGTATCATCTACATGCTACCTACATAGATGACCAATGAAACGTGCATTATACTAGTTAGGAGATGTTTCATATATTTGTAAAAGGAGTCTGATATTTTATTACAGTAACAAAGCTGAGCTCAAAAAATGGTGTTGAAACCTACGTCAGGTTTTTTTGAAACCTAAATTAAGGAGTTACTATGACTGCCATCTGCTAATGTGACAGTACCTGACAAATAGAAGGAGTATTACCCCCCTTTTTAGAAAGGACTAAGTTGAGACAGAGTGTGGAGTGGTTTGTCCATTTCCTGTGTGACCTTGGACTTCGGAGATGGGAACAAAATCTGTTTTGGACTTGAACTATTGCTTTGGACTATACTGCGTTCCTTACTGAAACGACTGAGCGAGGGGTGGGAATAGGCAGTGACCCGAATAAAGCACAACATGTCACGTAACGCGCTGAGTGAATGAGTCGAGCAGAGACTAGACCAAGTAGGTTTATGGATGTTAGAAGGAAATTGTTTGATGGAATTTTACTTCCAGGTTTGGAAGTACAATGCTGAAAGGTCTGTTCAGCAGTGAAGGTTTTTTGTTGTTTCTAAAGAATTGAAGGATAAAAATTAACCTCTTCTGTGGAAGACAACTGTACAAATAAGTGGAAAGTGCCACTTAAAGACGTACTTGAAGAGCTTTTACAATATATCAAGTTTACAAGCTGTACTTCATAGAAAGAAACAGGGACAGAGTGCAATTTAAGGTAATCCTGGTACTGCTACAGCTAGAATGATCTATGCCGCTAACCTTTCTTACCTTGAGCTGTTGCCAAAGCTTCGACATTCAGAGAGCAGGTGGGTGCTGAGTTCCTGCCTTGCCAGTGACACAGCAAAACCTCTGTTCTGGCTCCCGCGTGCTAGACAATTGTGGGAGCAACAATGGGAGAAAGAAAATTAAATGGGAGGGCGAGTCCCTTGAGGAATTTGAATATCCTTCATTTTCTCTCTGTCTCTCTCTCTCTGCCTGTGTAGAAGGTTTGTGTGCCCTGGGCAACTTACCAAGGTGAGTGTTTGGTGTTTTGCTCCTTGAAGATAATGGCCGATGGGGCTAATGAGACTTGCTATAGGCCTACAGTGATGATGAAGTTTGTCATGCTCTGCCATATCAGTTCCATATCTAGACACTGGAGAGGATAGGACAATGCTGCCACTAGAGGGTAATGTCAGTATGAAGAAGCAGTTTTTAAGGGGCTAGATGCTCCAGCGGTGGTAGCAGGGTCAGGCATTATACACCCTGATAGAGTTAGTGAGTAAGAGTTGCTTTAAAGCAGGTCTACTGATAATTTTTCTCTGCCAAATAAACATAGGTTAAAGAATGAAGACGGTCATTACAAGTCTGGCAGGCTATTTTGCCTTGTGTCTTCTGCTGCCAGAATTATTTTGGTTAAAAAGATCTTTCTGTCGGTGCAGGTTTTGCCTGGGAAACCTGGAGTAAGTTCTTGTAGCAAGAGTGCATTGTCACCAGGAAAGGCTGTATTCACCCTACAAGCCCTTTGCTGGCATAAAGCAAGGTGTAGCTGTATTGACAGTTAGCTCACAGCATAGACCTGGCCTCAGTGTAAAGGTCTGGGCAAAGCTATTTATTTGAACTAGGTCTTAGTTAAGCACATGTTGTAAGAGAATGAGGGTTTGTTTTTTCCTGGCATGTGGCATATTGTCAAAGAGGAGCCTGTCAAGTTAGTGTGCGGTGGTGGTGGGTTTTTTTTTTTAATAGCATCTCCCAGTTAGGAGAACATGCTCAGAAAGGACTTGGAAAAGAGTAATTTTTGGTCCCAAACCTGACAGTGTTTTTGAGCCTCTCTTAACTCTGTTTCACATCTTTAATTTGCTGGCGTGAGAGGGAAAGTGATCTCTAATCCAGCTAAAAACATCTGACTCCAAACTTCGGTTTGTTTGCTTGAGATTGAGATATGCAGATGAGCTCTCTGTAAATGTTTAATGAAAGGGGTTAGAGTGGTGGCTTGCTCTGACACTTGTACAAATTGAAGTACTTGTGCTTTGGATAGGAGTTGTGCGTTTTTTCTCTTCTCCCCCCCCGCACCTTCTCGGTATTTTAATTCTGATGGGTTTGACAATAAGTGTATTCAGTTTTTAAAAGTCACTCATGGGAGATGGAGAAATGAGATGTTTAACATACAGCACAGCTTCTTGAAGAAAGCATGTGTCTAAACTTATGTTTTGTGAGAAAGTTGATTTCTCCCACCCTCAGGCAGGTTCCGCTCCAGCAGAAGTGACATCACGAGGGGCACAACAGGGCTGACTCTTACTGCTTTTGAAAAAAATTACTTTAGGAATGTAAAAACAGTCTTGTTGAGATACTCAGATGAAAAATATACCGCAAATATAAATAATGGGGAGAAAAATTGCCTTTGTTTCTGAAATATGCATTGCTATAGTATTTAGAGATCTATTTCACCCTAGAGCTCTTTGCTTTTCTTCTGTCGCTAAGGAATTTGGTATGTTTAGATGTTACCTAAGAAAAGAAAAAGGGCATTATGACTTCCTTGTAATTAATGGATTTTATTATAATTCATGTAGAGCAGGGAGTCTTTCTAGAGCCTAGTGAAAATCTCCCCCCCAGCCCCATTTCTGATTTCTTCTCTTGCCCTAACTACTATTACAAATTGCTTACCACAGCAGTGTGGTCATTGCCCCTGGCATAACGTTCCACAACTCCCATCTCCAGTGATTTGCAGCAATATTCTAATTAAATTGTTTATTGGTGTTCATCTATTTGTTTGTTTAAAGCCATACACTGTGTGAGTTAGATAAATGTCTTTTGAGTGGCTGAAAGAACAAGTTCAGAGGCAGTAGAGAGTCATTAAAAGGCTGTTGAAGAACTTAAAAGTAGCTTTGCTGAACTGCGCATTTCCTTTGATAGAACAGGCTCCATCGAAACAGTCACTAGTAGGATTTCGGCCTGATCATAGATCAGCTCGAGTGAACTAGTTTCTCATACGCTTGCAGCCCAGAATTTACTTTTTGTGCAGAGTTGTATCTGTTGAGAAGTTCAAATTTTCCTTGTCGTCTTCGTTATGAAGGCACCCGGCAGCTTTTGTAATCTTCTTCTGCAACTCCATCCTCCGGAATCCTTCAGCATTTTCTTCGTTTTGCGTGACTTGTTGGCTTTGCTTGACATCTTAATGGAATTTGGCCTTCTGGGATCGAAGGGGTTATATTTGGTGGTCTCAAGTGGGGACTCTGCCAAGAGACTTACTGAACCCTTCCTCGCAGAAGATTTTTCTTCCTTTGACTTGGCACAGATAAAATGGTGTAATCATGACTTGGGTTAACTCCCCATCAACTCTACTAGATGTTTGGGTACCAGCTAGACAGTAGCAAAAAGGGCTTCCTTCTTCCACTAGATTCTCATCAAGTTTACCATGTCATTTGAGGTTTGTTGGGCAGCTCATGTTTTTATGTGACTTATTGTTGGGTTTGTTTTCCATAATGATTTGGGAAAGCTGATTATTTTTTCCTCCCAGTCCAGGAACAATTACTCATTCTTTCCCATCACTGAGGCAGCTGGTTGGAAATAGGCAAAGATTTCACAACTTTTCAAAGCCAACCATATTCTTTCCCTGCTGAGAGCCCTCTAGCACTCTTCTTATCTGTCTTAGAAGAAAAATGCAGCCTGCATTAACATGCTTCATTTCATTTCTGTCTCTGACTCCACCTAACCTAGCATAGTCCGGGATCATTCTTTACTTGTACTCGAGGATTGTGCGTGATTGCGCTTAATCCTGTGCCACTTGGTCATCGGGGGATGTCACCTAACTCGCTTGACGCCTCTCTGTGTAAACTGCCGGTCTGTTTTCTCAGCGTTGCTTGGATTTGCAAAGGAGCATAGCTTCTGTGTGAGCACATAAGGTGAAGTTGTCAGGGCTTTCAGAAATGCTTCCTGCCAGCGGTGCCTGTTAAGCCCCTGACAGATATTGCCACCGTCTGCATGGGCTTTAGAAGGAGATTCTAGGTATTGTAGCGTTTATGAAAAAATGTGCCTGCAGCATCTAGCCAGAATTTGTAGTCAGTCAGGGATTCCAAACATGGATTATTGCTCTGTAACCACACAACATAGTTACTACTCAGTAATCCTAACAGCTAATTATGGTTTCAGTTTTTGCTGTCTCATGGTTGCCTTTCCTGTAATCTCTTAGTACATGGGGTCTGGGTTTTGGTTTCCTTATGTAGGAAGATTCTCTGAATATTTTCTGTATAAAAATCTGGCCAGCTCGTGTCCGTCCCAGATGACTGAGACCAGTGGGTGTCATTGTCCACGTCTGCTCTCTGTTCCACCTCTTTCCTGCTGAGGCAGCGAGCTACCCTGACTTTTCTACAATGCTATCGATACATGCACAGTTAGCCTGAGAGTCAGATATACCCTTGTGCTCTACCAGCACTCTGGTGAGAAAAAAAGCTGTTATGTTGAGACGGTTTCACCTTACCGATTCGGAATGGAGGTACTTAGGGTACCCAGCATAGTAGCAAAAGCATGGCTGTATACCCAGGCCAATGCAACAAGAGGTGACTGAAGTAAAGAGTCTTTCTGGGGTTGTTTAGAGCTTTGGAGTTTACCAAACTGAGTCTGAGGTATCCCAAGGCGAAAAGGAAAAATGGAAAGCAAGCTAAGCTGTTTACCCCAGGCCCCCCGAGTTGAAAGCCTCAAAAGTGCTCAGTGTATTGCATGAACATGAACTGCACCAACTGTGGAGGGTGTCAGTTCTGCCCTGGGCCCTTTGCAACTGCCCTGCAGTCCTGTTTGGGCTACAAATGTCTTCATTCACTTGCTATGTGAATAGATTATCGAGCTCTGGATCTGTGTTGCTCCAAGCAAAGGAGGCCGGATCTGCATGTTCCTGTTCGGTCAGTCCTAACCTAAGACATAAATCTTGTGTTTTTTTGAATGCCAGACTGTTTGCTGCTAGTTTCCATGGTAGTGCTGCCATACACTTTCCATTCTTATTCTTTGGTGACTTACAGTGATGTGTGCTATCTTTTTGGTTCAAAGAGGGCACTCTGCAATAATGGTTGAATGCTCACGTCCCCCTGTTTTCCCCTGTTCTGTATGCTGTAAGGCTTCACGCATAGAACAGAAAACAGGAGAGAAGGCAAGGTACCTGGAGCTTACCAGGCAGCCTGCCCAGGTGTTGTACGTGGCAGGCAGGAGTAGGGAAGCTCAGCCTTAGGAGAGGGACCTTGACTAAGGCAGTGAGATTGGGAAGCCCAGCACTAACTCCTAAGCTAGCAGATAGCTCTTAGTTTTGATGGGTGGTCAGTCCTTAAGCAAGCGTTTGAGAGATTCAGCAAACTTGGCTTTACAGCCAGATCTTGTTTGGTGAGGATGCTCTTGCTCTCTGTAGCCTTGGAGAGCTGGATGTGTGAGGTAGGGCTGTCAGAGTGTGCTCTAGGTGGAAGGAGGCTTACTCCTGAAAATCATTCCCATACTGATGTGCTGATCCTTCTGGGAATTGTCCTTGGGGCTCAGCTTCTGGATTTCCTAGATTTGGCCACAGGCTAAGCAGTTTTGGGTGCGTGCACGTGTTGCAGTGGGTTTGTGTTGTTCCAATAGGCTACTGCGGCGTTAGGACTTGTCTTTTGCTTTTACTTTCTTCTTTCTCCAGTGAGTGTGCTTTAGGAATAGGCTGGCTAATCTGGTGCTTTGATGATGGCCAGAATAGCCTTGGTCTCCCTGGTCATTCTTGAAGTTATAGCAGCACAAACCACCTGATTTCATCTATCTCCTTGAGAGTCCTCCCCTTTCCTACTTGTTAAGAAAGGGGGTGTGTGCGTGGTGTTTGCTGTATAAGCAAGGATAGGTAGGAGCAGAAGCCCAGTGCTTGTGATACAATAATGATCTAACTGCCTTCATCAAGTCCCACAGTTGCTTGTCTTGGCCACAGAGAGGAAAGAAATCTTCTTGTTGCTCTGTGATAATAAGCTGGTCTGGTGTCCTGATGGGAATGTGCCTTCAGCAGAGCCACAGGGCCTGTGCAGCTAATTGAGAAGAGTTTTCAGCTGAAGCCTGGCTCAGCCAGGCTACTGACTGTTTCACCTGGCAACTAACAGTCCTTTTTTTGCTGCAGTTTGGCCATGGGCCCTTTCAGAGACCTCTGGGCACAAGATAAATAATCTCTTTTATTTGTCATAGGCACCTGTACAGCTCCTGGTACGGCTGGCAGTATCTGAGACTCTTGCAATCCTCCAGCGTATGCTGTTGTAAAGCTGAAAGGTGACTTATTCCAGAAGTACAAAGAAAGAGCAGGAATGCATCAAAGGTAACGGAGGGGAGACCACAGTGACAGCTGTGGTCATTTCTTTCTGACCAATCCACAATGAATGGATGCTTCAGCTGTACACATGACAATATTTTGGTTGGGTACTTCCAGCTTGTGGTTGTATGACAGGAAGAGAGGAAAAACACATAAACTGGTTCTCTAGTGTCAAGGTAAACAGACATCCTCCAATGCATTTGGGATTTGGCTGTGGGCTGAGCAAGCGTGCCCTGGGTTGTAGGCTGGTGGGAAAATATCTTGTGGGAAGAACCTCTGCGGTCCTGTGAACCCCAAGGAAAGTGGGGTTAGACTTTCAGATTGTTCCATGCCTGAGTAATGCCAGAGATGAAAAGGAAAACTGGTCCCTGCAGAGTGAAACATGTAGTGTTAACACCGGGACACTGTGTCCGTGCTACTGGTACAAAAGGTTCTAGCTCAGACACCTGTCAGCATTTAATTACAGTTGACTTTTAAAACAGTCTTTCTTGTTGGTAAAAGAACATTTTATTATTAAATCTGCACTTACCTTCACAGACTCAGGAATTTTGAGTGTTTGAATTGGTTGCAGAGGCAATTAAGCACCTAAATCCCTTTTGAGATGAGATCATGCCAGTTTTTTCCATAACAAGGGTGTACAGTGTTTATTCCTGCTTTTTATACACCTGCCATGTGGGGGTTTTTTTCTTTTCTTTTTTAGTTGGTTTTTTTGGCTCAACTAACTAAAGCTAACCTCTCTTCTTTTATTGCTATAGCCCTGTGACTGTTGCCTTATAATTATAAGGCACCTGGGAGGAATTTAGTCTTAACAGTGATCCTCCTTCAACATGTTGTTACATCACCCATGAAAAGATCCGAGAGATAACCCGTTGTCCGAGGTAAATTGTAGAAAGTAGAGCAGCATAAGCAAGCTGGAATTACTATTTCGCAAAAACATTGTGTGGGTTCACCACGGAGAGGACTGGATGACCTCAAATGAAACTTGCCTCTCAGAGAAAGGACATGTCCCACTGATGGAGTCCAAGCTTTGGAACAAAAAAGTCCCAGAAGCAGACTGGTTCTACTTAAGTGTAGGTGGTCTCCTGAGACCATGTAGTGAGGTAGAAACAGTGATAGCTCCAAAAGCCTTGTTGCTGTTTAAAACTTCCCTTCCTACTATGGTTTCAGGTAACAGCTAAGAAGTGCTGTAATGCTAGGTGCGATCCAAAGAGCTGATGAATGACCGGAGCTTGGATACAGACTCCTTAGATTTTTCATCCCAGCTGCCAAGCAATTGAATAGATGCCCAAAAAAGACTGATCTCAAAGGATAATACTGTCCCACACTAAAAAAGGAACAGTTTATACCACAGACATTAGGAGTGTCATCTGAAAATTAGTGTGTTTCTCTCTGTCTTGAGATGAGAGCGGTTAAGATCTTTTGTGGTCTGAAGCACTCTGGGACCAGCAGATCGGAAAATTCTGTATTTGAGATGCCATTTAGCTCTTGACCAATGTGGAAGTTCTGTTGGTCACCAACAGGTTTCAGACCAGTGGTCTTCAGTGATGAAGGGAGTGGCTGACACCTCAGTCAGAACTGTTGGAAGCTGTCTGGTTTGTTGTTTTCTTAACTTAGTTTCTAGTTGTTATGAATGTACATTTTAACATGGGCTTAGGTTCTTTGTCAGTCAGCGCTGGATTCTGTAAAACTTGCAGCTGTGAAACCGTGCAATATGAGGAGATGCCTGATGTTGCATGATTTGTTTTTTAATATAAACAACTATTAACACATAGCTTCACTTAAATGATAGTCTTTTTCTCCACAACTTTTTGTTTATGTTATTTAATAATGGGTCATATTTATACGCAGCCCCACTACCAATTGCAGGTGGCTCACAAGCATTTGACTACATTGCCTGATTATTCTTGGAATTTTTCTCAAAGACCATGAAACACCACTGTCACAGACCCATATGCGGTTCTCTCTTCAAAACTCGTGCTTGGAGACTGCTGAGGAAGTGTGCCAGCTCTTAGATATAGCAACTTTTTGTTAGACTGACCTGTATTAAGTAATGGTTTGAAGGCCTCGGCCACAGGAGAATGTGCAAGGGGTATCTGTGGAAAGCAAAGTCAATGCTGTCTGAAAACAAGAGACTCCTAAAATTTCAGAAATGTGTTGTTGGCATTTATCACCTTTAAGTCCCACTTTCTCGGGGAAATAACCTGCGTGATTGAAACTGAGGGAGTTTAAGTACCTTGCTGGTTTTGGGAAAGCCTCACAAGGTGCATACCGCTTTGGAGAGGTACTCAGAATTAATTCATAGCTCTTGAAAGCATTGGCTGACGAAGGGGCCGCTGGATGGTGCTGTTGTCTTGTGGTTTGCCAGCAAGAACACTGGTTACTTACAAGGCATGACTTGTACTGTTAAAGAATTCCACTAGAAAACTAGGTTTTTGAAAAGGTAAGGGTCTGGGATTCAAGACTGACGAGCATGGTGGTGATATGTAATAACGTTATATCATTTTATGAGAAACGTATGCCTCCTGGTCAAGAAGGGAAAGTTGAAGTAGTGTGGCTAGTTGTGAGCATTTGGGAGACCATATTCATAATGGCTATAGAACCACCGTTCTAACAAGCAAACGTTCTAACAGCAAACAAGTAAACACCACCACCAGTCTGGATAAAAAACCCAAGTCTGAAAGGTAGTAGGTAAGGATTTGGTCTAAACCAATGTCTTTGAGCTTTCACTATGTTGTAAATTTTATTTCAAATAAGCTTGTGACCTGAAAATCAAAAGAGCAGTGAAGAGTTAAAAAGGAAGGCGAAATCAGAAGTTGTTTTAGGAAGACAGTTTATCCCAGAGAACACGAGTGAGCATGTGTATCTGTGCACCGTAGGAGGGAGTCTACACACAGACTTTTCCAGAGGTAAGCAGTAATAAGTCCAGAAGAAAAGCTACATGTATGTACAGCCTTAAGTCGTTACTGAGGTCAAAACAAGAATTTCAGAGAAACGTGGTACGGTGCTCTGTGAAGACTTGCATGGTCCGACTTCATTCCCATTGTTGGCCTGGAGGAGCAGAATTGCAAAGTTGGAGCCTCAGATCTGCTGAGGCAAATACTGTTAGGATCAGGGATTGCACAGAGGGTTCAAAGTAAGAAGACCATGCGATTATATTTGGCTCTAGGTGATGGTTTGAAGCTGTGTCCTGAAGGAAAGTGCTTTTTAGCAGAAAGTTTTCAAAATTTAGTTTGCTCTAGTGTTGTGACAAAGGTGTTGGTGAAGAGGGGTTTTTTAATATGATTAGCGCTTTTGAATACCATTGCTTTCAGGCGCACAATCTGAGATGGCTTAAAGGGTCTGTCTTTTTTTCTTTCTCGAAGTAAAGAAGGGGAAGGCACTTCTTCAAAACCTATTGATGTTTAAAAAAAAACCAAAACAGCAAATTAAGTGTATTGTTTGATTTGACCTTTGGGCTTCCTTGAAGAGGCCATTTTATGTCATTTTATCTGCCCTTTACCATGTGTTTAAATAGGGCCATTGCTAGTTGCCTGCCTGGTTACGAGTTAAAAGGAAAACTGAAATAGTGTTTATGACATACTGTATATGTTTAAGGCATGGAGTTCTTTCAGAGGAAAAGATTAGAACTGGGCTGCTTCCAAAATCCAGTTTTAATAAACTGTGTGTGACTTCAGAAAGGAATGATTTCTTCCTTTGTTTTGTTGCTGTTCTTATAAAAAGAGTATTTATCTGTGTATATATGCCTACGTATGTGCATATGCCTGTTTCATCACCACTTTGTGCAAAGTTTTAGGGTACTGACTGTTGTGACCTCTGGATTGTAAAATTAAGTTGCAGAATGCATTGGTTTAAGGACCGGCTTGCCGCCTCTCTTTTTGTTGTTGTTGTTGTCCACCAGTTTGGGCTAACTATTTGCAAATTACTTGAATACAAAGAGTGTTTGTGAAAGCTGAGAAGACAGAGGGTTAAGCGTTTACTGCAGGAATTTGGGGCTAGCTCATGGCCCGAGATGGAGTGCTTAAGATGCAGTTATGCTTCCAGCGCTTTGTTTTCTCCGCAGAAGCTGTCGAGGATGTCACATGTGGCTGTTTTGCCCCCTGGCATTCAGGGAAGAGCTAACTCTGCCTTTTCAGCTCACAGTCCTGGCATTCCTCATTAAAAATTCCTGACTGACTACTTGAAGCTTTCCTTGTTCATGTCTGTGCAAAGATTTAGGAAAGTTATTAGGAGCTAGCGGTAGCCAGAGGGCTGATGATACAGCTGAAAGTAAACGATTAGATGGTGGAAGGTGTCACTCTCTTTATGCTTTTTAGAGTGTGCTGCCAGCTATTTTGCCTGCTTGGTGGTGTTCGGACAAAACTTGGCTTATTTCTCTGCAAGAGAGCACTGCGTAGTGGTATAAGCAGTATTGTTCTGTTAGTTGTTGACTAGTTTTGTTTTCTCCGTTCTCAGATGAGAAACTTTGGCTACGTGTGTTCTTGTCACTATGCCTTCTGTGACCTTGCAAATAAAGCCAGTATGTCTCACTACAAGAGAGAGTGCCTTAAAGTTGCTGTGGGAACAAGTTTGAAAGACAGTGTGTTCAGAGTGGCAGTGGGATAATAAAAACACCACTCAGCCAAGCAGAAATGCTGATTTCACGTTAGGGCGAGATCAACTATATAGCAATGAGCTCACTGTAGTTTCTAGTGACAGAATTTCAAGTTGTCTCACGTTTAGTTCACGAAAGATAACACTGAGAAAGTAAACCTGCTTTCCTTGCCCTGCTCCTTTCCTTTCCCAGCCAGAGTGCATCATGATATGCTGGTCATGGGCCACGCACTTCTGTCTCCCTGTCCCGGCAGGGAGGGTATCTGTGCCGTACAATACGGCTTCCCAAAGCCACTTGGATCGCTGGCTAGAGGGAGCTGTGTGGGTGACGAGATGCTGCTGGTAGAGGGGTAAGGAATTGAAAGAGGATGTGGGTCACATTTTTTTTAAATTCTTGATCACATATGGGTTATGGCATGATGCCACTGGAAAAGTAGACACCGCTTCAGGTTTAGTCATGCCCTGTGCTTATTATAGTTCTGTTGTGGGATTCCAACGGCTTGCCAACCGCGAGTGCCTATCATTAGATAGTCATCCCAGCAGCAGAGCAATCTGCCTCGTGGCTGGGAAGATCCACTGGCAGCTGCCCGGAGACACTGGGTGGGAAGAGCTGATGCACAGACAAGTAACATGCTAAACCCGAGTACGGAAAGGGGTGTGATGCCAGCCATGCAGGACAGGGATTGTTGCCAGGCAGGTGTCTGCAGACCTGGTGGCTACCCAGAACAGGCATTCCTCTACTTCTGCCAGTGCTGGCCTTGCTCTCCCAAGTTAGTAAACACTTAGGAAAGTGTGAATAGAAATAACATAGCTGGGAATCTAACTCTGCTATGCCTAGGCGCATATGAGGGTCATTGCGAAGGTTACTGCAGGCATTTCTGCAGTGTAAGCTGCACGCAGGAAAAATCTTCTGCCCAAGTTTCTGCTTGCTTGCTGAGCTTTGACTGCAAGAATAGCGAAGAGAATGCATGAGAGAGCTCTCCAGGGAATGAGCAGCAGGATGGGCTTAGGAAGGACAAAGTACTATGCTGAAGCTTGCTTTTCGCAGGCGGTATCTTCTAATATGAAATTACAGCCCAAAATGTAGACAAAGAGTATAAAAATATAGTGGTGAAAGTGACTTTCAATTCTAAAGGCTAATTTTGCTTTCTCTTTTTAACTTGCCCCAGAGCTAACTTCGAATTTACTTACGGGATGAAGACATCATAACTGCATGTTTTTGAGAATCACACTGGCATATAAATACAAGCTTAAATCTATTTACGTAAGCGCGATGCTGACTATTCTCACCAAACTCTTAGAACTTCCCAGTAATCGTGTTGTTTAATTTATGGCCAACTGCATTTAAAAATGACTTCTTTATAACGTGGTGTTTAGTGACTCTATTTTAGTAGATAAACTCCCCAACTGAGCATTATGAAATTTGTCTTCCTTGCATGATATTTGAAAACCCCATTAAACCATAAAGAAACCTATAACTTAATGTGATAGTTTTGATTTATTAACTTGAGGTAGGTATAAACTCTCCTGTCTGAATGTTGATAATGTTTCGCATTAAAGGGAGATGCTGGCACATATGTATAGGAGGCCTAGGATCTGTAATAAATACAAAGCCCGTAAATATTTCAGGCCTATGACATCCAGCTCAACCTTTACCACACGCTTTAGTACTGTTAAGTTGAAACTGACTTAAAGCAGATGCAGGCAAACAGCTTAAAGCAAATCCGGGAAACTCCGTGACGTACGGAAAATGGAAATGAAGTTTTAAGACGACACAAACCGTCTTGGCGTTCCCTATAACATTCGATTTGTTAGCCCGCGCTTCACACGGAAGCGCTTGGACTGACCGAGACCAGAACAACCTTAGCTCTGCCCAGCCCTTGGCTCCTAGCCCAGCCGAGCATCCCCCGTGCCCCCGATGGCCTCCCCCTTGCTTGGGCAGGGGGTGGCTCGTCAAAGCGGGCCTGGGGCTCCGGCGCTGGCCGTGGTGCCGCAGGGCAGAGGCGGGGGGCTTGGGGCAGCGCCGGACAGCTGATTTGGACAGCCTTCTCCCACCGGGAGTAACCGGGAAGCCAGACACCCATCATCAGATAGCCCATCCAGAGCACAGCTATTCCTCCGTCTCTCTGGGGATGTGTTTTAGAGTCCCAGAGCTGTGTTGGGAATACCCTTTCCTCCCGTCTGAGGCGACTTTTGGCAAGCAGATGGTAGATGCTTGAGCAGAGGTTTCAAGTGGAGCATGGTTTATCAAGAAGCGACGCATTCCTGGTGGGTCTCATTTAAACATGCTGAAGGTTTGGAACGTAGTTGGTGTTCATTCTCGCAGTGTAGAAAAATGGGTATCTAAAAGACCTTTTGAGCAGATGTGCAATTGCTTGCTTGCTTGGAAAATGTGTCTCTTAAGAGTTGTTTTGGGTGTTTAGAGTGAAGTCTTTTAACGGGAGAGAAGATGCAGCCAACAGATCCTTAGCACTGGAGCTGCATTTCTGTCCTTGAGATTTTACCTGTTTGCAGTGGAGAAGAAAATTGATCTTGTGTCTATGTGTTCGTTGGTCTGAAGGACTGAATGTGTTCAGGATGATGGTTAAGTGGAAAGCGAGGGGTTACTAACATATTAACAAGTATTTCCAAGGCTTACGGTTCCACAACTGTAGACTGTGGTGGTGCAGGCTTAGCTAGTAGTACTAACAGCGGTGTTTTCGGATTCTTCATCTTTTGTCTTCTTCCAGTGAGTCACTGTCTATTTCTATGTAAAAAGTCATAACATGAAACACCTTAAAAGGGCTGGCTGATCCCTGCATCTATAAACAATTAAAGGAAAAACAGAATCCTTGCTCCAGTAGAAAATCAAAGCCAAACTGAGCTTCCAAGAAACATGATTTTGTGATATCCTTGATAACAGTAATAACAATAAAGGTCATGAGAGCTCTGTCATCCTGAGACGTGATGTTGCTTGCTTAGAAAAGTGGACCCTGCTGAGGCTCAGATCGGGTACATCTGATAACGGAGATGGAACAGCCATGTTTATTTCTAGAATGTGTCAGAGAATCTGTTTCTCGTCCTTGCTCTGCTATAACAGTCGGGTATTTATTTACATGGTCTGAAACTCCGGGGCTTCTCCTGTAAAATGAAGTTAATGTATCTGAACACTGAGTACCTTTCCTTCCCCTTTTGTGTGCTGATAGCATTAGATCTTAGTAAGAAAGATGGAAGGGGAATTGGATATTCCTGATCTAAGATTATACTGTTGCCAAAGAAGGTCTCGCCCTGACCTTAGTGGCACATTCCTGCCCCCTTCCCCACTGCGCTGCTCTGTGGGGGGAGCAGGGTAAGTTGGGACTAAGCCTCAGAGTTCTTCTTACTTTCCTTCCTGCCTCAGTATAGTTTAGAGAGGTGGTTTTTCTTGGTAGGTGACCAAATCTGAGGTCCAGTACATCTTTGGATGTATTGCTTTAGAGGGCACCTTGTTACCTTACAAGGAATTAAATGGTAAATATTGGTCTTATAAAATATAATATTGGGGGGATATAGTGTATTATAAAATATCACAGTGATGCAATGGACATAGAAATCTATCAAACTATTTGTAAAATGGTCAGAAGTTCATTTTTTGCTTTGTGTGCTAATCCATACTGAAGAAAACAACAGAAATCAGGAATCTCATTGATAGCTTTACACTGTGAAGAAAGTGTGCGTTGAAGAAACTGAATGGGTAAGCATGTATCCGTGCCTGGGTATTCTATCTATCTGGGCCCTTCTGTTTTTAAATATTAGCAGCTAATTTGAAAATTAATTGAGACCACTACTTTCTGATTTGAAATATAGATAATACATATAGAAGTCAGTAACCTATTCAAGCAAGTAAAATTAAGTAACAGCAAGAAATCTGAATATACTAGCGCAACCTGTTATTACAAAACCTTCACTTCTCCTGTTGGAAACAAGAAAATGACTAATGATTGTGTAAATTGGAAAAGGTCTTAAGTTTAGAAATCTAATTTCAGATTACTTGGGTTGGTCTTGTTTTGCCTTTTTTGATTTTTTTGACTCAACTGGCTGTGCAGCCAAAAATATATAATACGGTAGGTTTTGTTACTTCTGTCCTCAGTGGGCTCAGGTAATGTGGGACATAATGTTCGAGTGCAATAAAACTCATTTCTGCTAATAAAGTTAATTCCTCCTTAGCAGAAGGATAGCTGAAAATTAGCTGAGGATATTGATGAATATTTGTCAGTTGTTTGTTTTAATGTTATAAAATATCTTATAATCACATGATTATAACACATTTTTGGTCCCTATGTATGCAGCTACACCCTCTGTTGTATCACGCTGTAAACCAAGGTGATAAATGCTATAGGTCAGTGACTGGTACTCTGCAGGTTATCCATACGGTGCCCTGTATGAGTCAGGTGCCAGTCTGTAACTGCGGCCAGTTCTTTCTGTGCAGATACCACTTCCACTGTCACTGTTTGTAGTAGGTCTACAGTGTAATTACTGTTTTACCTGCAGCTGTTAAGAGGTAGATAACGTAACTCTGGATGCGGGCAAATGTTTCATCTTACTCGCTGTATCTGGGGGGTGTGTGTGTTATCTCTTCTCTGAGAAAGGCCATATGGACTTTTGAAAAGCCACTACAGGAATGAACAACTTGTATTTTTCTTTTCTGTCTCCTGTACTACAGATATATCTTATTTGCATTACTGACAGGATGCCAGGGCAGAAAAAGAAAAGCCTGCTTTTTCGCATCCCGGGCTGAGTGAGTTTTCGATCTGATTTCAAGCCCTGCAAGCAGTACTCAAAGTTGGTGTGCACAATGATGGTAGAAGCTTTAAAGCACTCAGAGTTGAAGAAGTTACAGGGTGTTTTTAGGGCTGACAAACTGTTTTCCTCTTTGTCTGCTCCGTTAAGGCACCATCAATTTATTAATTGGGAAAGGAATGGAGCGGGGAGGAATTCGGTGTCTGGTGACAAGAGACTGCATCAGATGCTGCGTATGAGAATGTGTTTCTGTAGTACTAGATGGAGTATAGAGATCAGGCCAGATGAAAGTACATAGGAAAAGGTTAAACCCTGCAAAGAATAATCAGGTTTTCTTTCCAGATCGTGCCTGCCCAGGGTAGGCAGAGGAGAAGTCAGTAAAGAGGGGCCAGACGTAAGCGGGCCCTTAGAGAATGAGGGAGAAGAACACTGGATTATGAAGCCAAAGTTCAGGATCTCTCCTAGAACCTGCGGGAGAGGTACTGGGACTGCTTCTGTAAGCAGGGACTCTTGCAAAGATTTTGAAGAACATGGTTCAGTTGCCAAGGGGGATGGAATATACTGCTTAGCAGTTGATGGGACTTTACCAGCAAAGGCTAGAAAACTGCAAAGTCTGGATACTCTTGTAGTTTTAGGCACTTCTCCATAAAAAGCCAAAGACAGGCTGTTGTTTTAACACTTCCAGGAATGCTTGGTCACAAAATAAATGTGGATGCTAAATGTAACTTAAGCATCATACCTGCCTGACTGATTTGGCAAGAAATGTCTGAATTGTTCTGCTTGCTACAAAAACTGCAGCACTTTGGGACTTCACTGGAGGAATTTGTATAGCTGCAGTGCGGTCCTCTGTATAGGATTGTGACTCTGGTGTTACGCCATTGTACATAGGAAAAGAGGTTTCATATCTCTTAAGTCCATGGGAGCTGTGTTCAGTGCTATTGCAATAAAAGAGACTGTTTCACTGGTGATCAAAACTGCCTTTGGAGAAATTTGGCTACCTGAGAGGTAGACTGACTCATGTTTTATGACGTTGGCTAATGACACTAAGTCTGTTCTGAGCAATTCAAAGGAGAACAGGGCTGCCACCTTGTAAATACTGCTTCCTGTTTTTGCTTGAAGTTTTGGGAGAGATCCTCCCTCAGACTTAACTAAAACCTACTTCTCTTATAAGTTGGTTGATGGCACAAGGTGGGAAATGGATATGCAGAAGGATGAAGAGTTTGATCTCTCCAAAAAGCAAGAATCAACCCCCGCACTTAAGTTCCCTTTGATTTTTTTTTTTAACTGCCACTTTTCATGCTTGTACAGCTCTGCTAGTATTATAGATTACTTGTGCTGTGTTCATGATAACAATTTGAGGAAGGTTTTGAGAGGGCTTGACACTTGAATCGTCCTTATACCTGTGGCAGGGATGCTGACACATGGACAGCGAGTAATGTGCCTATAGCTACTGATCTTAGTGCGACGGCTGAATACAGATGGTGGTGTAGTTTTTATCAAATTATCTAGGGACAGGAAAGATTGTCTATGCTTTTCTGTAGCAATTTGGGGGTCTTTGTTTGAATGTGGTTTTCTTTATGACTCAGAGAAGCTCTTCTGAATCCCAGTCTAAAGGTTTTAGGTCTCCCTTTTACAAATGTATTTAGACAAAGGAATGTGGTGAGCACATTTAGGTTTTACTTTGTGTGGTTGCCATGTAGAGTTTTCTGTTCCGACTGCTCAGATTTGCAAACGGTATTGCATGAATGTTGTAGATGAAATTCTATGTGTTGCAATGCTTGTGACACATTCTCGCTGCTTCCTGGTATTCAATAAAACCAGTGGACTCGAAATAAATAATGTTCAACTGCTCTAATTTTAGCATAAAATTAAGATAACTTGTTGACTAGCATTATTGTTCCAAAGAGTGTAACATTACCCGAGAAACCAGCAGGACTCGTAGACGTGCTCTGTTGGAGAGTGTTCGCACAATATCCTCCATAAACTATTGTCTGTTGCTATGATACAATCAGAGAAGATCAAGTGGTGGATAAACATGGCGTAACTATCAAAGAGATCAAGTAATGTATATAGGTAAGGGATGGAAGTAATTGTGGCATTGGTAGAGATCTGGGGAGGGGTAGAGATCTGAGGCTGGAGAACAGTCTCAGAAATGCCATGTGCTAGGGAGCAAAACACTGGTAGGGAAAGAACCTTGACAGTGGAGGAAAAGAGAGGATGACATAGCACTAAAGCCACATAGGCAGGAAGAAATAGGCATCCTAGTTAAAACACTGGCAAAAGTTCTCGTAGGAATCTCCACGCATGGCACACTTTTTTGATCCCATGGTATCTTAGAAGGATTTCTTCTTCTTCCCACACAAAGGAGTCTGGAGAGCTTCCTCGGGAAATATTCCCACACAAATATTTATGTGAGATTTTTCTTTTCTTTTTTTTTTAATTTTGAATAATTTTTCTTAATTTATTCCATCTTGTTGTTTATTTAGATGCTGCTGCTTCATCTTAAAAAGATGACCACTTGCTGTGATGACTGCTTTTTCTAATGTGAATTTTTCACTCTGTCAGAGCAGCCAGGTAACAACAGAGTTGTCTTTACTTCCCAAATCACCCTAGACTCGTGACAGTTGTTTGTTTCTTTTGTGTATTTATGCAGATTTATTACGTCCATTCTTGTCTTCCCCTAGTAGAAGAGATCAAACAGAAGATAAACCACTCATGCCTGCAGCAGCGCTCCCTCGTTGCCTAACTGCCTATTCTTCTTCTTCTTCCAGACCCACCTTACTCCATCCCACACTGGGGAAAGTGCTTTGGTAAATAGATTAGCTTTGTACTGTGTTCTCAGGGTCAACAACTGGAGAGTCTGGCAGGTTGACAGAAGAGGGAAGGTTTTCCAGCAAACCACTAAATCACCACTGAAAATGTCTTGCCACTCAAGCTGCAGTAAGAGGGAGTAATCTCAACGCTTTGGTTGATTAGGAAGAAAAGGCTTTGGCAGGTTTTTCAACCTGGTGCTTGTCTGAGTTAGCAAAGCATTTCAAGTGATTTCAGGAGAAATTAATTCCCCCCCTTATTTCACTGGGTGCCAACTCAGGCTCGGAGGTAATGCTTACTAAATTGAGTTAAACTTCACTGCTTTTCAATACAAGAAGGAGGAGAAAGATCCTGTTAAAAAGAACTGCAGACACCATTTTAGAGCTCTTGTTTCTGGTGTCCTTCTAATAATGCACAGCAGGACTGAAAGTAGCCATGGTCAAGTTCCTTGGCTTCAGAAAAATGAAACCTATTTTATGAAGCGGGGCTACTTCAGCCAGTGACATTTGTGGCACATAACATTTTACAGTGTTCCGGTGACAATTCTACAAATGTGACAACTGGGTGTCAGCTCAGAGAGAAAGCAGTCTTTTTTATGTCTTCGCATCACAAATAAATTCCCTTGTGTTTTGAGTTTTGGCGTCTTTAGTTGATTACTCATGCTCAAGTGTGAGAAGAAATACTACAGAGCTAATTATAATCGCTTTTAATTAGATCCTGCAGCAATTCCTGCAATAAATTTTAAGGTTATGAAAAAATATGATACCAGCAAGGATAGAGTATAACTTTGTACATGTAGCTGGAAGGGAAGAGAAAACAAAGGTGGAAAAAAAAAAATACTTGGGTGTAGAGGACCACAGGAATTAGATGTGGATGGGATACATGGAAGACAGAAGACTGGCTAATAATTTACAGCCCAGGAGGTACCGTTTCTGTCCAGCTCTTCTTGCATAATCACATACATGCCATGCTTAATAAACGGGAGAAAAACAATGCAAGAGACCTCTGCAGTCTGTCTAGCTTGAAAGTTTCCATCCATTCGCTGGTGAGGAGGACTGAATGGGCAAAATCACTGACATAGGAAAAAGCAGGGAGGCCTGCAGCTTTGATGATGCAATTGCTTTACATCAGATTGAAAAGGGAAGTCATTCCTTGCAGATTATTTTCATGGCTGTGTTCTCCTCTCCTGCCCCTCCATCTCCAGCGCTCAGGCCCTCTTAACAAGTGCTTTTTTTACCAGATCCCTTGGGCAGTCCCATAGGCTCTTTCTGCTCCTAGCTTTGCAGTAAGGCTGTAAGAACTGGAAAGAGGGAATTTCTTGCAGGAAACTAGTAGAATCTGGGCTTCCTTTTTATCCCACTTTGTTGCCAGCAGCTGGGAGAAGAGAACAAAGCACGGTGATCAGGTCATTTGTTGTTGTTGGAGGGAAGATGGAAGAAGATGGATGGCACTGGTGGAAGGGTACTACTAGCTTAGTAATACAGGTGTTGGTTTGGGGCTTTTTATTCCCCCATATTTGGTAGCAAAGGTCTGCTGAACTAGGGATATCAATTGATAGGCATTTAAATAGGGCTTGGGTGTGTTGTGATTCCTTAGTCTGAATGTAGATGATTTCTCTTTGGTTCAAGTGAATGATGCACGTGGTCCGTGAGTTTGGTGCTCCTTTACAACAGAATCACAAAGTGCCACCTCTGTCTGAGAGTCTGTAGATATGGTACTCAAACCATAATGCCCTCCTACAGAGCTATGCACAAAGAAGTGTTGAAATACATAGAAGTGCAAGTATTCTGCTGATATTTGGGCACTTGGCAAAGCAGCTAACAAAGCAGGAACTTCTGACAAAATTTCTGGTTGCACAGGAGTGTGAACCATTGCAAGCTGCCGTGCTATGTCCTGAATGTGAAATAGGTCTTAGAAAACTGTTACGTAAAAAGGTCTCACAAAATGACCTGCTTAAACAATGTGTCCTTTTGGACATTATGTATTGTGTTATGGTTAGCTGTAAGTCTCCTGTGTCTTTTCTGTCTGTGATTCTATCACAAAGAAAGTGCTTAAAAAAAATCATCTTGTAAGTACATAACTGGATGATTTGTTGTTGTTAAACTGCATTGTAGTCCATGGTTTGCAATGTGTCAGAATAGCAAACAATAAAAGATAAATAGAAATCCCAGGAGAGTAATAGAAAATAGTAAGTGCTTTCAGGTGGTAAAAGATTTTTCTTGGATACTTGGTGGTGTGGACAGAGTACTGATTGAATTAAAATGAAGGGATCTGGTCTTTTTGGAAGAGTGGAACTCCTTATACATGATGCTTTATCCCTCCCTGTCTTTGTTTCCTTTCCTGTCATTTCCCTGTTGAGGCTTAACTTGTCCCCAAGCTCTTCAAGGCAGGGGTTCTCCCACCAAAGGCACAACAGGTCTATGAGTTCAACTGGGACAGTCCTTTAGACCAATAAATGACGGTAATGCATTTGCTGTCTCCCTGGCCAGAGCCCTGTGTCAGCATAGCTGGTTGCTTTGAAACAGTGCTTTCCTCTTCCTCTTGAAAAAGCAAGCTCAAAGGTTTTCAGAACCTGAGGTTTGATATTTTTAACCTGATGCATGAGGTTTGTCAAGCTGTTTTTATCTGCTGTCTACTGTAGCTTGTTTAACATCTGCAGTGACAATAATATGCTGACAAATATAATGCTTTTTGCTTTCAGCTTTTAAAAAAAATAATCCTAAGTCTTTAATTTTGTTTACTACTCGATGCCTTAGACTCTTCAAGCATTCTAGAAACAAAGCAAGGAGGAAAAAAAGTCTTAACAGGAAAATTCTTCAAGGGTTCATTTTGAAAGCCTTGAACTTGTAAATCGATCAATTATGTCAAGTTTTCCAGGAAATAAACCTGCACCTTTAAGGCTGTGCACAGCTTGCCTTCCAGAATGGCTGAAATGCATGGCTGGGAATACTTCAGGACAATTAAGGAACTTTGTGTTCCTTAATTTTCAGACTCTCTGAGAAGGAAGTTCTCCTTGCTTCTTGCACGTGGAAATTAAAGCATAGGGAAGTTTGAGAAACTTGACCCAGGTTTCTGGGCAACTCAGCGGTGTTTTCTGAAATTCATGTCAGGGCCTCTGAGTGAAATCCTGGTCCCGCTGGCAAAACAACTGAGAGGGGCAGGTTTCTGCACTTCCTTAGTATTAATAGCACAAATCAATGAGTTATTTTCTTCTGTGGTTCTCAAAATGCCTTATAAAAGGAGTTTAGGACCTTTATCCTCATTCTTCAGACAGGGAAACTGAGGCCATACGCGACAAAATGCCATTGCTCAGACCATTCAGCAGGACAGTGGCATCCTCAGGAATAAATCGCCCATCCTTTCTGTTCCAGAGGAGTGCCCTAGCCACTAGGCGCCTCTGCCATCCCCTGCTACACAACACTTGTGTAAGCAGCTTGTCATCGCTACGCAGGATTTGAGAGGACTAATTGGCAGCTGTGGTAGCATGCTAGCTGGGCAAAGTGTCATTTTCCTCAGTGCATCACGTTGCACTGCCTGCATGTAATCTGAGATAATGGAAGCAGAGGGAAGCAATGCGTGCAATATTAGACAAGAGCCAGTGGGGTGAGGACACTGCATTTCTATAAATACCAGCTGCAGATGCCTGAGCCTAATGGGAACTAGAGCAAACCCTACAGCCCATAGGGGATTTTGTTGTTTCTGAAGGGCTGGGATGAGTACCCTCCTTTGGCAAGCAGAAGCTATGACTTAGAGTGTAGATGTTCTGTCCATTTCTTTGTATACCATTTCCCCCTCCTTTCCTCACCAGTATTAATTTTGGGGCCCTATATCCCTGCTTTCTCTCCTCCCGATTGCTTCCTTCATGTCGCCTTCACTGCTGTGGTGGGACTCAGTGGGGGCCTCTGAGTCATCTCTAATAGCCTAACTCTGCATCCTTCAAAGTCATTTTAAATTACCTGTTTCTGATCCTGCAGGAATGGTGACAGGTCCCCTTCAGAGCTCTTGACAATCCCTCCCTTAATACTGACCAAAGATCAGGTGAATAAAATATGTTCAGCAAGTGCATGGTACAAGTCTTCAGACTTGTAGACAGAGTATATATAAACTAGTAATATTATAGCATATGGATGTAATAGTGCATTTTAAAGACATTCTCAATGCTACCCCAACACTTACAACAGATGAAATAGATATTATTATTATTTTCTTTTTGAAACACCTCTGAACAAATATGTTTAGGACTGAACTGGGTCTTTTCCAAGAGAATGTTCTGCTTCCTCATGTTTTTAGTAGGGATTTAGAGGACAATAGTGACCTGTGGCGAAAGCTAGTAGCTGGATGGAACTGGCCTGAGCAGTGGTCTGACTCCAGCCTGTCATCCCTGTGAGAGAGGTGAGAAGCCCTCTGGGAGGGTGCCCAGAGGCTTGGCAAGGTGGGGTGGTGCAAACAGCTTCCTCCCTTAGTCCCAAAGAGGACACTGGAGAAAAGACCCCAGAACTGGGCACAGAGCGTGGACTAGAGGCTAGCGTTGCTTGGTCTTAGGGACTCTGGGTGGGAACGATCTGCTCCCATCTCCAGTTTTTTGGCATCTCTGCAGCGTGGAAGTGATGGGCTGCTGATGTTGAAAGGAGCAGAAGGAAGCAATTCTCAAAGGGAGTAACCAAGAGAGAGGCCGAGGGCTGCTGTTGCTGGCATCTGCTGTTGCTGAACGCAGGCGGCTGAGTTGGGGGAGCCTGCTGGTGTATCATCTCTGAAAAGGAGTGCCTGGTACCGCCTCTCTTCTTGTCGCTTGTAGGTAAGAAAGAGGAACTGGCAGCAGCGTCTTGAATTTACCTAAGGCAGAGCAGGTGAACTGCTACGTAAGCAGTTCTACCTTGGCTTTCAAACACATCTTTTTGTGATCAACTGCCTCCTCCAGACTGTATTCCTGCTGCAGCTTTACACCTATTTCCTGGCACTTGGTGTATGCCCTGCCTCAGCAGGGACAGGTTTTGTATGTCCTGTGCTGTGAAGCAGGCCCTCAAGAGAAGGAATTAGCTTTCACTTAACCTTTGTATCTCCTTCTGCAATTTGTCTTTAAAGGCACATCTCTCAAGCGTCCAGTGCCACAGTGTGCTTTAGTATGCCCTGTTACTTGTCTGAAAACCTCGCTAGCTGTAGAAGCCAGAAATGTACATTTTAATACGCAGTTAAAAATAGCTTGGTTTGTTTTAAAGCACCCTCCCCTACCTGGTATTAATTTCCATGGAGTTCAAGAATTTTAAATTCTCTTGGTTTCTCTGATGGCTGCACGCTGAATTTGGAATATTACCCCTTCCAAACAGAGTTTTAATGACATGAACAGTAAGTTCCTTCCAATGTACTGAAATCCTTACAAACTGTTATGTTTTAAAGGAGAGATAACTGCTGAATATTCTGCTGTGTTGTTGTTCTATGTTTTTTCATTCTTTTTCTTTCTCTTGTACATTTGAATTGAACACAACTTGATTCTTCATTAGGTGTTCTTGGACTGGTAGCAGTATTGCTTTGGCTTTTTTCCTAAGTACAAGTTAACGTGTGCCATTCCAGCTTTCCAAAGGAAAAAAAAAACAAAACAGAATAACCTAACAAGCTAGTTATCAGGCTGTGGTTACGTGTTCAGGTGTAACAGATTTGTATGTTATCAGATAATTTGGCAGTACCAACTTCATTTGGACCAGGTATGAAAACACGGTCGTGTTTCTGTTTCGTAAACCAGAATACATTAGAGCACATGGTAACTGAACTGGCTATGGCAGTAGAGACGATACCTAGTCAGTCATAAACTTCGTTCCATAAAATGCTGAAAAACTTGCTTCGGTAGGGTGAGCTTGTGCGGTTTGGTGCTTTGTACTGCGTGGCTGTGGAGTTCTTGTTCTGCTGCAATGCTTCCCAAACCCAGGCTTGCTGTTTTTCGGCACTGCAGCTTCTATTCCTCAGTTACTCTTACATTGATATGTTTGGCAGTTTACTTGGAGAGCTTCAGATGGGAAGATGTAGCAATGGGGTTGGGAGAAACCTCCTTGAAGGAAGGGGATGCATGTTAAGAGCTGCATTAAACTTGAGATACATGGAAGGAGCCTGTTAAACTTTGTAATGTAAGTAGGCTGTGGGAGATGAGAAATCCTTCTGGGGGGCTACAGCTACGCATCCAGGCTTGAGGGGGAGCTGGAATGGCTCAGAGAACACGTACGGCGACTGGCCTAACAAACTGCAGAAATGAGGCAATAAAAGGATTGGGACTGTCTGCAAACAAAAGAACCAGCAAAAAAAGAGAGAAAAGCGGTCAGAAGACGATAGGCTTGGAGATAGCTAGGGTCGTCCTCTGAGGTTGAGAAGGAAAGCTTTTCTGTGTCAGGTACTGAAAGACACTTGAAGCTGTAAGCACAAAAACTATTTCCTTGTTTGATTCTGCCACTGCTTAGGGGAGCTACGTATTAGGTAGCTTTGTAAATAAAAGGCCTTGTATCACAGTGTTCAGACCTGTTGAATTTTTCTGTTCCTGTAGAAACTATCCATTGGTTAAATTCTGGGGGCAAAAAACAGGCAAAGTTTTCTGCACTGCAGAGTTAACGTGTTATTTCTATCGCTTATTACCATTCTTTAAATCAAAAAACTTTTAAAAAGTTTTAAAACTTGTTTCCCCTGTTTCCTAAAAGTCCTAGCGAAAGGTAGCAAGAAGAAGTAAGTGTTGTGAAGAGTTAATTATGGAAGGAAAATCTCTTCTGAGGCTTAACTGGAGGCTAATAATGAGTTTCCATTGCCTGGAGGTACATTGGGATGAGAAGAAAATGGGTAAGGTGCTGGAGTGGGGCTAAAGCTGTTTTCATTCCCTGTGTGCTGCAGATGGCAGATGAGTAAAGCCATTCCTCTTTGTACCTCCATCCATAAATCACAGATGATAGCACCTCCCCTGTGTGCCTTGTCTGCTTAGATACTAAACATTTTGGAGCAGAGGCTGTCTCTGAGTCTGTCTTTGTACAGCACAGCAGGGTCTCAGTCAAAGCAGGGTGCTGGCAAGTTCTGCACAATAATATCCAAATGCTATAGTCAAAGCTGTCGTTACCACAGCTACGCTTGCTTCAACAGCTTTAAAAAAAAAAAAAAAAAAGAGTACTCGAGCCATACATGATCTGAGCTGATTCATGCTGGAAATGAAATACTTTCCAGAAGACTTGCAGTGTCCCAAGATGGAGGGGAGAAGGGATTTCCTTGGGAATAGCTTTCGAGTTTTGTATTTTCTCTCACACACTTGCCTTGAAAAGGAAGGCAAATGTGCTCTGTTTGCTTGTCTACCAGGAGAAGTAACTGCTAAGTAAGGTATGTGAAGGATTTAGATAGAACTGGAAGTATGGTGTACTCTGTGTTCTGAGACAGTTGGCTGTGGGGAGTTAATATACCTGGAAGATCTCATCCATCTTAGTGCCTGTGATATAATTTTTGTGGAGGCACATCTCGCATTTTGAGCCAGTAGCCAAGTCCTTGCTTTTGGGTACAGAACCAGGATGCAGGCAAGTACAGATGCCACGAAGAGTGATGTAAGGCAGGAGCGCTCTGGTGTTCGTCACTGAACCCGGAGGTTCCCAATGTCTTCAATGCTTATGTAGATCAGGAAAATAAGGAGGCTCTGTTCTCTTGCTTGCCCCTTGGTTGCGAAGACTCTTTCTGCTTTCCTCCTAGCAAGGAAACATGCGTGCAAAGGTTTTAGACATGAAGTTACCTAGCGCAGCAGACAGCTGGGGGTGGCAAATCCAGAGTGGTCCTGCGGTTCAATTTGCCTGTGCTAACACCCGGAGGAGGCAGCCTGGCCGCTGCACCCTACCACAGAGGGATGGGTGGGATGGCCATTACTGATCTCCAAGGCAATTCTTCCTCCTTCAGCAAGGGGACGAGGAAGCTCCACTCTCCTGGCTCCCCATCCCAGCTCTGCTTCGTTCTCTTCTTGCTTTTTTGTTGGCAGGTGCAATCTGGTCTTCACCTGCAGCTGGACGCAGCTCTCCTTTCTCAGCACAGCAAAATTCGTTATTGCTGATGCTTCTTGGCAGCCTGAAGCTGACTATGATTGTGTTCTGTGTCCTCGTGCGTACGTGTGCATGCTGCTGTACGGTGGTGGGGTCCCGCGGCAGGACTATGGGTAAGGGTGTAGAAAGAAGTAAGCGTAGCTGGCTTGCTGAGGGACCGTGCTTCCAGGAGAAATAGATGAAGGAAGGGATTAAATGAGGGGAGTGGGGTGAAGGATCAGGTGCTTGGAGAAAGCCTCCCAGAGGCAGGAGAGAAGGCCAGACTAGCTCCAGTCAGCCCCAAGATGGGCAGTTTGGACCACAGACAGATAGCTGACACGTATTAATTACAATGTCACTAGGTGAAGGGCTCCGCTTACACTGTCAGGCGTACGCAAAGCAAATTGTAGTAGTGGGATATTCCTATTTGTTCTGGACCCCATGCCCTCTTTGCCAGCAGCAGAAAGGTTAGGTTTTCACAGTGTTGCCCCTACTTTTGCGCTCACCCCGACACTGGCTGGCGTTTCT
The DNA here is from genome assembly GCF_000737465.1 of Haliaeetus leucocephalus. Lineage (NCBI taxonomy): Eukaryota > Metazoa > Chordata > Aves > Accipitriformes > Accipitridae > Haliaeetus > Haliaeetus leucocephalus. Next base: position 2,111,736 of record NW_010972920.1, on the reverse strand, counting down.
GCTCTTGCTTGGCTTTCAGTGGCTTTAAGGGAGACGCTCCCACAGTCGATTGGTCAAATGAAGCAAAATGTCACAGGGGGGAACTATTTTGATCCCTTTCACTGGGGGGGCAGAGGGGAGGGAAGAAGGGGGCCATAGTAAATGTCATAACAGACCTGAAGTTTAAAAGTGTTCCTCCAAGCCTGGACAATGTTTGCCGGGCTCTGCCTCTCTTTTTGAGCTGGAGCGAATGTGGAAGGTGAGCTGCTGCGAACTACTGTTTCTCCTCCTGCTGAAGGAACCCGATGGAACAGCTGGTTCTGTGGAGGGACTGGAGGTAGGTCTGGGCAGCCTTCTTCGGGACTGGACACCGAGAGGCAGAATCATTCAGGAGGGGATGCAGTGACTTCCAGTCTGAAATCCTAACGCTTCCTTTTCCCTCTGTGGCAGACTTGGTATTTCGCGGAGTTTTTCCTGTTGATACAGGACACGACCAGTATAAGACTCTTTTCAGGTGCAAGGTCTTTTGCACCAGATTCTCTTATTGTAATGCAGGAACGCTTTCTAGACAGTCTTAGGAGCTGGAGAGTCCACTGAAAGCAAGCTCTCGAGTGTTCTCAAGTGGGTGTGAAATCCTGTGCCTTGCAACACGTTTGAAAGAATACAGATGTCCAGTGGAAACCTGTCCATTTTGCCTTGTATTTATTGCTTGCTTAATTGGTGCTATGTGGATGATTACAGAGTGATTTAATGAAAATTCATTTTTTTTTATCCTGTGTATGATCTGTCTAGCCTGTGCTAGCATATTACAGTTACTTCTTGGATAACATCAGGCTTGTGGTTTGTTGTCAGTGGCAAAGGCCCTTGCTGAGCCAACTTTTTGATCTGTTTAAATCATTAAGATGAGTGGCATAACATCTCCCTGGAACGTTGTGATAGCAAGATAAACTATGTTCGGTGCTAGGAAAAGAAAGGTTGTATGTCTGTCTATCTCTCGGAAACTGTTGAATGTTTTTAGGCCTTAATCTGCAGCCATAACTACCCAACTCCAACCTGTAATTATTAATTGGGATCAGAGCCAGCAAATGCTGCAGAGTTGGAACTGATATACTGAGAATTGTGGAAAACAAAGCCGGGGAGCGGAGCAGCAAAGGGAATTGGTTTGAGATAACTGCATGTACAAGAAACAATGAGAGACAGAGGAAGATGGGGGTCGTGTATAATGGGCTCTGTGTTTCCCAGAGAGACCTAGTTAAGAAGATGTGGAATAAATAAGTCTTTGAGTCATTCCCTTTTCCATATTTGAAAGCCTCCTAAACGTGTTGTCACAAACCATCTGCATGCTGAAGATGTGCAATTTGATAAGGTATGATAGATTGTGTTGTAAGTGTGACAATAATAAGGGCATGTCTAAACACACAGCAAATATTTTCCTTCTCCTGTGGAAAATGTTTACACATGAAAGCAGAGTTTAGGTTTTGTCAGCCAAAGTAGTAGACGATGACACCAAAAGCAGATGCCTCTAGTAAAGCTGATTTCTTGTAATAAGTAAATGAATAGTTGGTGTGTGCAAACTTACAGGCGAGAGGGAAAATGCGGGGAGTCCGTTGATATCCCTGCAAAAGTAATGTAATTTGCTAGTGCCAGAAGGTGAGTGACTTCACATAATGCAAGTCGGTGAGGAGCGAGGTCACGTAGGAAGCAGCTGATGGTTAGCTCTCGATTCAAGAAGGCCCGCTAGCTGTTTGGGACCCGCAAACGCTTTTCAGTGGCGTGGGGGTACCAAAGTCCTGGGATATATTGCTTACGCCACAGGAAAGGAAAAGATGGGGACGGCAAGCTGGGGGAGAGCTCTGGAGATCTGAGCTGGCTGCCACAGCTTCCCCTGCGAGACCCAAGAGTCACAGGGCAGGGACTGCCGCTTGCTGAGAAAACCTCGCTCGTCCTCTGCGGGATCTGCCGCCCCACTTTCCGGGTCTTTCCCCTCTCACCAGCTGCATCTTGTGCCTGTTCCCATCCTCCAGCACAGATGCGAGGGCAGGGGTGGCCACGGTTTGGGCAGGAAACCCTGGCTCTTCCCCGACGCCCTTGCTGGGAAACGGCGTGGAACAACAACTTGCTGTGGGAGTGCTCAGGGCTGCTCTAGGCTGTAGCACAGGTGAGAATGCGAGAAGCGTAACGCTGGCTTACAGCCAATGGTATTTCTTCTTACCATTCTTCCTCCTTTTATTTTCTTTCCCCACCCCAAAGCATGGGAATGGAGTAATTGCATTTTGACCCAGTTTCCAAAATCACTGTAGCATAGACTTTGAAGGGGGGCAGGGGGGAACCACTTAAGAATGAAAACCAGCCATTAGCTAGTACCAGTGGGGCAGGAACATCAGCAGACTCTTAGAAGTATGCATTAGCAGGCTTGTAGAACAACTGTTATCCTGCATCTTTTTATGCAAAAAAAGTAATTGTGTTTACATTTTTTTGATATTTGATCTGTGATATGCAAACCTTATAAGACCGAGTTCAGGTTGACTTCAGATGAAGTACTCTAAGCATAGATGCTTGTGTAAAGTGCTTGGATTTTCAAAACTTGGCTGGAGATTTCATGGCAGCCTTTCTTGTGGTTATTTCTGGCACCTCTGGCTGCCAGTTGGAACGCAGGGCTATAGATATGTGTGGAAGTGGAAGGGAACTGAGTGTGAGCGCTTGTGTGGAGTTAAGAGCCTTTTAATAGAAACAGGCTTGGTTTAAGATGGGTTTTTGAAATGCGCAAAGACTTGGGGAGCAGATGTAAATATGAAATCCAAACCAATTTCCTCATTCCGGCTATTAATATAAGAGGGGGAAGAAAGGTCCTTTGAAGTCATTTCAAACAACAATTACTATCCCTTGGAATCTCCCCATCAACTCGGTAAGAAGTCTTGATGTGAGAAGGAAGTTGGAATTTAACCTCACAAAGTAAGATAGGCACCAAAGTAGAAAGAAAAGACCAGAAGACGTTGTCCTGAGCGATGGGAATACGGTTTCCCCCGACTTTGGCTGCATCACTGTCCTCACTGCCTCTGATGCCATCCTGGATCAGGAGGCAGCCCTGGCCCGGCCCAAGTGACAGTCCCTGTTCCTTTTAGGCAGGGAATTGTAAAATACTGATTGAGGGGCAATGGGAAGCAGCTGTGTGCCGATGGGAGGGTTTAGCCAGACATTTCTTGACAGTGTGTGTTTGGGGCCCCCCTTGGCACGCAAGCGCCATTGCCCTGCCTTCCTATTTGAACCCAGCGATCAGCTCACAACCTGGCGTTGTCTTTGCTCCCGTTTCTGTACGGGTGTTTTACCCTGGCTTTGGCTGCCACCGGCTCTCTGTGAGCTGGTTTCTCCATTGGATTGTGTCAGGGAGGGCATCCCAGAAGCGGATGCTCCAGGCGGAGAGTTTGTTTCTGCATTTGCACGCCTGGAACCACGTTGGCACCCTCACCCTTCTGGGGTGTCACTGTAGTATATGTTAAGTGTTAATACATTTCAGGGGGAAAAAAGGTTGAGCTGATGCCACTTCTAGGGCACAGGTGGCACCTGGAATAGTTGCACAATAGGCCTAGGAATACCAGCGGTGCTTGGACACGTATTACGCTGTCTCCGCTGCAGTACAGAAACAAAGGATGTTAGTGCCCTGGGCTGCATTTCCCCACCAAAAGCAAGGCTGAAAATGAAGACAAAATCATGCCCTGGAAGGCAACTCTTTGCTGCTCTGCTGCAGAGAATAGTTTTGTAAGAAAACGCTCTAGTCTCAGAGGAAGACCTGGTAGGTGCCTTGAGGATGTCCTTGCCCTTGGTGGGGAAGGATGGGAGCTTTCAGATGGGACTGTGAGCATGGCAGGGAAACGCAGGCAAAAAGTTCAGGGCTCTGAGAGATGGAGATATTCCTCGTGTGTTTGTATTAATAAAATGATACGCGAGATTCTCCAAAGGAAATATTCTGGTGTTGTGTAAGCATAAAATGAAAGCCTGCCCTTTGACAGCACTACTATTTTCTTACAATGCTCCACCAGAACATGCTGTCCCTTCATATCTGTCAATACTGTGTCGTGCCCCAAGTCCCGTAAAGCTCACAGAACAGAATGTTGTCCCAAGACAGTCGTCTCCTGTTGCTACATAAATGTTGAGGTGAAGCCTGAGTTTATTAGTTTTTAAGGCAGAAGATATTGTTCCTGCACATTTTTACTTCATACAGTGCCTTAACTTCTATTAGTCTTAAGCTGATATGTCTTGAATTTATTTTGCTTACTGGAAGCCTGTAGTAGTTGAGGCCAATCGCATACTTCATCTCTCCTGTACGTGGCAGCCTGGTCCCCTAAGCCGTTCTTGCACAGTAGTGCTTCTGAGGTGCTGCACAACACGGCTCCGCTGCCTGCCCTTACCGTTTCTTGCAGAGCACCAGGCAGCCCTTGCCCTTGAACTTCGGCTCAACAAATTGCCTCCTTCCCATGGAGAGGAGATAGGGGTTTGCTCTGATGTGGGCTGTTTGCTGCAGCCTTCTTGAGGGACTGCTGCTGCAGGTAACCGCAAGAGGTATTTAAATAGGTGGTTTCGGCAACAGGTCTTGTGGGTAGGTTTCTCCTCGGTGCAGTTCCTCTGAACTCGCTGGTGTTGCCTTATGTAAAATGCACAGCTCAGCTATTGCTGAACATTGGGAACGATGGTCAGAATATCCGACAGGGTTGGCCGGGGAAGGTTTTCATACCTAAAGGTATCTATCCAAAGGTCTTCAGATGGAGTTGCGTTGTCCTTGGGTGATTTCAGCGCAGGTTGCTTCTCCCTTCCTTTGTGATGAATCACTAAGACCTGGGGCTACGCACTGGGGGCTGCTCCTTTTCTGCCCGACCGTGCAGAAGCTGCTGTAGCAAGAGGCTGCTGGCCTGGGAAGGGTGTTGAAAGAGCAGCCAGCTCTCGGTGATGCTTTTCCCCTTCTAGCCTCATGGCTTTAGAGCAGTCATCTCACAGGCAGCGTTGTGTTCTGCTTCCCCTTTCCTCGTCCCCGCATTTCTTAAAACCGCATGACGATGGGAGAAGGGCTCCAACAGCAGTGCCCCTCCCTCACGAACTGTTGTGATGAGAGAGGGCAGCTGTTGGTAGTGGTTTTTTATCAGGATTTTCCCATTGCAAAAATAGTCCCCTAGCATCTAAAACTTCTTGTAGGAATGCTGTCTGTGACAGTAACAAAGGTGTCACGGCTGCTGGGGTGCAGCTTTTGCTTGCCCAAGAGGGACAAGGGCAAACCCTTTGCTAATAAGAGTTGTGATTGTTTCTGTTGTGATTGTGCTCATCCCTGGGTGAAAAAGAGCAAATGCATTTTTTGGAGGTTTTCTTTTTTTTTTTTGGGGGGGGGGGACGGACTTGTTTTGGCTTTGACAACACATTTATCCGGTTTCACTTTCACTCTGCTTTTTTTTTTTTTTTTTTTGCCTAGGACGCTTTGTTCTTCAGACTGTCCTAAAGTGGCAAAGACCTTTTGGAGTTACATGTGCCCCTGGGGAATTGTTGTTTGCTATAAAATAGTCTGTTTCTGTTGGAATTACCAAACAAATTATTTAAAAATCATTATGTCCTCAAAGCTTTATTTATAGAGCACAAATTTCTGGCTAAGTATGACCCGCCAATATTTGTTTAAAAATGTTTTGTTTAGGATATGTTTATATAAAAGAGTAGAGAAAGAGCAAGAGATGTGAAAATCCAAAGTAATGAATGATAATGCCGCTGTTTAATTATTTGAGAAGAAAAGCAAACTTTTCTGATCACTCAGAATAGATAGTGGGATAATAAACTGAAGACCTTCCCAAGGGGGGGGGGGGAAAATCGAAACAACAAACCAAACCAACCTTTGGTATATAGCATTATTAATTGTGTCCTGCATGAAAATGACCCAGAGTTTATAAATGAAATAAGGGAAAATATGATCGAGTTACTTGAACCTTATTGCAAGTACCAGTTGCTCCCGTGTAGCCTTTTTCTCCATATCAAAAGAGGGGAGAACTAGGCAACACTTTAAAAGCTAATCAATGGAAACACTGTTGTTCTCTGCAAATAAAGAGTCTGTATTATTACAATAAGAAAATGGTTAAAGGCAAAGAGCTGAGAAGAAGAAGAAGAAGAAACATTTAGATGAATATCTGTTGTTTAAATTGGCTAAGTAAGAGAAAAACAATGTTCCAAGAACAATAACCTAAACAGTACTGGAAATCAATTAATGATTAATTGTCTGGAGCTAAGCAATACAGATCTCCATGGACTTTACTATGTAGTTTCCTGTTGTGATAGATTGGTAGCTTTGTTTCAAACCTCCATCACAAGGCACCACGTGAGAAGGACGCTCAGGTGTATATATGATTGGACTAGGTAGGGAAGTTGGTAATTTGCCAATACACTACCTGTGTTACTGATGCTGCATTGAGAAGAAAAGGGAGCCACCCATATCTTGACTTCATGGTGGTTGAGATAACAAGTGTGTTTATCAAAGGCATTCGCTATAAATATTCAGTTTGTGGCTTACAGCACCAAAAAAAGTTTTGTTCTGTTTCATCGGATTCAGCCATAAGCGAAGCCTTTCAGATCCTGTGGCGTAGTTCTGGATGTGTTCACCTTGTGAAGAGAGCATTCCCCGGCAGGAGGGATTTCACAAGGAAGTGGCTTTTTGCTGTGGCATGCTGTATTTTGGATTTCCTGCTGCTGCCATTGGGCATCTCCAAAACCCTGCGGAACATTTCATCTTGATGGAGGCTGTCAGATATAGGGCACCTTTTGAATAAGACTGTAATATCTGATCTTGGATGTTACCAGCTGGAAAGCTGTTGGATTTGATTCCCTTAGCTAAGCCTAAAGCTATCGTCTCTCTCATAAACAATGGTATTGGAAGGAAAGTTCTGTTTCAGAATCACCTCTAGCGTGTTCCACCTTTTGGGGGCTTGGCAACCAGGCACAGTTGTGTATCCTCTGTCCAGCTGGGATTTTTCTGCATCAGGAAAAGATGTAGTCTTGAATTAAGAGGATCACAGTGACCTGCTATTTAGGCTCTGCTTTCCTGCAGGATATTCAGTGCTCAAGACCAGATGCTATCACTGTAGGAGAGGCAAGGATTCAATTTTAGAGAAGCAGGCAGAGTTTGTTTTCTGGGTGTATGTTGCATTCTAACCCTAATGCCTGTCACCGTCTGCTTGTCAGAAGGCATCTTCAGCCAGAGGGTAAGAAGGCTCATTGCGGGGGCTGCTGATTTTTGACAGTAAGTTGCAAGTTTTCTCTACGCTAGTCATGTTGGTGGACTTGGCCTTCCACTGAGAGTGGGTTGGATTTTTCCATGTCCTTCCAGTCAGCCATAAAATACTAGAAGCTTTCCTAAGCTGATACAGAGTGAGAAGGATTTTGATAAAGATGGTGGTTAATATTTTATAAGGACTTGGTGCTCAGAAGAATCAGTCTGGACTCTACAGTACAGGTGCTATACAAAAGGACCGGAGGGCATGTCGGCCTGTCTCTCAGAGCTTTGATTTTTTTTTAGCCCAGGATGCCAGTAGCTGAGGAATGAGGAAGAGAAAGAAACTCATCTGAATGACAGCTGGGGGAGAAACTGGGAAAAGAAAAAATCCTCCTGATGTAAATACTGCTCCTCTCATTAGCAGCCCACCCATACCTGTCACACAGCAGAGAAGTGCTTCCAGTTCTTGACCCCATTTTCACGTAGATACAATTAGCCTTGTGCTAGAGGGGGTTGACTTTAGCCCTACAATTTCTCTCCTGTCCCAAGACGTGAAAAAAATGGGTGTCCCTTCTGACCTGCTTTCCGCATGAACTCGCTCTGAAGCAGAGAAGAGGCAGTGTGTTCGAAAGCACAGAAGCGCTTCAGTCGGCTGTGCTGCTCCGTTGTTCTTTAGCCCTCTCCTTTACTCATTCTAGAGGGGGTGAGTATTTGTTGTTTCGGCATCCCAACAGTTGTAGGTGGCGGAAGCGTGTGTTTCAGCATCCTATGCTCTGGTGGTTTTTGTGGGTGTATAAACAAACACGCTTTCTGTATTTTAACAAAGCCCTGTGTTTTTGGCTCTCTGACCAAAGACTGGTTTGGCTTCGCGCCCTCTAGCACGGAGCGGGACACAACTTGAGGCGTACGAAATGAGTTAGCTTGCCCCGCTCTCTCGGGGGGAAGCGGGGTTGCTGATCTGGGGGTGCTTGTGGCCTTGGGGGGGTGGGGAGGGGGGGGCAGGTTTCCAGCAGAGGGCCCCCAAGCAGCACCGCAGCCTCGGGCAGGCTCCCTGCCCGCTGCTGCTGCTCTCCTGGCCCCGAGCAGCTCGGGGTGTCCCCGCAGTCCTGCTGTTACTCCGCGCGATAGGCACGGCAGCTGGGTGCGTGGAGGAGCTGCTCTTGCTGGAAAGATAAGGGATGGTTTTGCAAGGAAATAGGAAAGTTTGAGAAAATGCAATCCTGGAAGTAGTAGCCGGTGAGAGACTGGCAGGTCTTGCTTACCGGTCTGTGCAAAGCACAAACTTGTGTCGTTTCCCGGTCAAGTAGAACACAACACTTATTTTCATATATTCTGATCTCCAAGTGTTTAACCTTCCAACCTTAACTCGAGATCTACTGAAAAAGCTTTTGAGGTGAATACGCTGGGCTATTAGAAGTTATCAGGAGTATTGGAAGGTACCAGAAGCAGTCGACCCAGACTATGAAATCCCCATAGCTCTCTTGTCCTTTTGACGTGAACGCAGGGACTGTTGTGGCCTATATGGCTATCAAAGCGATCCAGGATTGCTCATTGCTCTCAAACAGCCGTGATGTGCGCCTGATGTGCTTAGCATTAATAATACATCGCAAAAAAAAACCCTTAAGCCTCCAGCATTCGATTCTGCCTTACCTCAGCTGAATGTTTTTCAGCACCTCCTGTTCCTGCCTCCTTCGAAAGATAAAAGTGTGAGCCCCAGTGCGGGGGAAGTCAGCGGGAATTTGGCAGTTTGCTGCTTTGGACCCTGCATGTGGTTTCACAGTGAGTGGGCAGGCGGTCAGGGGGGCCGAATTAGGACTCCTACAAGAGTCTGAAATGCCAGCTCCCCATTGAATGTTGTTTCCAAAGCTAACTGAGGCAGGACTATTAGAAAATGCAGAACCTGCTAATCAAGTTTCAAAAGCCAATAGGTTTACTTACATTAGACCTTTAATAACCAGCTACCAGGTAATGCTTGCTGAGACGTTGAGTTCTGTCTAGGTTTCCTGGGAAGCGGATGGAGAGGACGGGCAAGTCCTGATTCTTGGTGACTTGAACACAAGTAGGGAACCCAAATATGAGAGCTACAGAATTGGTTTTTGTGGTTGGCCTTAGAAGTCAGTGCTGTTGGACTAACTCAGCTGTAATACTAAGTAATGTAATGCAGGAATTTGTTCCATTGAGTTCAACAGCTAGAATGAGCTGCATACCTGTGTCTTTTTAAAACAAAACATAACCCCCCTGAAAACTCAAGGTCCTTAGGAATAGCCATGATCAAGGATTGAATCCTGAAAATATGCGTGATTGATTTTGTTGATGTAAAGAGGATTACTTGCATGCACAAGTGTGACCAGGGTAGGCCTGCTTTTGTGAATTATCATTTGGCACTGACGATTTGTCAACAAAGGAAAAAGATACAAAAAGACTCTAAGACAAGTATAACTGTGGTCTCTCTGCACCTAGTTCTTTCTATTGAAACAGTTTTATCCTCTGAAACTGCCTGGCTTAGACAGAATTACTCCTGACTTAGTCCAATGCAAATATTTTATCACTCTGTAGTCTGCACAAAACCTGGGAAATGCAGGAGCTGCCAGTTTCCATCTAGTTCAGCATCGCCTCTGACTGACAACGCTGTGGTCAGCATGAGTGGCTTCTGAGGAATCTACCAGAAATGCTGCAAGATATATTTATGGAATAACCTGCCCACGGGGAAAGTTTTACCCTACCAGTTCCACTGAGCATGTGCGTTTATGTGTCCTCTAATCTTTACCGTCCTAACTTTGGCCGTTCTCATTATCCGTATACATGTCAAATGCTGTCATTGACAAAGACACCTTGTGCGACCTCACAGGAAAATTGTGCGCTGGACGAGACGGCAGAAAAAAATTTCCGGATCTCAGCAGACGTTTAGTTGAGCGCGACATCCTGCCCTGTGCCATTGTTGAGGCAGGCTTTCGTTGCCTGGGTCGTGAGTGGGAGGTTGGCTTGTAGCGAAGGCCGTCGGCACACCTTTTCTTTGCAAAGTCTTTGTGCGCGGGGCTGAAGCCAGCGGACTTGAAAGGCAGGTTTAAACAGCCAGCCAAAGACTTCCCAAACAAAACTGTTTCTTCATTGCCTGTGCGGTGAATGGAAAGTTAGCGGGCTTTAGTCCTGAGTGACGAGTTTATCTCTGTTCATTGAATCAAAAAAAATATTGGAAATGACTGGGTAACTTCTAAGAGGGAATATGCGGGCCAAGGTGCATAAGTAATGCCAAAAGTTACGTATATACAGTGTGTCGGACAAGTCGGCTCTAGCTGATGGTTTTTTATTTTGTCAATCACAATGACAGACAGGATTATTAGGTCATTTTACTTGGGTGTCTCTCTGTACGTAGAGTGTACTCATTTTCAAACTTGCTCGAGATAATTGCCTTGGCTCTTGTTTTAAGGACTCCTGGAAATGGTTTTGATAGGTTTTTAGATCATTAAACGTAGTGATGGTATATTTAAAGACTGACTTACAATCGTGCATCCTAATGTCAAAACATTTTTTAGCCAGAAAATTAAGCGCATAGGCTCAAGATGACAGTATTTTAAGTTACAGTGAATTGTGAGGAAATGGAATTGGTACAGGAGTTATTTAGATTTGTTACTAAAATAGGGGGCTAAGAGCCAGCTGCTGAGGACCATGAAAATCATCGCTGTGCTGTCAGTGGCCCATTGGAAACCCATTGATTGTTTAAGAACAGGTACCGAAGGAATTTGATCCACGAAAGGGAGCAGAGGAGCCCAAGTCCCGACCAGTTCACATGCAGATGATAGGTCTGAGATCTTTCAGGAAAAGGATTAAAAAGCAGGGTGAGGGGCTGAAGGACAGTTACCTGTTTTCAGGGGCTGGGGAAAGCACAGGGGTGACAGCAGTGGGAGGGAGAGGGGGAATTCAGCAGGGAGATGGCTTCTGCAGTGGGCTCACTCCAGTCCGTCAGTGCTGTGGTTTCTGTTGCTGCTGCTGCTTTTTCTCCTGTCCAATGGATTGTGTATTATTCCCTAATACGAAATTGCGACGGGTGACAAAAGCGGAGCGTGGTAATTGAGGAGTGGCTGAAGAGGCAGTTGCCGTGTGGTAATCCTAAACCTTGCTGAAGAGGTGGAGTTTTTCCTCTGCAGAGCCACAATAGTCTCCTTTGTTCCCCTGAGCATCCATGTCCTTTCCGTGGATGGATCGCTGTTCTGCCATGTTTCTTGTGAGCCGTTTGCAGAGTCCCGTTGTCAAAAAACATTGTATGCATCTGGTCACTTCGGCCTGGACACTAAAGCTGAGCAAAAGAGCTGCAGCTTACTGAACAAGATTTGGGATACTGGTGTTGGTGCTCTCTTCCAGCACCAGCCTGGAAAGAACTTTTTGAAGGGCCATTAGTGTAAATAGAAGTGTGTAAGGGGGGTGGGCCACGGCGATTACACATGTGGGCAGCGAAGACTGGTTGGTGATAGATGAGCCTTGTCATGCTGGAAGCTAAGGAGGAGCGCCACATAAGATATTATTTGCTTGCAAAATGATAATGAGCTGACCCAATGGTGTTTTCTACATTTTTCCTGGTTGGTTGCGGTTTTTTTTTCCCCTCCTCTGGAGTATGTGCTTTTGGCCAAGATGCTAGCCCGGTTGTGCGTTTTCAGTGGGTGGGGTTCCTGCCGTGGGAGCGCGATCCGCTCTCGGGAAGCCCGCAGCCCGCCACGAAAAAGCTGTGGTGGGGGCCCAGGGGCTCTTTCCTCGCCGTACCATCCCTTCCCCGTATCCCAGGCGTGAGCACCCGCCGCTTGGCATCCCCTGGGCCGAGGAAGAGGGTGGCGGTGGAAAGGAGCCTTCGCATGCGGGGGTAGCTGGAAAAAGCCAACCCGGCCAGAGAAGGGCTGACGGCAGAAGCGACGAGAGGCGGCTTTCGGGGAGCCAGCCCCCCCATACGGTGTCGGCAGGGGGGCTGAGGTTCGCCCCCCGGGGACAGCTCGCAGACTTTGCGGGGCGGCTGGGCAGGACCGCTGCTTCTTTAGCCCCCCCCGCTCCCCGCTCCGCTCCGGCGCGGCGGCCGGGCTCTCCCCCCCGCCGCCGAGAGCCACCTGCCCCGGCGGGGCTCGGG
>NW_010972920.1:2099177-2099389 GCF_000737465.1 Haliaeetus leucocephalus | reverse complement strand
AGCCCCCAGCGGCAGCGCCGGCCCCGCACGACGCCTCCTCCTCCGGTCTCCCCGCCCCGGGGGCCCCGTGACTTGCGAGAGGCGGCCGGGGAGGTGGGGGGGGAGCGGGGGATGGGATGGGATGGGACGCGATGGGGGCGGGCGAGGAGGGGACGTCCGAGCCTGCGGGCGGCTTTAAATGCGGGTCGGGGAAGGCGCCGCCAGCACAGCCG
>NW_010972920.1:2098718-2098953 GCF_000737465.1 Haliaeetus leucocephalus | reverse complement strand
AAGCTGGAGGAACGCCGCAAGCCCGAGCCCCGGAGGTGAGCACCTTGGGGGGGGACACACACACACGCAACGACGAAACGACCTGCCCGGCCCTTTCGGCTCCTTCCCCGGCCTTTTCGGCGGGTTTTCCCGCAGCTGCCGAAGCGGGGATGGGCTGGGGTCAAGCGGCGACCCCCGGACACTTGTCGTGGGCCGGCGGGGGGGGGAGGGAGGCCCCGGGTTCACAACCAGGGGG
>NW_010972920.1:2052108-2098708 GCF_000737465.1 Haliaeetus leucocephalus | reverse complement strand
GGTTTTTCCCCCCCCCCCCCCTCCCCGCCCCGGTTTCTTTTCCCACGGAGTTTGTCTCTGTAGGTGCCCTTCTCTGGCGCTCGGCAGTTGGGGGTAACTCGAAAAAAAACGCTTCGCGGCGTTGGAAAACTTTTCCACTGGTTTCCGTTTATCTCCAGTAAGTTGTCAGCAGCAGCCGCTCCGAGGAAACCCTTCCTATTTCCTCTCAAGCCTTTAGCGTTCCACCTGGTATGCGGCCGCACGGGGATATTTCGTTAGCCCAGACGAGCTCCTCGCTCCTTGTTTTCCCGTTGGTAAGCTTCCTGCTCAGCACTGCAGTCCAGAGCTGCTCTGCTCGTGAGCAAACATGGAAATGAGAATTTAATCATCCTTTTGTTCACATACCTTTGGGTTTTTTTGTTTTGTTTTTTTTTTTTCTCTTACGACAACATTAATTACTAACGGACTTCCCCTTCATTAGGAGCGCATCCTTTCAGTACTTGCGTTCAGGAGGAGCCGGTGTAGTCCAACGTGCCGAGAGCTTCCTGGTGTTGAGGGTGTGGGAAAAGGTGCCAGGCTCTGCGCTGCGAGGAGAGCGTGGCTTTGTGCGTGCGGCGGGGGCTCTATCTCATCCTTCCCTAGAGCTGCGCCTGTAAGTCAGGTTAGGGGCACCAACAGCAGCAAGGCTGGGCCCTCGGGCACATCCTAACAGTATCAGCTCCGTCGCAGAACTGCTCCACGACCTGTTGGAGCGGGTCCAGAGGAGGTCACGGAGCTGATCGGAGGGCTGGAGCACCTCTCCTATGAAGACAGCCTGAGTTGGGGTTGTTCAGCCTGGAGAAGAGAAGGCTCCAGGGACACCTTACAGCAGCCTGCCAGTACCCAAAGGGGGCCTGCAAGAAAGCCGGAGAGGGACTTTTTACAAGGGCATGTAGTGATAGGACAGGGGGTAATGGCTTTAAACTGAAAGAGGGGAGATTTAGATTGGATGTGAGGAAGAAATTCTTCCTTGCGAGGGTGGTGAGGCACTGGCACAGGTTGCCCAGAGAGGTTGTGGATGCCCCATCCCTGGAAGTGTTCAAGGCCAGGCTGGATGGGCAACCTGGTCTAGCCGAAGGTGTCCCTGCCGATGGCAGGGGGGTTGGAACTAGATGATCTTTAATGTCCCTTCCAACCCAAACCATGCTATGATAGATACTTGCTCTCTTTTGTTTCAGGCAGGTACAGTTTACTGCGCATCTAAATGTGACTTTGTGCTTAGGCTGCTAGCTACTTAGTGGCTTTATTGTTCTGGTTATTCCTGAAATGTACATATTTTCCATTTAAAAAAAAAAAGAAAAAAAGGAAGAAACTTGGCTAGCTGGATTTAACAAAATGTGCAGAGTTGCATATTGTGTGTGGGAATAGAATTTGCTACTTACTAATTGTTGATGTGAGAGTCTGCAGGAATATGCCTGGTTCTTATTTTGGTCAATAATCAAAACAAATTGTTTGTGCATTAAGAGCAGGCTATAGAGACCTCACCCCCACCCCCAACCAACCCCCCCCAACACTTAAGGCTCCCCAGCCCCAGCAACTACTTCATGACAGACTTAATTTTGTCGTAATAGTTTCCAATCATACGCAGAATGATTAAATGGGATCGTTTGCATCAGTGCGTGTGTGCTTGTTCACATGCTTGCACGTATGTGAGCGGATCTGTCACAGTCTGTGCCCTTTCTTCTCTTGCGTGCCTTTCAGTGCTGAAGCAAGTGCCGAAAGACCTTTCCTAGTGACTTCTCTCATGTCAGAAGATCGCAGAGTTCAGTTTTGCAAGGCTTTATTTCAGCTGGTGATTTTAGTTCTCAGTAACTTGACGTGCCTGTGAGTGTCAGTGTGGTCTGAAGGGCGAACGCTGGTACAATCTGCAGTGATGCTTTTTCTGTGATTCCCCCCCCGCCCCCATTAGATGCAAACGTGAAGCAAACCCAGACTTTTAAGTTACCAAAAAAAAATCATGGGAAGGATTTGCTTGTAACTTATCCTTTGTTCCTGCCGAGTGTGAATTTCGTGTTTGTAAGAGCAGTGGCTGGACGTGAAGGAAGAGGCTAGTCTAAGCTGCATTTCCAAGATTTCAAGGGGCTGGCAACTGAAGAGGAATGACCGATAGCCTAGGAGGAACCGGCAGCGTGGTGTGTTGCTGCTGGTCAGAGTTGAAAGTGGGGTGAGAAGGAATTACAGATCGGCTTTTTTCTTTTTTTTCAGTTGGGGGAGGAGGGATGAAGTTTTCATTTGTGTGCACAGGGCATTCCTAGCAAGTTAACACCCTGTACACGTCCATTCAGCTCCCAGCAAGGTCCGGCAGGGTTTTCTGCAGCTCGTAACTGTGAAGATTTTTCCTTTAAACTGCCATGTTATGATTTGAAATCTTGAAACTCCTCTGCGGTCAGACAACACCCTCATATACTGGTGTTGTACTGTGGTACTCCTCACAGTAGGTTTTTAAAAGGAGTTCTGTAGAGGAGCTTTCAAAACGCGCTTTCGCAGTCCTACTGTGGGTGTCGGGCAAACCCCTCTGATGTCTTACACTGATAAGAAAAGGTTGAATTTGTGCACAAAGTGCAGTTGCAAGACAAACATCCCTGTGAGAAGGGAAAATCTGTAACTCCTTTTGTTTTCTGATCTACCTACTTATCAGAGAGGGCGCCTTGCTCATGTACGTAAGTGTTCTTCCAGCAACGGTGGAGAAGCCGTTTGTGTTTCTGTCTGAAGGATTTTTAACTGCGCTGCCACCTTGAAGACCCGTCCTAAATAACAAGCTGGAAGGTGTTTTGGGCAAGGTTGTGAATGAAAACTGCTGTGCGAGAGAGTAAAGAGCAAACCTGTATTTATTTTTCTGCCGAGAAGTCTGCAAACAGCTGGTTTCAGGTAGCAGTTCTGAGACAGAGTCGGGGATGCTGTCCTGCCAGAGAGAAGCAGTTGCCAAGGCAAGGTGTTGTGTTGGTTGAGCAAAGCTATACTGGGTGAAATAGCTGCTTCAGGAAGGTGGATGCGTGAAAACGCTTATTCCTGTGGGTACAGAAAGCGATGCTCCTGCGTGCCTATATGCCGATCTCTTAGTGTGAATTTGCTAGTCTTCTGATTTTTTTTTTTAATTTAATTTTTTTATTTTTATGTTATTATCTCGTTATACATGGCCCTGTCAAAAATAGCATAGCTTTTATTGGTTTGTGCTCGAATTCCTTCTTATGGGTTGGGAGCACGAGAGGACTTTAGACGGGGTTTAAAGATGCCTTGTTGAAAACAGCGTTCACAGCATTCTGACGCTGGTGCTACGGCATCGGTTCGTTTCTTCTGTGGCGCTGGTAAAAATGACTTCATTGCCTTAGTGAGATAGCATCCTTGTCACGCTCCAGCAACCTGCCTTTCACGTATTTTCTTTGTGCATTAGGTTTAGAATTTGAACTCTTGCTCTGAGCAAATTAAAAGGGTTCTGATAACTACTATCAGGTTTTCTTGTTCAAAGTCAATTAGCTGCTTCCGGCTTCAAATCCTTTTAGAAGGCTCAAAAGGGAGTGCTCTTTGAAAATCCAGTAATAGCAGTTTACAGTTGATATTGGTAAAGGAGCGTCTCTCTGCGTCATTGTGCTACTTGTGGTGGAAGGAAAGCTTCTCTTTTGTGCTCTCTCTAAATAACAGAACTTGAATGGGGAGGCAGAGGTCTTTTTCTCTTGACTATGTTTCGCTGTGTGGCTTGAAATGAAAATGCAGCAATAAAATTATCAAGGTTGCAGTGAAGTCCTACAACCTTTCGAAGCAATGCTTCTGCCCCCCTACACTTGAGCTCTGAGTTGCCGTAGCATCTCGTTTCTACTGAGTTTGCTCGGGATTGTACGTGGTTTGTGGCAGGAATGCTCCTTACTGCTGTCGGACAGCGTTGAAGGCAATTACGGCACCCGTAATTGGGTGATGGAACGGTGCGTGGCATAAGTAAAAAGCTACGGAACTTTTAAAAACGCTTGGTTAAAACTGTACCCCAGCCTGTTGGAGCGCTTGCTCTGGGGTAAATCTCTAGCATCGTCCCTCTAGACCTTGGTGACTCCATGTCGAATAGTGGCTTCAAGGAGTGGCCACAGACTTTCAGGTAAAAGCTTGCATGGAGATTGAGCTCAAAGATACTGTGACGTGGAGTGAATGAACTGTAAAGCCTGGAAAGTTAGCGCATCGCTTTAGTTATGATGAAAATACCTCCTATGAAAGAAAAGCATTTAGTACAAGACCGTGCGCTAGCCTTTTGGGGTGTAGGAGAATGCAAGCTGTCCATTGCGTCAGGTGTTTCTAAACTGAGCGGCTGCACGGTGACCTGCTCAGCCGGGAAGCCCCATGGTGTCGTTTGTCCTCTTGTTTTTCAATTGCCTAATTCCATTAACTGCAGAGATGGAAATGTCTTTGAATTACTCTCCTGCGATTATTAGTTTTTCACATAAGGAACTTTTGAAGTTGCCTGAAGGACTGACTATCAGTGGGGAGAATTTGCATGGGTTTTACGGGAGAAATAGCAGAAAGTCAGAGAAACCTACATCTCGGTTCTTGGCGTTCAGTTCTGTTTGTTTTGGAATTGTGGATTTCTGTCCAAATTTACAGCCATGTAAATAAAAGGAGAGCAGGACTCAGAGCATACAATAGCCAGCTGTGATCCACGCTGTTTGAGTATGGCCGATCCTTCTGAGCACGTTCGAGGAAATTGCAAATGGCCCTATTTTTAACAGATTTGCTCACCAGAAAAATCAGAAGAGATAACCTGACATCACCAAAATCGGAACCCTTTTAATTTGCGGCTGAAATGAACTTTCAACATCTGAATTCCAGAAATGTGTGCTGTTAGCAGAGCTAATTCTGCTGCAAAAGTAAAACAAAGACTGAAGGGGGGATTTATTATTATTATTTTTTTAAACACGTGTGTATTATTTAGATATATATGTGTGTGTGTAGAGAGAGAGAATGTGGCTAATCTAGGTATTTACTACTCCTAAGGAGATCCTTTGCAGGGGGGGTGTGGGTGTGGGGGGGGAATCTTCCAAGCCACAGCATTTCAAATGCTAGCTTTATTATATAACTACATTTATAGGGGAACAGTCATATTACTATTTTGGTACTATATGATATATGATTGCTAAATACTCTGTATTAAATCTGACTTGAAATAAGCTGTCATCGTCCTTCCATAAGTACTGATCCATATATCTCGCATCTCAAAGTGGGTCTTGGAAAATTGAACTTGATGGTGGTGGGAACTGTTCGAATGACTTCAAGACTGAGGATTACTAAAATCACTTTATTCTGTTATTAACAATAATTATAAAAATGGCTTCAATTCTAATTCAATCCTAATGTTACCATAATAAATGAAAATATTTTAAAATATACTGAAATATAAAATGTTGGCTTGATGAATTATGTAATTTTCCTTGCCTTGTAAACAAATTATTCCTGCAAGGTATGGTCCAGAGTGAATATTTTGTCTAGGTTTCAGAGGAGAAAAGCTTGGATCCAGCCAGAGACTGTGAAACAAATTGCATTTCTTTATAAATTGGAGCAGGTTTCTCTGTGTTGCTCCTTCTTAGACGTATTTCAAGGACTGCTTTTTCGGCTTACTCAGTTATTATTTTCACTTCCATTAGCTACGGATTTCTTTGCTAAAGGTTTTTTTGAGGGTAGGTTGGAACTTTTTGGTTTTTGATCTGTTTTGAGTGTTCCTACCGCTAAATCTGGAACTTGGATATCTCCACTGTTTGTCCAGCTATGGACACAAATAATTGTGGGTGGAAAACGGTGCTCAGAACTATGGGGGCCATGGTGGGAATGGTACCTCTGTTTTTTTAACCTGCGAAAGGTGTCTGCTGCTAATCTGTGTAACTAATGAAACAGGCTACAATTTTATGTGATTGTTCCCCAGTGGAGATTTAATTTTACTGTCTTTCACAAGTTATCACAATGATCTGGTGTGGTGGGTTGACCCTGGCCGGATACCAGGTGCCCACCAAAGCTGCTCGATCACTCCCCGCCTCAGCTGGACAGGGGAGAGAAAATATAATGAAAGGCTCCTGGGTCGAGGTAAGGACAGGGAGAGATCACTCACCAATTACTGTCACGGGCAAAACAGACTCGACTTGGGGCAAATTAACTTAATTTATTACCAATGCAATTGGAATATGGTAATGAGAAATAAAGCCAAATCTTAAAACCCCTTCCCCCCACCCCTCCCTTCTTTCTGGGCACAACTTCACTCCTGAATTCTCTCCCCACTCCCCGCCAGTGGTGCAGGGGGACGGGGAATGGGGGTTGGGGTCAGTTCGTCACACCTTGTCTCTGCCGCTCCTTCCTCCTCACGCTCTTCCCCTGCTCCAGCGTGGGGGCCCTCCCACGGGAGACAGTTCTCCATGAACTTATCCAACGTGGGTCCTTCCCACGGGCTGCAGTTCTTCACGAACTGCTCTGGTGTGGGTCCCTTCCACGGGCCGCAGTCCTTCAGGCACAGACTGCTCCAGCGCGGGCTTCCCACGGGGTCACAGCCTCCTTTGGGCATCCCCCTGCTCCGGCGTGGGCTGCAGGTGGAGATCTGTTCCCCTGTGGCCCTCCTTGGACTGCAGGGGGACAGCCTGCCTCACCAGGGTCTTCCGAAAGGGCTGCAGGGGAGTCTCTGCTCCGGCGCCTGGAGCATCTCCTCCCCCTCCTTCTGCACTGACCTGGGGGTCTGCAGGGCTGGTGCTCTCGCATGTTCTCGCTCCCCTCTCTGGCTGCCATTTCTGTGCCCCAGCGGTATTTTTCCCCCTTCTGAAATACATTATCACAAAGGCGTTGCCACCATCGCTGATGTGCTCGGCCTTGGCCGGTGGGGGGTCCGTCTCGGAGGCAACTGGCATGGGCTCTGTTGCACATAGGGGAAGTTTCTCACAGAAGCCACCCCTGTAGCCTCCCCACTACCAAAACCTTGCCCTACAAATCCAATACAGCTGGTATGATGCAAGAAATCCTAATGGGTTTGCAGGTGGTGACAAATTTTTGGCTTTTTTCACTTCAAGTTGACTCCTGTGGTATATTCTATTTTGTTCTGCTACTGTTTTCTGAGCAAAATATGCCAACTTTTTTATTTTGATGACTATATGGATGTGTAATCTTAAATCAAAGACAACAACTAGAGTCTTGCATGTCAGGTAATGGTCTTTATTAAAATTTTCATGTTGTGTTGATTTTGTATCGTAAATGCAGAAATAGAACTTGCCTATCTTTTTCAGTGGTGTGTGCAACGTGAAGATCAGAATATTTTCACCTGAAGTTTTTTTAAAGTTTTTACTTAATTTTAATCACCTCTTGTAGACTTGCTGATCTGAGCGTCTCATTTCAACTCATAACCTTGAACAGCAGGTTGCAAAAGTTACCTGTTTTTATTGTACCTGTGACTTTATGACTCTTCAGATGCATTGTCAACCCTTGTACGTAAGTGTAAAAATCTTTCATCAAGGTTGCTAAATATGAGACGACTGTGTGTTTAGAATGAGGTTGGGAAATAGTTGCTCAGCAGCTCAAGGAAAAGTAGCATTTGAGCATATTAAACCTGCTTTGTTGCACTGGAATTGAATGAAAGTATTTCTCATGTACGGGAACTGTATATGCAAATTTTGCTTAGGTCTCATAGTTGGCAAATTTGGTGATCATGAAGTGGATTTTACCCAAATTCTTATTGAATTTGAATAGTCTGATATCACTTCCATGCCTGACAGTTCCTGCATTCAGCAGACAAACAGCACAGCTGAAGAACAGTAGCCCTGTTCAGCAGACCAGCCTGTGTGTCTTTCTAGGCAGAAACAATAACCGCAGTGAAAAAATAGATGGGTACTTTGTTCTCTTCTGTCCCCAATGAAGCTTTGTTCCAAAGCCTTAATGGCACAACAATACGGCGTGTAGTGCCCCGGGAGTAGTTCCACATAAATTGTTTAACATCTCATGATCTATTAGGCTTGCGTTTGTGAGTAATAACCAAGTTTGAGGAGCATTGTCCCAGGCGAAGTGTGAACGTGGCATTCTGCGGACGCAGCGCCGGATGCCTTTGTGCTGCTGCTGATAGGTGAGCTTAAAACGGCGCTGAAGTGAATGGAGTTTCAGTGCAGTAAGCATCTGTATCGGTGCATAGAGAAAGCTTGGAAAGCCGGAGCCGTGCCGCCGGAGCGCAACAGCATGGTTTCCATCGGTCCTGACGGTACGGCGGGCTCCGGTTCTGCTACTTTTCTTACAGTTCATGGGATGTTCATTTCTGTGGGGCTGTTGCCTTAATCCCGCAAAGCACTTCAGCACAGGTGACTTCTGGCCTTGAAGCAATTCAACCGAGAGACCTTTAAGGCCGTGCTGAAGTGCTATGCTGGGTTGAGTCCTGTGTCAGTAGCTCTACTGGTAAGAACAGGAGAAACACATGATGAGATAGCACAGCGAGTGGAGAGAACTGATCGGCCGGGGCCAGAGGGGTGTAAGAGCAAAGTCTAGATTGCAACCGTAAGGTGCTTGCGGGGTGGGGTTGGAAATCAATTGAAGATCGGTGCAAAGTCTTCAGTGCATCTTTGATAGGGACTTGAAGGGTGGCGTCAGGAAGAGCTTGTAGAATAGAATATGTATTTAGAATAGAATATTTCTCTTGGAGGGGAACTTCACTTGGAGGACATCACTAAAAACATCTGGAATAGACAGATGTTGTTAGCAGAGTGCTAACTTTAAATGCTTTCCATTTCACGGTGAGTTTGTCTCCAGTGTATTACTGACACATACATCACCAAAACGTGCTTGGAAAGAAAAGATTATTCTCGCTTAAGAGCAAGAAGTACTTCCGCAGGAATGTGATATATGGAGAGATATTCCCGTAACTGTGTAAATGCTTCTCACTCAGGATAAAATAGTATTTGATGTTTTCTACCTTTTTATGAATGGCAAGTGATCAGTTTATATATTGAAAAGCCGCAGTTGGGTTTTAGAAGGAAAGGTGGTCCGTCTCCCACAACATACACCTTCCATGTCATACAAGCTTTGAGAATGCCTTCTGTGGCCTTCAGCGAATGGTATACGTTATACTTAACCGTGCCTAGGGAAGTGGATTTTGAGACTTATTAGGGTAAAACAGAGTCCTGAATATGTGTTCTCTTGTCAGACAAAATAAGTGTTTCGGTTAGCTCAGAGGTAAAGGTGAGTATGTGCCTTTTCTACACTTTGAATTTGGAAAAGGCTTCCTTTATTAATGGATTAATCTGCCTGATGCTTTGCTCTGCTTAATACGAATAGCTTGTGCAACTAAAATCAAGTTTTGTGCAACATTTAAACTGAAAATAGAACCATTCGAAAAGATAGAGCGCTCTTTTAAACGGGGTGCTATACGGATGAAAACATAAGACCCATCTGAAGAAAATTCAGCTAAGCCTAGAATGCAAGACGCAGGCTGAGTACCCGACGCAGTTCAGCAGATGACTCCTGTCCCTCGGATGCGTGACCGAGAAGGCGTGAGAGCGACGGTCCGAGTGGGCTGCAAGGAAAGGAGGGATCCGTCCTGCGCCAAGCTCTTCTTCGTCCCTGGCATCGTCGCTATCGCTCTTGAAGCGCAGGTCTGCGAGCAGGCTTCGGCGTGCGAAGCCCGACGGCTCGGAGCTTCCCTGGCTCAAAGCCTCGTGGTTTGCACGGGGAGCACCCGTGCTCTTGTGCCTGCCGAGACCGGCTCGTGGTTCCTGCTGCTGCGCTGGAGAGTGCTGGCTTCTACGTGGGACCTCGCTGGTGTCCAGGGGAAAGAAGGAGAAGTTGGGTCTGCTGGGCTTTGGGGTAGACCTTGAATTTTGCAGACCTTTGAACCTTAGCTCAGAAGCTAAGCCTGAGAGCCTACTAGCATGGAAAGAATGTGAGCAAGTCTGGGCTTGAGCGTAGGCTTGGGCCCGTGCTTCGCTGACAATGTAGGCAAGCCCAGGCACCCTTCCTTGACTATTGTGGGCACTGAACTACAACCGTGATGCTCCGACTACTCAGTTTCATGGCTTATTCCTATTTGTATTAAAGGAGTGGGCGCGTAACTGTGATCATCATGCTAGAGTTTGACCCGGGACGGCCACTCCGGACTGTGAATAAAACAGTGAAACAGCAGGAATTGCTGCAGAAGAAAAAACCTCCGTATTTTGCAAGTTTTGTTTGGATCACCCATCTCTTCTCTTTGCCAAAAATGCAATGTATAATTTTTGTTGAAAGGGAATACGCTGCAAAACAATGCCGTGGAAACCCCGACTGTATCTTACAGTGTCATAATCTTGTCCAGACACTGAATAAAGGGAGATCATGTCTCCAGCTTTTAAAATAATTACTCAAATTAAAGATCAAGCTAGAAGAGCCCAGAGCCAATGCAGTTCACTGAACATTAGGTATACAACTTAATTTATTAAAAAGCATTGCAAAACCAACTTAAGCTCATCGTGCTCAAAATATATCTCCTGGCAAGTAACCTGAATGTCCTCTGAGCCTTCAGCGGTGGAGAAATGTGGGAGTGCATAGAGATTTCTGCGAACTCTGAAAGTTTCTGTAATTACTTTTCTACAAATGAAGCCATCTTTCTTGAACCTGTTCCTGCCTTTTTAATTCTAAATGATGAATTAGACACCTTTGCGTTAAGTATTCCTGGTACAATAACCTTGTGTTACAAACAGCTTAGTATTTTCTGGGGGGGTGGGAATATTTCGGGGGGGGGCTTGACTTGTAACTCAGTCAAGGCACCTAGTGTTTTTCATGAAGAGGTCAGCACGCTTCTGGATACGACTCTTACTTTTAAAATTGTCAGTAATGTCTATGAAAGGAGTCTTGAACTGTGGTATTGGCCCAACTTTTCTGGCTCTCTTCCCGGACCAGTTATTCCGCTTAGCAATAAAAAAAATGCAAGATAATAGGTGCAGATAACTGGGATTTAATATTACTGTAGACTATTTTCCTTATACCTTTAAAGAGCCATGTTGCAATTAGATGCTGGGCATAAAGCTGTTCTTTGTTAACAGGTGTCTCCAAGAAATTTGTGATTACATGAAGAGGTACAAGCTGGGTTCAGTGATAGGTGGTTATACCCTGTATTTAAGAAAGTGCCTGCAGCTGATGGTTGAGATGGGTGTGACTTGGCCAGAGTCACCGAGGAGCACCTTTTAATCTCTTTTGCTTACTGAGGCTCTTATCACCACAAGGACAAAAGGCAGCTTGGTATCCAAACTCTGTTGAAAATTAGCTGGAGTTGGCCACCGTTCTACCCTCTTCTGGAACGGAGATTTCTAGTTAAAGGTGACTGGTGAAATTTGCAGATACCAACTGGTGTAAGTATAGTACCCAGGAATACTGGTCGGAAGGATTTCTGTTGAGTTGGGGGTGAATCGGAACAGCTACGGAGGGGCCGGGGGATGACCCAGTTGGGCAGGTTATGCTCGATGGGTGCTGACCACGCATGGTGCCTTGTGTTGCCCTCTCCATCACCAGACATGCTCACTTGCTTTGTGGCCACACCTGACAGGCCAAAGAGCAGAACTGATTTTCATCTTTTATTTACTTATTTATTTCTTAAAAATCAGTAGGTCAGTAAAACATTCCCTTGGCCCTGTCAGTCAAAAAAGGAGTGTAAAAGTTGCTTTATGCTGTTGTGCTTTTATGTATATATGTTACCCAAGCAAAGAACTGTTTGGGGCCTGTTACAGAAAGTTGTTTTTCTGAGGTTTCTTCCCTTTTTTTTTAGGCAGATGCATGTGAAAAAAAGAGGATGAAAGCAGACAGTGGGCGATCAACATGACCAAATTAGCCTGGTCCAGTATGCTCATGTATCAGATCTTAGCATGCAATTCCTGGCCTGTTACCTTCGTAACTTGACTCTCATGGGCACCACACACTAATTCTCGTGCTCTACTTAACATCAGCCTGTACGTCGTTTTGTTGTAGGCTGTATATTAGGTGGAGTGTGTTAACATTAACTGTGGCTCTTGAAGGTGCTTCTGAGTTTACAGCTCATAAAGCAGAAGTAGGAACTCCTACTTTAGACAGTTTGGGAAGAAGAGGAAAGAGAATGAGGGAGCTATAAAATATTTTTTTATATAGCTTGCTCGTGTTAAAATGCCATGGCTTGAAACCTTCGCTGATAAAGGGCTGAGTTGCACAGGAACCTGGGAAATCTCTCCTTCCTGAAGAGCACATTTTAGGGGCGTCTGGGAAGTTCACGTTTATGGACTAGTGCCCTGCTGTGTTACTGGAGTCAGAAGGAGCCAGCTACTGATACAGGGAGAGGAACTCATTCTAGTGACAAACTTGCCTGAGTGGCTGTAGAAGTGCTACAAGAGTCTGAGTAACATGAGGAGCCTTCCTTTGGTAACAGAAGATGCAAGTGGTGTTAATTTTTTAGGCTGTCTCTGTCCAGAAGAATGATTTTTTTTTCAAAGTCCATTCCTAGAGCAGATGAGGTTTTTCAGACATTGTCCCAAAAAAATACCTAAACTAAAGTCCTATTTTCTCTTTTCTTCCAGAAGTCTGCTTCGTCTTCTGGACAAGCTCGTTAGCCACTACACTAGTTTTTGGGTTGCTTTGGAGGACCCAGGGCCTCCTGCAACAGTGCTGCTTATCAGCATCACTGTGTTCCTACCATTTTTTTTCCCACAAGTTGTTCTTCCATTGCAATGGGTCACTAAAAGGGAGTTCATAAGAAATGGCTGTGAACACTTTCTGGCAAGAAACTGCTTTTCAGCTCTTGGGTTATTGTGTTGTTCTCAGCCTTGTTTTAGGCTGATATGAGTAAGTCTGGTTTGGGTTTCCCTTAAATGGATGTCATCTAGA
This sequence comes from Haliaeetus leucocephalus, assembly GCF_000737465.1. Classification (NCBI taxonomy): domain Eukaryota; kingdom Metazoa; phylum Chordata; class Aves; order Accipitriformes; family Accipitridae; genus Haliaeetus; species Haliaeetus leucocephalus. The sequence continues at coordinate 2,085,883 of NW_010972920.1, read as the reverse complement.
GGACAGTCTTGTTAAAACTTGGGAGTTGCCTGCTCAGCAGTTCAGTTATGCGCTCTTGGCGGTGGTTGGAGGATGCAGTAAATCCAGCTTTAGGGCACTTAAAACCAAGTTAAGAACATGACTCTCCCATGAAGCAAAATGCCAATCCCGTAGCAAACTCATTTTGCTGGTAAAGTGAGTTTAACGTTTCTAAATGGATTGACTTTATGCAGGATCACGCATTGTCTGCTTATACCACTCTGCTTTTATGCTGTGCCATGTTCCTCCTGTTTAAGTTGGTGTCCTGGTGGTGGAAGGACCTGTATCGCTTTGTTCGCTGACTAATGCAGCAAAAAGGCAATCATGTGCCCCTGCCTGGTCTGAGCCAAACTCTTATTAATGGCTAATTGATAGTCTGCAGGTACGAGTGTAAAGATCACGGGCTTGGTCTGCTCTTCACTGGTACCACGCTTCGAAGTCAAGGTGGTAGGTAGGTCGGTGCAGTGCATTACTCTCATCTCTCTATCAGCTGAGCACGTGGAAGGGCAAGGGCCGTCCGAAGGCAGTGCTTTGCTCCGTACACCGGTGACCTGCTCCCTCTTGCCTACTGCAGGGAATTTTGCTGAGAAGCGTACAAAATCTCCATTTGCTTTCTTTACAGGTGCTGTCGAGGGAGGGAGTGTGTGGATGAGCTCTTTTGTGAGGCTAGTGGACGAGGCAGTGAGGTTCCCCCAGACCGTCTTTTATCCCAGCGGCCGCCGGTGCTCCGCGACAGCCGTTGTCTTTGTCTGATAATACTGGCAAAACCACATAGGAACCTGCCCCTCTGCTACCACGATGTGAAATTTTGAGTAGCAGAAAAGTTTCCCTGCGTGTGGGTGTAAGTCTGGTTCGCGATAGCCAGGGATCAGACATACGTGATTTTGTCCCAGCAGCCTGATCGTAGCCCCCAGAAGGCACGATAGACTGCTCTCCTTGAACAGGGTCGCGCGTCCGCTGTGACGATGCAGAAAGGAGCCGTCGCTTGCAGTCGCATTTCTGCTGAAGGATCCTCGTGGGGGTCATTCGTAAGGGACCTGCATCCTTTGGGTTCTGGGGCTGGTGCTGGCATAATCGGTGTTTTGCTGAGCACTTGGTGCTCCTGAGAGACAGAATAGCCCCCTGGGGTTCACGGTGTTGTGAGCTGTGACTTACTCCTGTTGTTCTGGTTGGAGCTTAATTTGGGGGAAGTGATGAAATGCTTCGATATTTCAGTTTATTCCCAGATGGCTTTAAAATAATTTGGTTTTGCATTTTTCTCCTCTCTCCCTTTTTCTCTCTGGAAATGTTGTTTCTTCATCTTCAGTAAACTTGCACTGGTTTCTGTTTTGGTTTGGTTTTTTTGGGGGGGGGGGGGGGGGCAGGGGTTAGTGGGGTTTTTTTGTTGTTGTTCCCAGTGCAGCTGGGGGAGGCAAAAAGGGTGTTTAGTTGAAAATTGGCTGTTTGCATTTCTGGCTATCAGGTCTGCATTAGTTTTGATTGACTATTATTAAATTAGCATTTTATGCATGCACTGGGACCAATGCCAGTGACCTTCTTCAGAAGAGATTTCATCCGATCTGCCCTGGGGAACAGTCGCTATAAAGTCTTCCGGACAAGCGGTTGTCACTCCAGTGAGGATGAGGTTAGCTTGGAGCCCTCTAGTCTCTGAAAGCCTACTTGTTTTCTTCCTTGCCTAATATTTTTGGAGAAGTTGTCTTTCCTCTGCCTGGATTATGTGTGTACGCTGACATTTGGATTGGGTGACTTTGCCTCTTCTGTCTTAGTTTGACCAGAGAGGTTGTGAATGCCCCTTCCCTGGCAGTGTTCAGCCTGGCCTTTGGGGCTCAATGGGGCTTTGAGCAACCTGGTCTAGTGGAAGGTGTCCCTGCCCATGGCAGGGGGGTTGGAACTAGATGATCTTTAAGAGTCCCTTCCAATGCAAATCATTCTATGATTCTGTGAGTTTCACAGCTGTGTGCTCTGATCACACTCCTTTTGATGTGATCTCAAATGGTATCGCATCCCTTCTTACTTTTGAGTGACTTGTCTAATTTGTAGAAATTACATAATCTTACAGGGACTTTCATCTACTAACCAATTTGCAGAGATTGATTTTTTTTTTTCCCCAGTTCCTTCTCCCTGCGCCCAAGGTCTCTACTATTTAGAAATCAAATCAAACTCTTGACATACTCATTGTTCTCGGTTATGTGCTTTCTCCAGGTCTCAATCTATAGCCAGACAGCACACATTGTAGTCGTATGAGGATTTTGGTGATAAGCATGCTTCAGGAAGATCCTGCTGGTGTCACGCCATTCTGTGCTGCTCATTTGTGCCACATGGACTGTGTATGAGGTTGAGTGTTGAAGCAGATTACTGAAATCATCCATGTTAAAAATATCCTTTATGCTGGATTATGTTTTTGAAACCGGCATATCGTGAAACCGCTTATCACTTCAGAACGCCGAGAATTGGATCAGAAGTGCTGTGACTGCACTCTGTGAACTGCTGAAAGTGCATTAGCTCCCTTGGCTGCTTCAGATATGTCCAAACCCTTTTATACAACCAGGCTTTCTGCCTCTGCCAGTCGAGCTTTGTGCTGGATCAGGTATTGTCTGTCCTCCTCCCAGCAGAAAGCGTAAAGCCAGCATACGTTCTGTACTGCATGCTTGGCTGGGGCCTGGCCTGGCTCAGGCTCCATATTAATGTTGGTGGTCCAGAGTTTTGTGATGCTTTTAGAATGACTTCAGCATCTCAGAGATGCTTGGGGAGGTGATGGGGAGGAAAATGTGCAGCTCTAGGAGTTGTACGTTCGAAAGCATGAAGCCTGAAGGAAGGGAAAAGCACCAAACTCTTAATTACAGAAGTGAAATGAAGATCTAAGCTGGTCTCACACATGTTGTGTTAATTGGGGGTATTTCGTGCGCTGGGGGTTATCGTTACGGAGAAGACGCTTTCCCCCGAAACAGTCCCATGGGAGGACGAGTGCAGGAGTGGCTTGCTGGGAAACGGGGATTGAGAGTGCCGGATTGTTTTCCCAGGAGAAAACCAGGTCTGGGTTAATGGTGCCACTGGGTGTGCTGCCCCACCCCACACTGTACACACTGCCTGTTCTTTCGCTGAGTGGGAAATGGACTTAAACCGAGGAACTCCCATTTCAGATAACCTTTTTCATTGAAAAGGCAGTCGGGCAGGACCGAGACGCCCACTTTAACATCCTTGTCTATAGGTAGGAAGCGCTGTGTCGGGTCCAAGCTGCCCATACCTTGCCTTTTGAGGCTCCTTGTAGGCAGCATTCAGCGGATGCTGGAAGGATTTCCCACAGTTGCTGTTTCTTTGTCTGGGTTTATATATCTGGTTATTTTTATATATAGGTGTATACAGATCCCCTGTCTATTATGTACTTCTCAAGTCTTCCACCCATTTTAAAGTTGCGTGCTGAGCTGATGTGAAATGCACGCTTGTAATATTGCAGGCAGTTCTTAGTCCGCGATACCTAGTCTTATGACACAATACACTTCGGCACAGATTTCTCCAAAAGAGCTCTTACACGAGGCTTGAACAAAGAGCAACTACTTAATAAAACAGGATTGTTTTTAAGTAGACACGGGTTTAGTTGAAGAGCACATGAAAATGCTCTCATAAATCAGCCCTCTGGAGCAGTTTCATCTAAGGTTTATTGAGCCTCAAGTCATGCGCTAAATTATAGATCTGTTGTACACTGCCTAATTTTCTTTAAGTGGGGCAAACATACGCTGTATGGCTTGAAGTCATCTTTTCACCTTAGCCTTCTTGTTTAGTCCGCTCCTGAAATGCACTCTCCCCTCCTGCCACTTTCCCATTTTTTTAAACTACTAATAAGAATTTGCTAAGCCTTTCTTCCCAAGCAAATGTTTTGAAGCAGGTGGGGGATTTTAGGAACTTTTTCATGCCAAAATTGAACTCTGTTCTTTTTTCCACGAGTATGCAAAACAAAAAAATTATCGGGATAGCCAACTGGATGTGTAAAACATGGTCGAGTAAGAAGTTGCCTGTAAGGCGTAGAACTGTAACAAAAATACTGCAGGACATGACATTGTCATGGTAATAAATGGCAAAAAAAAGAATCAGGTCCCGCAGGCTGTCTTGAAATAATAATTTTTAGGAAAAATCCACCACTGCTTGTGGGTTTAAAACCTGACAGCATTCTGCCTCTAGAGGAAACTTTTTTGTGATTTATATTTCATGCTTTGCAGCAAATGAAGCTACAAAAATGTCTGGTTTATGTTAGCCTCAAACAGATATAATATTTGCAGGCCGAAATCACTTCTTCCCATTGATTGGCTGATCTCATAAAGCTCCTACGTAAGTGCAATCTTGAATTCCTTTCGGAGTGTCTCTGTACCCTTTCCTGGCTCTAGCTACCTCAAATACAGCAGACGTATGTGGAAGATGTCAGGAACCAGGTGCTCAGCTGCAGAGGTTCACCGTGTCCTGTTGGAGAGAGGGCTTTAACTGAGAAGCTCCAGTTTTCAAATTGAGCTTGAATGAAATGTAGACCTCTCCTTGCTGGTATGTCTCCAGTTACAGGTCCGTGGTTTCCCTTAAGAGAAGAAATGAAAACAAACAGGCAGCTGACTTTGTCAAGTTTTTATAGAGTTGTGTCATTTTATGGTAAGCAATCTAAACATAATAAAACAATGGCTTCAACTGCTACACCTACCCTAGGGTCCAGTGCCAATATCCCCCTTGTATTTCCCTGTGTTTTGATAGTGTTGCTCGATTGTTTGTGCAGAAGAAAGCTTCAATTTCATTCACTCCCGATTATTTTTCCTAGTAGTTATTTCATTTTTGGAATGTATGCAGGTTGAAGAGTTCTTCTGTAGTTGTCAGAGATTTAAATTGAAATCCAAGTGGTAGAACTCACTTTGTCAAAATCAATTTGAATAATTCTTGAGTTGGTTTCAGGAAGGTGCTGTCACAGGCTTCACCTGTGAGTTGAGATAAACTTTTAGGTTCTTGACGTTCCAGTCAGTAAGAGTTTTTGAAAACAAGATTTAGTCAAGAACTGAGACTCGTATTTAAATCCTATAATGGGACTTAATTTCAATCCCTGAGAACACTTCTGTAGAGTGAGGCATTTCACATTAACAATGACATGACTTAATTGGGAATTTATGAAAAACCAAACCCAATAGAAGTCCCTGCCTGCTATACCGGCCCCCCGCCCCATTTCCAAAAATGTCTCATTAATACTAAGCCCACTTAGAGTAATCTAAATAGCATGGCACAGTGCTAGTGAACAAATGGGCTGCTTTTTCCAGAGTGAGATCCATGTGACCGAGACATTTCAAGCAAATAACCTCTATCGAGGTTTGTATTCTACTTGCTGCTGCCTGATTGATCAGAGGCACCCAGTAGCTTTGGTTTGTGGTTTCCCTTAGGTCTTCAGAACCTGCTGACGAGACCACCCTGTCAGTGGACAGGGAGAATACTCGAGTCGAATGAATGGGCAGCAGCGTAAAGGCAAATGGCTGCCTACAGAAAACACCGTCCGAAATGCTGATGGGGAGGCAACCTCTCAGAAACGAGGTTTCTGAGGGACAAAGCAGCACTGGGAGAATGTGTCTATTTAAATGACGTATTCTCAAGAACATGCTGAGCTTGAGAGTGGTTTAAAAAAAAAAAAAAAAAGGTGAAATAGCATGCAATCTGAAAAGCGATCTTGGAGCTGTATGCGAAGACACAAAACCAGTGACACTATGTCACTGTCATGCTTGAGAGACACGAGCAAGTGACAGCAAACCTTTGAGTTTTCACATGCCCTTTGAAAGGACGGGTAATCCAGAATGTGCTGTTGCTTCTAAGTTGGTAATAAGAGGATTAACTTGCAAAGTTTTCTTACTTTTTGCTTCCTCCTTGTTTCACTACAGCATGTGCAGTTAATCAGCAACCGTGTTGCATGTATCGTGGTCCGACACGTGCTGGCAGTTCATGGGAACTAGAAAATTGGGAGTTGGTACTGCAAAAAGGAGAAGCACAGCCCAAACCAAATGAACAGTCAACGCTCCCTCGAGGTTGTATATGTTCCAGCCTTCTCCTCCGTGTCCTACATTGTCAGAAAAACGGTGCTTTAGCACCTTGCTTGCATTTGCAGATTTTAGCCTTGTAGCTTTTGCAGTTGTCTCACGGTTCTGTACAGGAGATGGCTGGCGTTGCTCTGGAGAGGGAAATGGCGTTCTCCATTGAGACAACAAGTCTGCAGGAGGGTGAAGAGCTGAGCTGAGTCCTTCTGCATCTGCCCCACTCGATTGCATTGTGCAAAGCAGTATCTTGGGTACTAGTTCCCTGCTGATTATCGAGAGTTATTTTAAAAGAAGCTGGGTTTATGTTTGGATTTAAAAATATTATAAATTTAAAAAATATTATAGTGCAAGTTCTTTCTGCAGAAAGCAGAGGCTGCTGTCCTCCTCTGCTCCTGGTGAGTACAACCTTTTGCTGAGAAAGCATGTAAATAAATGCTGTTTTAGAGCTGACGGGAAAATGCATCCAAGATAAATTTTGGCAGTGTGTTCTAAAAGTGCATCAACCAGACCGTGCTGAGTATAGTCAGAGGCTCGTTTTTCTGTGTGATAGAGCCCATATGCAAGTATGTGAGAAAAACAAAACGCATCTAGCCTCTAAAAAGGAATCGGTCATATAAGGTCTGTTTATTCAAGCATTTGCGTATGGGCTGTGAGAGCATCAGTTGGGACCAAGTCTCCTTCCTAGTTTCCTGTTTACTTGGCCGCTGTCGTCGCAGCATCTGAATGCTTCACAGGTCGCAGAGAGAAGAAATAACGTTATCTCTGCCTCTCCGCAGCCTGTTGACAGAAGAAGCCCGTTTAGGTTATCGACTCATTATCTGTGGGATACACGCACACGTACACGCACGCTTGGCATCTAGCTTGGGTGGCTTGGTGAAGGCACCAGTTGTCACTGATGGGGAAGCCTTTGGTGGCTCTTCTCTCTACTGAGGTCCAGGCCCCGTGTGTCCCATCTCGGTGAGCCTCCAAGCCTAGCTGATGGTTGCGTTGCTCCACCTGTTGTTGAAGGTTGAATGGCGTTGCTTGTCACGAGTAGCGTTGGCAGTGGAGGACGTGTCTCAGTCCGGTGAAGGACTCCAAACGCCGGCTCGGTTGTCACGAGCAGCCCCTTGCACCTCGTGGGGAGCGGCGCGGAATGGGGCCGGGCTTGTACCCATGGCTGTTCCTCGCGAGCCACGTCGCGTTTCTTGTCGCGAGCTCCGGTCGCGATTACCAGCAGCAAAACCGCAGCCGATGGGTACGTGCATGTGGGTCGCTCCGAGTTCGTTCCTGGCAGTGGAGCGGGGGGATTGCAGAGGCGCGGGAGTCCTTTGTGTGTGGATTCAGGTGTAGTCCCTGTGGGATCGCGAGACCTGCCAAACAGCTCAGCCAGCGATGCCCGGTGCGCTCTTTACTTGCGTTCGTCGCTCTTCTCCTCCAGCATCCCCATCCGTCGTGCTCCCGCTCCACTTCGTGGATAGCAGTTTTCTGAGGGAAAAAGTCTTGACAGGTAAAGGATGGCCGGCTCTGAGAAGCAGACGAGGGTGACTGATTCTGCACGCTCGGGGAGATCTTATTTCGCTCGACTTTCCCAAGAGTGCAGGCGGCTTCCGCGCACCTGCCTGGAAGAGCTGCGAAGCAGGAGCTGCCGCGCTGCGTGGCCGGGCAGGCGCGTTTCGGTGAGCGGGTTTGACATGAGCCCTTTTGGAGCCGGGGCTGTCGGGGCTGCTGTTTCGGCCGGCAGGCGTTGCTGCTCTGTGACCCAATGTTCGCAGTCCTCTCTCCTCCCTGAAGCCGTTGACACACTCTGCGCCCTGGCTTATTGCAAAAGGATTGCTCTGTAAATGTGACTTTCACACGGGCTCTGCATTATGCTGTTTCAGTTACAGAGCTGGCTCTGTGTTGGGGTTTTTTTTTTTTTTCTTTGTTCATTCCAGAGTTTGCTGGAGTTTCTTCCTGATTGCAAAAGACATTTGAAACGGGCAGAATCGTAAAAGCTTATCAGCGAGTAATAACTCTCCTTTCTTGCTCTCCAGCGACACTCACGCATTTTCTTCGCTCCAGCGAGTTGCATCCCCACGCAACAGCTCGCGCTGCCGCATCAGCCCTCCTGCTTTATTAACGCCAAACGCTCGTTTCCCTCTTCTCCCGTCATCAATTACAAAGTTATAAAAAGCGCTTGGCGTTGATGACTGTCAACGTTGATGACTGGCGGGGCCGGGCGGTGGCAGCACTCCATCTCCTAGGGCTCCAGCTGGGAGGAGGGAGAGGAGGGAGAGGAGGGCTGGCCACGGGTCTCTGCCTCGCTTAGGACCGGGCACAGTAAAGCTGAGCTTACTTTGCTGCTTTAGACTGCTCGGAAGATGTGTTGCAAGCGTTCGGTGCTGTAAGAAGGAGACCCGCAGGACGAATTTACACTGTGATGGGCAAAACAGAGACTGTCAGATAAGGGTAGGCAAAGGGAAGGAGACAAGGAGTTTTAAGTAGTTTTTTTATTATTATTATTACTTTTTTTTAGCCTATCACCAACAACTGGGTTTTGAGCCGCAGCGCTTTTCCTTTAGAACCCAAATCAGGTTTGCTGTGCTAATGCTGAAGGCTCAGAAACCTCTAAAGTTACCCGGAGCAGAGAGGCAAACATACTTGCTCATTTCTCAGGGTGTGCTCTGCTTGCTGGAGAATAGACTTTTCATCTTCTTTTCTGCTTTGTGCTGTTTGATTTCCTTCACTTTCACCCGTTTTATACTGACTTTCCTCTCCATTATGAAGCCTGGGATCCCTGTTAGTATTAAATTGGTCTTGTTCTTTCTGCGTAGTCTGGCAGAATATTTCTGTGAGCTGCATCTGCGAGTGGTCTGCAAATTTAGGTTTGAGTTGCATGCTGTGTTGGGTAGGCTATGTGTGACTCTTGTTAATATCCTGTTGACACATAATGTCATTTCTAAAAATGTTTCGTACCGATCTAATTATCTACCCAGAGAGGCCAATTACTCAAGCGGCTCATATTTTTTCACTTGAGTATATTTGGTCAGAGTACGTGACTTGCTCAGATCTAGACCCTGAAAATAGAAACCCAATATTTTTTAATTAATTTTTTAGGTTTGTTCCCAAAACCTTGCTGTAGCAGTAATGAGGATGGGGATCTAGATAAAAAGTGTCTGAATGTCCCATGCTTTTTACCTTACTACAAGGAGCTGGTAAACTAGGCTTAAACTAAGGCACATTTCTGGTCAGAGGCCCTAAGAAAAACATCCACCCTTTCTTCTCTCCAGTGTGTGTGTCTCCTCCATGGGATGGTGAAAATACCTTTTCTTGCTGCAGTGCTTCACAGATAGGACTCTGCCAGTTTTCCCCTGAAGACCCAAGGGGAGATTTTCTTGCTGTTTCACGTGTGTGGTGTTTGTTGGTTGTTTCTTTTGTTTTTGGTTTTTTTTTTTCATTTCTGCAACTCCCATTTCATGTTATTTGAAAAATCCCAGGGGGGCTGAAATATTTCCCCCGTGCCAATTCATAAAGGATGGGGTTTTTTTGCTAGATTTTGGCCTGAAGAAATCCTGCGGTAATCCGAGAAGGGCAGAAAAGACCAAGTCAAGGGAGGTGGCGCTTGGGAGTCTAATCACTAAACTCCTGCAGATTAGAGTCGGGGCGCCGTGCCAAGGCGACCCAAGCTCTATTCCTGGCCCTTTAAACCCCCCAGCTCCTTCGGATCCGCTCTGCACGCGTTCCGGGGAAAGCATCAGCCTCGCCATGTGTCGTAAGCAGTTTTCCAACCCTCTGCAGCTAGAAAGCGCAGCTGTTTAAACGTGATAAAGTGATCCAAGGGAGGAAAGGTGCCGTTACTGGGAGGGCAGGGGGGGAAGCTGGGGGGTCCGTTCCTGCTGCCCGCGGCGAGGTGCTGCCTGGGATGCTGAGCAGCGAGCGGGGCACAGCGGTGGGCAGGGTGATGCTGGGAGGATGCACTGCTGTGGCGGGGAATTTGAGCAGAGATTTTGCTAGGTGGATGGCACCCGGTGAATTTTCAGCGCTGTATTCCTTGCAGGCAGTGGAAATTATTCCCTTCCTTTCCCCTCTTTTCTCCCTCTCCCCACACCGTGCCTGTACTGTTGCTTCTCAGCTGCCTTTGCCTGAGACGGTATGGGGAAACTGGCCTTTGAAACTGGGATTTTAGCCTGGGCTGCGCAGCTGCGGTTGCACGCGTGCCGAGGGGCCCGAATGTGTCGGTGCTCAGGGAGCGGAGGTGAATGCCAGGGCACGTTGTGCGTGAAACTGTAAGAACAGACTTTACGGAGTAATAAAGTGCGTGCGGTTTGTGTTCGGGCTGGAAATCCGGTCCCATCTGTTCCAGATGTTTTCAGTTGTGTTTATAGCAAGTAGCTACTGTGCTGCTTTGGGGGGGGGGGGATAAAATAAAATAAAAACATCGGGGTGTGCCTTCATAACCGTTGCAAACGGGCAAAAGCATCCATGAAATACGTTCCCTTTTGTTGCCTTAGAAAAGATGCATAAATAGTCTTGAATAATTTACTGAAGAACCAGAGCTTTCAGGGAAGGCTTCTGTGTGTGTGCCTGAGTGCTGGCTTTGTGTGTTTTGTGGGCAAGAGGCACATCCTACCCCTCGTGCAGGGCAGCAGCTGCTTGTGGAATGGTACCTTTCTCAAGTCAGAGAAATTTGTTCTTCAAATCCTTTGGCTTCTGGGTCTCTGGTAGACCTTGCGGGCAGAAAGAGCCTGTGTGAAGGGGAGGTGGGACTCGTTTCAAATGTCTGAATTGGACCTAAACTTAGGAGCTGATTTTCATGTTCATTTCTGGGGATGGTGCTGTATTATTTGCTGCCATCCCATAATCCAAATGCAAAATGTGTATTTCCATATGCTTAGTTAGTGGGTTTGAATCTGACCTGTTTTGCTTTGTTCTTTTTTATCTGTGATGTGTTTGAGACTGGGTCATGGGAGCTGAGCGGTGGACTAAGAGCCAAGGATGAGGCCAGCAGCGTGTGTGCTAGTAAAGGTGCTCGAGGTGGAGGAAAACTTGGCAAAGGTGGGAGAATGAAAGTAGGAGCACAGCAGCCAGAAAATGAGGGCTCTGGTACTTTCTTTTGTGGCTGAATTTGTTTGTTTTGTTCAGGTAGGCGTCGACATGCAAGGTAGATACCCTCACTCGTTCTGATTTCTTGGTATTCATCCGTTCACTTTTTGTACTCCCCTGAGTTTGAATGTGCCCTTCAAAAACTTGCTGCTACTGCACTTGGAGGATCTTGCGGGATCACAAGTGGAAACGATAGGGATGTGAAGAAGTTGTGAAGGCTTTGTCTCTTTCTGTACCGAGTTTGTCCCTATTCCATCTAGGGAATATAAAGAAAAGGTGTTGGTTTTCAATCATTACCCACATATGCCTCTTTCTTGCCATTGGTAGGAAAACAGGTTACCAGCTCAGTCTCCAGTTGTATTAAGATAGAAAACTTCCACAGGGCAGCAAATGTGTGCTTAGCCTCCAAGCAATATGAAAGGAGATTCTTTAATATAGCTAGATTTTTTTTCTTTGTTTTCTTATCATTTTTGTATTTACCTGTCAAAAGCGAATTTGCAGGTGAACCCCTGGAAAGCGTGCAGGGTCTTACTTTGTGGGTGAAATACAGCAGCCGGAGTTCTGGGCAGCGCTTCGGGGAATTTTGTGGCAGGGGCGTAGAATTAGGAGTCTCTTCTGTACAGAGAAGCAGATAAGAGGTGGAGAGAAAGCAGGAAGGGAGAGAAGGCAACCACTAAAACCCGTCCCCACATGGATGAATGAATGGGTGACACACATAAGTGACTGCCGTGATGGTCTGACTTACTGTAGCTCAGTCTCGGGATAATCCTCGTATGTCAGATTTCTGTAAGGCCAACATGTGACACAAAGCTTGCCTCCCAACAGACAAGTGTGCTTTGCTGGTATTAAGAGGCTGCCTGAAGGCTGGTCTCCCACTGTGCATTCGAGCGCGTGTCGATGTCTGCGTGTAGTATGCGTGCTTGCCTGCGTACGTGGTTCTGCAGCCGAGGTCTTTTAGAAGAACTTTAAAGGGAAACTGGAATTCCACAAACTCTTGGCTATTGTGTAGACAGTCCCAAACTTGCCTGTGTGTCTAGACGTCCTTTTTAGAAAAAAAGGAAAAAGGAGGAGGAAAAAAAAAAAAAGAAACAAGAAACAGGAAAAAACCCCACAGACTTCTAGCTGGGATTACCTTTCTCACACTTGTCACCACTGATGTCCTCTCAAGGTTAGAATTCGAGCTACGTGAGGCCAGCTTAAACCAAACGCCATTTGAAAGGAGCTCTATGAAGGAACAGCAGGCACTGGAAGGAGAGCAGAAGTGCCCACAGGAACATGAACAACAGCTTGCAAGTTAACCTGCCCAGGACCTGGGCTGGTTCAAATAGCTCGCTCCAGGAGAAGTCTGAGCATTCCTTTTTTCTTTTCTATTACTATAGGATGGAGGACGAGGCAGTACTGGATAGAGGGGCTTCCTTCCTTAAACATGTATGTGATGAAGAAGAAGTGGAAGGTAAGAAATCTTGGGCTGCTGGGGAGAAAGGGTGCCTTCACAATTTGTATTCGTATGTAAAATCGGCACAGTCGGATAGCAGAGAAAAAAGGTGCCTTTGTTTTGTTGAGTAATTAATCCTAAAATTGACTGAAACACGGTAAGCTTGATCGGGGGTGAAACTGACTTTTTAAAGAAACCCTCTTTTTTCAGTTCAGCAGGGAATGTTTTGTTATATGCTGCTTGCACACATTTCCACTTCCCACAAAATCGTCTTTGCTGTGTCTTGTATAGCGGCTGTGAAATATTGGAGCTATTTGGTTTTCTTTCCTCTATGAATATAGTTTTGGCAACGTTTGCATATCACCACTGCACCTGGAAGGGCTGGAATACAGTGGCAGGTGTTGCAGATGGAGAAGCAAACTGGAAAAACCAGCAGAATTTGTACCGAGGGGGTGGACATAAGGCGGCAAGTGGACGTTATGCCTTAGGAGGCGTAGAGAGAAGGTTTTTCCCTTGAAAAGGAACTTTTTAACAGAGCAAACAGTTTCCTCACTTTTTAGGAAAAGAGTAGACTCCAAGTGCTTTAGTTTTCTCTCTAACTAAAAATGTTGTGAAATCCCAAAAGTAAAAGGAATTTAAAGGAGTTTAGTTCAGGGTTGTGGACAGTTATTAGTCTGATAGGAATGAATTATTTGCAGGAAATTCTCTTTTTCTTGTTTTATGAGGATCAGTTGACTGTGTACTTGATAAACTAGTGGGGGAGAAGGAGGCAAGGACGATAGGGTATGTACCCTACCTAGAAGGGAAAGGAGGCCAGCATTTCACCTCGCAGTGCTATCCTTCCCCTCTTGACTTAGGTATGTAATTTTATTCTAATTTCTCTATTTGCAAACAAATGCCTGTGGCCTTTTGGTTTAAAATGTTTTGAAAGGTGCAGCATTACAGCCATGTCATTGTCACCGGTAACAGACTGTAAAGGATCAAGCAGTATGAAAGAAAATAATCTCCAAAAAGATAAATTAGAACACTTACAGCAAATCAAACCAGACATTTCCATGAGAAAGCCTGTGTTTTTCTCCTCTCTTGTATGAAGTAATCTGTGCTCAGTAGCTATAAATCATCGCGTTGGGTTTAATTAGGCCATTTGCCGTCTGCAGGGTCAGAATGACAGGCGTTTTGTATTGGCCTTTTACTTGTAGAATAATTGACACTTTGGCACAGCAGAAACATTTCAGAGGAGAGAGAGGGAGAACATCTCTTACATTTTAGTATCTTAAATGTTGCCACATGCTGTTGTGGTGTGTCTTGCCCACGCGTGACACTCCAGGAATATAATACAAATTGTTGTTTGTGAAGAGCAGTGCGGGAGCATCCTTTTCACTGGCTGCAGGTGCTGTGAAAAAGGTTGTGGTGAACGCTATTAAGTAATATTTGTACGTGTGGTGTGTTTATCTCCCTGTTTCAATGTAGATAGCCTCATTTGATTTAGTTGGGCGAACAGACCGGTTGCAGTTCATCTTGCAAGGGTAAGGAGAAGAAGAGGTGAAACGAGTATTTCTGATAGCAGACGACAGGCCTCTGAGAACTGTAGCTGCTTGTCTGAGCCTCCGGAGAGACTTGGAGCTGTGTAACCAGCTCATTCCCTTGTTCGTGCTAAAGGCAGCGCCTTGATTCTTGCCGGGCTTCTGCGAATGACCTAGCTAAATCACAAAAGGAGCTGCCGCCTGTGGTGGGGCCGGCGCTGACGCGGGAGCGTCTGTCAGCGTCACCGTGCACGTATGGTGCGTGTACAATTCGGGCGGTGAGTCGCTGCTCAGCCACCTGCTCCGCTCTTCACGAGTGGGACAGCCTTGAATTCACGGCGTACCTGGCAAATTTGGGGCGTTGGCACAGCGCGAGTAATCATTAAAGGCTTTGGCACTTGGAAGAGATCGTATTTGCCTTAGAGGGGAAGATTTCCAACCTAAATGACTCTATGATTCTGTGCATCTCCTCAGCTACGTCTAACTCTCTACACATACGGGCACCCTGTATATAAGTACATTTAATGTATGTGTGTATCTATTATGCACACATGCACCCTGTGTACAGTCATAGTCTGCGTGTATAGAGTGAACTGTAGGCTCACAGAATGGTTTGGGCTGGAAGGGACCTTTCAAAGACTGTCTAGTCCATCTCCCCTGCTATGGGCAGGGACGTCTTCCACTAGACCAGGTTGCTCAAAGCCCCATCCAAGCTGACCTCGAACGCTGCCAGGGATGGGGCATCCACAACTTCTCGGGGCAACCTCTGTGCCTCCCCACCCTCACGGTCAAGAATGTCTTCCTTATATCCAATCTAAATCTACGCTCTTTCAGTTTGAGATCCAATGGAAGGGCTAAAATGTCAGGTTGAAGACCTTTGGCTGACCCTTGGTGTAGATGCTTTTAAGTCTTGCTGCTAGATTTCTGCACTGCAAGTGGAGTGGTTTCAAGGAGGAGAGTGTTCGTCTGGAGACCTGAAGGTGTTAGCTCTGAAGTGCTCTCCATTACTCCAGCCACTTTCATGGTATGGTTATAACTTGCTTTTCTAAAAGGCTTACAGTACTTGCATCCCCTGTAGAAGAAGGTAACAGCAAGCAGAATTGTTACCTCCGGGTGTATTTTTCTGATAATTTTTATTTTTAGCCTACTTTAGTGAGGAAACAACATACATATGAAGTTGTTTGCCTCTCTTGCCTCTTCTCTCCATTCCTCTTGGAATAATTTTTTGCACCTAGCAGTCAATATTGATCAAATTTCTTGGGAAGGCTCTTTAAAGCTACTCTTAATTTCACTAAATTTGTAGGAAAAGAAAAAAGCCCTGGGCAGAGAGGAGAGACCATTTTCTTTCCCCTCTGCTAGGGAAAGGGGAATTGTAACATTTATCAGAAGACAGCTGATAGTGTAGAGTTAGGGCAGTGGGACTTGGGGATTCCCCCGCTGCAGGAGTTTGCAGGAGAGGACGGGAAAACCCTACCGCAAAACTTTATAAGGTGCTTAGAAAGCAGGCTGCTTTTGTTGCTTGTGAGTGGGTTTGATTTCAAAGAGATGAAGACAGAATTTTAAAATTGTCATTTTTGAGCATCCCTCTTTTGCATGTTCTTTGCAAGAAGAGAGAAACAGCCTGATGTCATTTTATCGGTAGCTGATGACCTCATATTATGTCTGTGAGATGGAGATAGTAGCTCTGAATTACCATCTCACTCTCTAATTTGATTATGTAGTGGTGTGGGGGAGAAGGAAGGACTTTACTTTTTAAGGAGGGGGAAAACCAGGCATTTCTGGTCAGTCGGATGTTGAGACATTTTCAGCTTGGGGCAATTGTCGGTCATGCCCTTGCTGAGTAAATGTAATGTTAATAGAAACCACACATACCTGACAAAAGTATGTCCCTTTGGCCTGGTTCCAGAGACTGTTTAATGCTTCTCTAAGATGGCACCTCGGTCCGATGGTCCTACACTGGAACGCGTTGCTATTTTATTAGTGATACCAGCTGTTGACATTTGAAAATTATTCCATTCCAGCTCACCCCCTACTGTCTTTATCAGTGAGAGGGCTCAATTGATTAATTCCGTACATGTTAGTTATGAGGAGCTGCTTTGCTGGCTGTCACTGTTGTTGCGCATAAGTGCCCAGAAATGTGACTTGGGCGAGACGAGGGATCCTGGGTCCGGTTCAGAGTGTGGAAGGAAAGCAAGTGCACAAATGTAGGCTTTCTTGGGGGGAAATCAGGAAGAGGCACTGCCCTAAGCTGAACCTCCTGTGCGAGAAAACCATTCCCATTCATTTAGAGCACTGCACGTTCCTTTCCTTGAAGGTAATGACATATTGCTGTAATGCCACTGTTAGGAGTGCTGGTATGTGTGACATAAACAGATTACTTAATAGCCAATTTTGCAAGAGGGGAAAAGTAAAGCTCCACCTTATCCTTTGAGATAAGGTATTCTTGGCTCTTTAAGCGTAACTTCCCGTGGGCTTGCTGCCGCCCCGACTTCGTGGTGGGGCGGAGGATCCTTGATTTCCAGGCTGACAACTCTGTTGCTGGAAGACCGGAGGAGCGCTCCGGCTGCGTCTGTGAGGAGACGGGGACCAGCACTCGTGTCAGGGGTTTTGTCCCACGTTTCAAATGCTTTGCAAAGTAAAGGTCTCGGGAGTATTGCTTAGATACCGCTGTTGTAGGAGTGAACTCAGGAAAAGATGCTGCTACAGTGGGAACTTTTTCATGGATCCTGTTATCGTTACGGGATTTACTATATAGAGAGCCTAAACCAGGGATTTTATAACAACTTTCCATAACTACTTTTTCCATTTCAGCTGATTGCTCCCCACACTTTCCTCCTCCTTGCTTTCTATTCTCGACCCTGTTGTGTCATTGCACTTTGCTGGTAGAAAGCCTTGTGATGCCATAAGCCTAAGATTATTACTTGATGGTTCGATCAATGAGGAGAGAGGTTGAAAGGGCAAAGATAACTGTGAAAATCTTTACCTTTATTAACAGCAGGCAGAAGGTGGGAGAAATGAGCTGTATTTACCCATTTACTTTGTTTTCTTTTTCTTCTCTCATCCCCACCTTCAGTTTTTTGATCAGTGACTGTAGGCAGACCTCCATTTTCAGAAATAACCAGAAGACCTGTTTCATATCAGTTAGAGTTTTTAATGGCTTCTGAAATAAATATGGTTAAAAAATTAATCAGATAAAATCTCAGCACAGAATGTACTTCATTAATATTCTGTGCTACCTTTAATTTATACGCAGAGATAGACCAGGCTGTATTTTGCTTTGGTAAAACTGAGTCAGGCTTTGCTCGTGCAAAAAAAGCAAAACAATGAGGACTCCGGCACTGCCTTCTTGCTCTCTTTGTGTACGGCAGCTGGCACAGCTTGGGAATGGCAGGCACAGACCGGGACCTAAACGCTGCCCCGCACAGCTAGTGAAAAGGGTGGTTTGAATCTTCTCAACTTTGAAGTATCTGGATGAAAGACTGCAGATGAGCTTCCCTCCAGCTTTAATTCTCCACAGTGCTTTGCAGGGTACTGAAATGTGCTGTTAACTGGCTTGTCATAAATGAAAAGATCTAGTGCTGTGACTTCCCTGCAGACTTTTTGGTAATATGGTAAATCCCTATGGAAGAGTTGGGAGCGGTTTTTCTGTGTGTGTGTGTTAATTAAGTCAGTAGTACAGATGCTGTGAGGTCTGTGAAATATGAATCCCTCACGAAGTGGTTTATTCAGAAAATTTTGTCATTAAGATAATACCACTTTTCAGTCATTTGTTAGCTCGATGCTAGTAAATCTATGAGTGTGCTTACTATTGGCAATTTCCAGCAGGCGTCTGTGTTCCCCGTCATTGCACGGGATATGGTTCTGGTCATTGCCGATGTCTTTCATCTGTTGTCAGAAATCAGCATGAGCTTTAAAGTTGCTGGGTTTGTGTGAGAAGGTGTTGATGCCCGCCTACTTCAGGCTCTGTGAGAAAAACTGCAATCCGAGTTCAGATGGTGATAAACTGATTTTACGTAAGGTAGTGATAAGTTGGCTGTGCACGCAGGAGAAGTCGAGAAGATGTTGTAAGAACAGCTGAGTCAATATATGATGTGGTTTGCCTGTTGCAAAGGAAAGGTTGTGTTTTCTTTTAAGCGATAATAAGTTTTGCACCGACACATGCTATGAGCGTAAGGTACATGGCAGTGAAGGAAGGTGTTTCCATACCATTTTGACAGTGACTGGCTTCTTTCCACCTCTGATGGGTTTAGAAACAATCATCAGCTCTCTGACCTGGCAGTGAAACTAATTTTGCTGAGGGCCATGCTAATTAGAAAGATGGCCCTCACCTGGCACCTTACAGCCTTTGATGGGAACAACTTCTCTGAGTGAATGTTTTCAGTTACTGGAGCCATCCTGAAGCTGCTGGTCCTTACCAAAAGAGAGCAGGCGCTTGGACAGTGCGCAGTAGTCCAGTCCAGGGGCATGGGCTTCTCTTGTCTCTGTGTGCTCATGATAACGACTCTACAAAGGTCACTTTTGAAGCCCTCTCTTCTTTCATCCTTCAGTTTCTGTAGGCACTGCTCAGCATCAGCACGCGTGCAGGCTGGTGTAGCTGTGCGCCTGCTGGTTGCGTGATGGTTTGGTCCTCTCCTGGGTCATTTCAGTTAGGATTCAAGTCCAGGCTTGTTTGACTGTCTTCTCCCACCCGCCGAATATACCTTCCTCTGCCCAAGAGTTTTCTTCTAAGGTACAATAATACTGGATATGACAGTTCAGGATGGATGTTGAAGAACCGATACAGTCTGTGCTCAGTCTTCAGATGTGTGCCCCAGGTGTGCTGATTACTCTTCCTGAATTTTTCTGGGATATTTAAAATTAAAAGGTAACACGGAATATATTGGGGAGGCCCAGTCGCAGCTGTAAAATGTACAATGCCAGCGTTTGCTCTGTTTGGCTGTATGTAGCAAACTCTGTTGTGGGTTTTGCCCGTTCACTGAATTGACGGGTCTTCAAGAGGCGTGCTCCATGCCATAAATCAAGGCATAGAGAAGTAGCAAAGGTAAACGACAGAACCCACTTGGCAAACAGGGAAAGATATTGAGGCAGAAAGTGGAAGATACCCGACCCCGTGTCGGCGTTGGGTTCCTTCAAGCTTGGCCGCATCAAACAGTCACAGCCTTTGTGTAGCTAGGGAACTTAGGAGCATCCTTCCCTCTCTGCGTGCCCAGAACTAGTGGAGCTGGGCTTAATCTGGAAACTGATGCTAGGGTTGTTTCTGTAGCTTGCTAGGATAAGTGCAGTCCGTACACTAGTTCGGTCATCGTCTCAGCCTTTGCGAAGGTCTGTCCCTTCCTTTTCTTTGCGCGATGTTCCTGTCTGCTTGCACAATGCCGGGAGAACTTTCTTAGCAGTAAAAAGAGGCTGAGAAGGGGGATAAGGAAGCTCAGGCGCTTCCTCGAGGGAAGCATTGTGCTGCTGGAGAGGTGTTGGGAGGACTTTGTGTGAACGGGGCTCCCGCCGGCAAGCACCATGTTATTTGCATTCCTTTGCAATGCCTTGCTGGCAGCAGCTCAGCCTTCTAGTAACCCCGGCTCCAGCCGCAGTCTGCCTTTCATAAAACACACTGCAGCCTCTATATGTTTAATTGTAACTGCAGCGTTGGAATCAAGGTTTGCTTGCAGCGGGGCTGTTTTTCTGTCTCGTGATGCGGTACTACGGAGCGGGGCAGTTTTGAGGACTTGGTATGAGCTGCCTGGCACTTTGCAAACCCAAGGAAACAGGATGGTGGTTTGGGTAGATCTCTGCCCGGCAGGTTGCAGTTGTATATCTTGTTTTTGTTGCTACCCTGTGCCCAGCCTTTGCTATATCTTGTATTTGTTGCTAACCTGTGCCCAAGCTTTGCTGGTTGTTCTTCAGGCTTTCGACAATGTGCTACTCCATGCAGTCATTGACGGTGATTAGGAGTTCAGGCTCTAAAAAGACCACGGCGTTTGCTTCAGAGTTCGGAGCGCAGATTTCAGCAACGTGCCTTGCTGTTGCTTCTGCGCAAGTGGTAAAGCAGCAGCCAACCTCTGGTACCCAGAAAGCGGTTTGAGGTTCTTTCTCTGGAACGGGGGCAGCGCTTGGATACCTTAAGTCATTATACCACAGCTCTTACTTATATTGGAGGGTGGTCTAAAGCCTACCTGCATCTGTGAACTTAATAGTGCCAAGTACAGCTTGGTATTCATTTAGTTAGCCTTGGTAATTAATGAGATGGAAATACAGAAAACGAGGCCAAGATTTTCAGCCAAGGTGGACTATTTTGGGTGGTCATTTGGGGCATTTTGGAAGCGAACATAATTTTAAAGGAACCGTGGCCAGTGCTTGAGGCAGATGCCAGAAAATCCAGAGGTAGCATGCTTCAGAGCAGTTTGGCCTAAAACTTAAATCAAAAGTCCAGCATGGCTCCCCTCCTCTGCCCTGTTCCCCAGAGCCGTGGGTTTTTAAGTCTTCCTTTTCTTTCCCTGGAATCCAAGCAGTACTGGCCAGATTAGATCAGATCACAGCAGGACAGGTTTGGTGGCTTCTGTAACCTCTCGCAGCTCCAAAGAAGAGAGAAAGAAAAGCAGCTTATGGGGTTGTGGGTAAGAGTTTCGCAATGGCTTATATAAAGCTCAGTGAGAATACCCCAAACACGTTTGTTATTCTGTCTAAACAATGTCCACCCGTTAATTCATTGCCAACTTCCGTATGTTTTCCTATCTCAGAGCAGTACTTGATAGCTGTCATCAACGTGTGTCTTCTGGGCTTCATATTCTGATCCTTTCCCAGCAATTCCTAGTGTGGTTTTTGGTGACTGACTTGGTCTGCTCCTTCTAAACAAACAGGGCTTGTAGGATCTTCAAGAAATCACATGAAGACCTCATTTCATTTTTTCATTTTTTCATTTTCTTTTCCTGTTTAGATATTCTTGACTTTATGCGAGCTCTGTCTTTTAGAACTGTGCCCGTTCTTCAGGGCACAGTGCTAACTCACCTTTTAAACATGCTTCACGGGAGCAGCCTCTGAATCTTGTTAGGAATCTGGCAGTTCAAGTCTGGGTCATTGATGGGTAGCAAACGAGCGTACGTTTGAAAATTGAGAAGTGCAAGCTTTAGACAGATGGCTAGGAAGACTTTCCTTCTGCCTAACTATAGCGTTGTTACGTGGGAACTTTTTAAAGACTGCAGAGGTCACTTTATGTAAAGATAAAACTGACCTTTTGTAGATATTGAAGTTCTAGAAGCCTGATGTTATAAAAGAAGGAAAAAAAATTCTCTGATTTACATGCTGTTTTCGCCTACGCAGC
Organism: Haliaeetus leucocephalus; assembly: GCF_000737465.1. Classification (NCBI taxonomy): domain Eukaryota; kingdom Metazoa; phylum Chordata; class Aves; order Accipitriformes; family Accipitridae; genus Haliaeetus; species Haliaeetus leucocephalus. The sequence continues at coordinate 2,064,487 of NW_010972920.1, read as the reverse complement.
TCAGTTCCCTGCCCCTTGTAGTGATTTTAGTGAAGGACTGCACATGAAGATGTGAAGAGCAGTAATACAAATACGTAAAACGATCTTTGGACAAGTTCCCTGCTCAGTTAGGTTACTGGATCTTCATTGCTGATGCTGGGTCCTTTCTTGAACACTTCCATCTTAGCCATGAATTTGGGGCTCTTTTCTCAGAGCTGGCAGAATTGAGGAGAGCCCTGTTGTTTCTAATCTATTGTCCCTTCCTATTTCGTCTTGTCAGCTGCATAGTAGCTTGGGTTTTGTCTCTCGGAGCCCCTGCCTTCTTTTTTGCCCTTTACTGCATCTCTCTCATTGCAGGCTGTTCTCCTCATGGGTTGTGAACCTCCTACTCAACCTTATGGTTGTCCTTTTACAAGTATTTGGTCCCATCACCTGATGGATTCACAGTGACCCTTTTCTTTGGCCAACTGCCACGTACCACGGAAGAATTAGTTTATCGCATACTACTGTTGTTTTAAAGGCCCTTACGCCTGCGGGCCTTCTCGATCACAGTTTTTTTCAGCCGCCTGGTTACAGACTTGTGCTGCTTTACTCCGGTCTTTTCCATACAGCCGTGATTTCTTCTGCTTACCTGATCAGTAAGTTTTTACTCGCCTGGAAAATCAGTCACTTGAATACGAGGATGTTCTGAAAACTGTGGGGATGGAGGGGTGAGCCCGTCTAGAGGATTGGTTGTGGTTTTGTTTTGTTTTCTTTTGAGTTTCAGTGTCTGTGTTCATATGCGTGAATGGGAATAGTACTTAGCTCTCGCACAGTGCTAGGGGAAATCGCGGTGTTCCTTGTTTGTAACGCATGAACCAGCCGCGTTTGCTGCCAGGACTTGTGAAGTTCCGTGTCTGTTCTCCTACCCAGAATTTACACCTTCCTTATGCGTCGTTGGAAACGTTCCCATTTGCCTGTTGTTTTTGTGGCCTGCGTTTTCATCCGGGGGGAAATTAATGCTCTTCCAGATCACTCCCGGGAAGTTTCCAGGTGAAATACGATGACCGCGTAGGAGGGAACGGGAGAGTCGTTTCTGTTCCACCGGTGCAAACAGCTGTCCGAAGCGGGGTGTCGCGCAGGCTGTGTCCCCCATCCCGCGGCAGCCTGGCTGTGCCGGGACACAGCCGTACGCTGGAAGGTGGAATTGGTCGGGACGCAGGGTCTGCGCCTGCTCCTCTGCTAGCACCGGTCCCGGGAGGTGTTCGCCACCTGTAACCCCTTTAAAATCAGGTAGAGTTAAGGGCGCTGGGCACGTGATGGCGTGGCCTTTTGTTCTTATTTCTTGAGCTGATTTGAAACTAAGCAGGGCTTAGTTTGGGACTTGCTTAGTGCTACTTTTAGTATCTCGCCTTTAAAATGGATCATCCCTGTGATTTATTTGTCCTTCCGGGCCGTCGGCTTTTTATGTCACGTATTTCCTTCGATTCTCCCACGGAACGCGAAGCTTGTTTGAAAAGCAGCCGCGGAAAGCCGCGCTAGCCCGGCTGTAATCCCCGGCGGCGCGTCGGCTGGTGCCCCGTCTCGCCGCGCGCTTGGCGGTACGCCGACCCCTCGCCGCGCCGTCTTCTGCTGACGAAGCACGTGGCGGGCTGCATCCCCTGCCCGTCTCGTGTGACTTCGGGGCTGCGGTCGGTGCAGATTCCTACATGTCAGGCATCGCGAGGGAGCAAGTTTTCATAACGTTAGCAGCTCATTAGCGGTAAAGAGTGAAAGCCATACGCTCCCGGGATGCGTCAGAAGCCACATCAATAGGTAAAGCTTCCCCGCCTTGGGGGTATGCTGTGCTTCAAATCCGTCCAGGTATGAGACTGATAGCCAGGCTATGGAAACGGGCAGAGAAGGGCTCAACTTTACCTGCCTGGGTGGTCTTGTAGGTCAGCCATGCCCCAAAGTTAAATGGCAGGGGCATCCTGAGCGAAGCCCTTCGTTCCGGTGGCCCAAAATATCTGTCCCTGTCTTCTCTGAGAGCCCGGGTACACCGAGCTGCCCAGTGCGGGAGGTGCGAGTGGCCAGAGCTTGCGCAGAAGAGGTTGGCTGTGTAGACATGTCAGGTGTAACCACATGAGCCTGTCCAAGCCTGATGGGTTTTAATGCGACTCTCTCGGTTCTTCGGAAAGGAGCCCTGAAAGTTAAACCAAGGGCCAGGTGAAAACTGCTAATACTCCGCTCGTTTTCATTGCTTTATAAATTTTTAATGTTAGGTTTTGATCTTGTTTCTTTCTAAGGTGCCAGCCTGAGATTCTTCACGGGCTAGTCTGACCGGCTCTAAGTCTCAACAACCCTGGTCATGTGGAAGGGATTCCTTCTTAGATATTATGCACCAGGCAGACTTTATCCCTTGATCCTGTAACTTTTGGCTCCTTTCTCCAAATGACCAAGTTTTGCTTTTGCTAAGGAAAAGCCGTTGCACTGTCACCATTTCCTTGAAAGAGTTAGTGCTTAAAAATGGAGAGCATCATAAATAATCTCTTTCAGCTTGTCTGTGGATATCTAGAATGATAAAAGAATTTCAGTCTTACACTGTGTCAGGCTTGAAGTCTGCACTTGGTCATGCACTAAGATTGCAGAAAGCTGTAGACTCAGCTCAGTGTCCAGGTTAACGCAGAGACCTCAGGCACAAAGGGTATCATCACACTTAGATAATCTAATTGTATCTGCTGATTTACCTTTGTTTTTTTTTAACTTTTTTTTTTTCTTTTCCTTATGCTAAGGCTAGGATTCCAGTTTGCATTCCCTGTAACACAGGTTTGCTGGTAGTACCCTACATTTGGATTACTACTATGGTCACTGATAATCTATTACATGTATATGTTGAAATATATAATACAAAAGGCTTTGTGGAAAGACTGTTGTTGCAGGATGAAGCTCCCCAGAATCACCTCAATTCAAACTTCATGAGAAACCTGAGCTTTACAACCCTCCGTAGGTGCATCACACATCAGGTCTATTCTGTATGATTCTTCTGGGAGGAACTGGTTTCTTACCAAGGATGTGGTAGGAAGCGATAACGCTCTTTAAGGCAAATGTGGTTTCAGAACTAGTTTGGGAAACAACACTTGAACTATGAATTTCTCTCTATATAGAGGTTTTTGGTCGCTTGCTGCCTGTGTTGTAGCACAGATAGATCCTCGTGTTTCGAACAATATGGATGGCTGGTGCTTCACAGGCATGGGGACGTGCAATTTTGGGGCTGAAATGATTGCACAGAGAGTGGGTAATTCCCCTGCTCCCAGCACGCTTCTCCTGGAGGCAGATCCCAAGGTTTCTTCATCACGTACATTTAACCAGACCCTCGGCTGACGATGCCAAGCTTGTCCTGGTTTTTTCCCAGCCGTGCTCCCCCTCGCTTGGCAGTGGACAGGGCAGCCGCATAGTGCGTGCACTGCACGTACACCCTGCCCCTCGGTCTCTAAACAGCGGCTGTCCTTTCTTCCTTGGACAGAAGAGGATCCTCGCTGACAGGCAGTTCAGGTTTGATTCCAGCCCTGTGCCACAGCGACTGCAGAAACACCTAGGCAGAATTACGGGGATAGAGGTATAGGAACCTGGTGTCTTTGATGCAGGTCCTGGCTTTTCCTACCGAGAAAGCCTTGTGAAGCTTTCTGCAAACCTCAGTGGGCGACGGGCAACGAGTGCCTGAAAGACTGGGATTGTATAGGTAGGAGGTCATCAGGCCGTGCTAACACACGCATTTGGCTACCTAAACACAGACGTGGAACTAACAGGTAGCTGAAGCTTTACCAGCTCAGACAACTTCAAGCCTGCAGATTTCTTACTGGTTTTATTTTTCAGTAGACTTTTTTTCCTCCTACGTTTACGTTTCTTTAACCCCCACGTTTCCTTAAATGGAATAATTTGGAAAAGAAATAGCGTGGTGTTGCACGGAGGCGGTAGTGCTTTGGGCAGGGTGCCTGGAGCTGCTGTCTTCTGCACGTGCCGTCAGAGTCAGCGTATGAGCTGCTGTGGTGTGCACGGCGTGAAATTCGCGTAGTTTCGTTCCCAGGACGTCAAGATGACCGTGCTTGGCCAGGATGGCGAGAAGAGATGAACAGATACTCTTGCAGGCAGGGAGGGAATGCTGCATTTTACAGAACTTAAATCTGGTAATACATGAGTGGGTTTTCACCGGTAAAACTGACTCAGGGAGTCTACTGTGCCCAAACTCTAAATCTGGACTCTGAATCATGAGCTGCTATTCTTTAATAGCTCTTAATAAAGCAAAAGATGTGGTTTCAACCAAAATTTTTCCGGGGGAAAAATACCTCTCTGATGATGACTACTTCTTGCTCTATTAATAATCAGATGAAACGATTTTGCTCTCTATTTGGTGCACAGTAAAGTTTCTCCTCAGGCACGAGAAGCTAACTTCAAAAGTTTTACCTACAGCAGGTGTAAGTTCAAGGAAGCCACGACCCACCGCTGTCCTTCAGAATAGAAAAGGTGCTACTTTGACCTGCAGGTCTTGCTGCGCGTCTTACCTACGGGATTTTGGTGTTGTGAAATACGTGCCTCCGGTCGACCAAAACAGTTCTAAAATTTAACGAAGTGCCCACAGAGGCTGATTATTTTCCTGGGGGAGAGCGGCGAGGGCGATGGGAGCAGCCCCCAGAAAAGGCTGTGAATGCAGTAGGGGCCACAGGAGAAGACTGGCAATTGGCCCGTGTCGGGTGTGCAAGAGAAAATCAGGGCTGAGCGGGACCTGGATTACCAGGACTTTAGTACTCTGCTCTGTGCTTCCCACCCTCCGCCAAAGCCGTAGGGTAATAGCGCGGTGCGTGTGTGTCACGTTAAATTTATCAGGCATTACCATTTGCAGTCAATAGTTCTCATGGGAAAGGCTCCGTTACCCCGGTGAGTAGGAAATGTCTCAGAAACCCAGTGCATTGAGAGTATGTGTCAATTGTTTCCTTCCAGGCGCTTTGGGAAGGGAGCCTAGAAGTTTGTCTCAGCATTCGCAACAATATAAAGGGATGCCAAGCACTTAAAGTACGCAGAAAAGGAAAATGTCTTGCTTGGCCTCCCTGAACAGGCTGGGAGGTGGGATGGGGAGGGGAGGGGGGAGACAAAAAGCAACATGAAGTAAGTCTCTCCCTTGCAGAATAGGGAAAAGCAGCCAAGTAATGCAGTTGTTTGCCTGCGTCTATACAACTTAGCTTCGTGTTACCAAAATCTGTACTGTGCACACGTGGTCAAAAGATTAAAGAGATTGTCCAGTTCTGTTGGCAGCATATTAAAGTATTAAGACTACAGGCTTACTATGATGTATTTCTATTATCAAGCTGACCACAGAATTAGTGATTCAAAGGAGGACGTTGTTTTAAGACAGATACCGGAATCGCCCCATCCTTATGCAGCCTTGGGTCCAAGAATCCCTCGGGAAGAGCTCCCGCTGCCCTCTCTGTCCTGGGGCCACCGTTACCCTACAGCTCCTGCTGGTGCTCAGATGAGGTTTCCCCTTCTCCGTCCCTCTGCAGCGTTTATGCCATCTGCCATGGTAAAGCTGACGTTTCCAGTTGCTGGAACAGCTTTCCTTTGTGGCGGCAGAGGTAAAAGATACCTGCAGGTGTTGATCTGCAAGGTCTCGCTGCAGATGCCTCCGGCTCTCGCCGTTCCCTCGGTGCCGTGAGCCCGTCGCTCCGAGATGGCGGTGCCGGCACCCTGGGCTGGAGGCAGCAGGTGCGGGTCCCTTTTCTTCTGTCCCTGTTGTCCTGCCTGACTTTGGACCTTGCTTGACCCCGGATTTCTGTTTCTTTTTTTGTCCTGCTCCCTGAGATGGTGAGTTATCAGTGTCTGGTACCATACCGGACAGTTGTACAGCTGTTGGCGCAGCAGGAGATGAGCATGTAGTGGTGGAATTTAATATCTGAGCCTAGGTAATACTGCCTAAAAAGTAACTGTACCTTCACTCAGAGAGATTTTCACTAGCCCTTTGTCGCTGTTAGTTTATATCTTGTTATCACAGACACTATATATCTTTATGTCTGTCTAACTGTTTTATTTATTTAGTATGGCCTTCCGCATAGTTACCACCAGTACATAAACTTGAACTTGCTGTAGCACTCTAGCCGCCAGAAGGATGATGGGATCCGTTTCGGGGCCATCACGGGCGCTGTCGCACCGTCGTGTCTGCAAGCGAGAAAGGAATTTCTTTACACGCCTTTGCTTTCTATTACAATTTCCGTATAACAAATAACTTTGGAGCCAGAGTGTATCACACTTACTACCAGTCTGGGGATGAACATATTTTTTCAAGTGATTGTATTGGAGAAGAGTTTTTTTTTTCTTTTCATTTTGTTGGTCTTTGAGAATTAAGAATGCAGTGTTTAAGAAGCCTTTTTCAGATGCTTTTTTATACTTAAGTAACTCAACAGGAGCATGCATTTAAAATTTCCAGTTTATCCTTTGTGTTTGCTTTTCAAAGGAGCTGCTGCTGGAGATCTGTATACCTCGGTGGTCTCGCTGGGCTATAGAGCACCTATGTAGACAGCTATGAGAGACAGTGTAGTATGCATAGGGTGTGAACTGTTTTCTTAAGCTTCTGGCCCCATCCTTGCGTACAGCTCATCATTCCGTTATTGGCAAAGCCCTTGGGGAACTCAGCTAGCTATTTTAAAGTTGCTAGCAAGGAGGGCTGCTCTGGTCAAGCAGCTTTTTACAAGACCTCGGATGCTTTCAGTGTGAAAATTCACATGTGAAAAAGGTGAAGGGCTCTCCAGGCTTCACAGCTGGCCTGAAGAGTGTGTGGAGTTCGAAATGGCAAATGCAGGGTTGTTTTTCATTGAAAAGTCAGTTTGTTATGGAAATCGGGTATTTTGTGCCTCCATTTTCAGTTGTTGAGTCTCAGGGATTAGGTTTATCGTTAAGGAGGAATTAGAGACGCGTGTTTAGCAGTGAAGTGGACTGGTGGCTGCAGACTCTGGCTCTCCTGTGGCGCTGGCATTTCCAGAGCAGCTTCCCGTGTCGTGCAAATAGGTGGTTCATCTGGAGCCCGGTAACGCTGCTGAAAAACAAACAGTAATAATAGGCGCAACTTGCAGGTGAAAGGAAAGAGCAATGCATACTCTGTAATGAGGGAAAACCGGTGGAGATGGGTCGGTGGCCAGGGCCAGTTGTCTCTCTAACTTTCTCAGGCGTGTGACTTCTATCAAGTGAAGCCTGACTTCTGTTACACGCTTGACTTAATTCTTATTCCTGAGCGAAGGGGAGCGTATGGCTGCTGCAAAAGAGAGGTGGACGCAGCCCTGAGCTGAACGGAGAGGCGTTGCGGAGCTCCGTGTCCGGTAATGCAGAAGCACATCTCGTCTGGCTTCAGACGCCGTCGTCTTGTTGGGTGCCCACCCATTTGACAGAAGTGCCCGTGGTTTCAGGAGTGATGCCGTTCCACATTGTGGAGCGCTTTTCAGGAGAGTCTGTCGGTTGAATATCTTCTGTGGCAGATACCTGTAGGTGCTTGGAGTTGGGACTGAGGGGTATTTTGGCTGTGAAACTTTGGATCTGAAAGCCACAGCAGTCATGGCAGCGGGGATCTGAAGGCTGCCCTTCGGGGGGTCTGCCCTCTCGCTGGGGAGGCAGTCGCCAAATGAGTCGGGGTGGCAGCTCCAAAAGCCGTAGCCTCTGCCTTCTCTTGAACGTGTCATCTGGTGTGCTCGCGTGGGCTTTTAATAGCCGTGCATTCATGCAAGGTGTAAGCATGGGCTAAGAATAGATGGATGCGCGGCGACCGAGGCAGTGACTCCACAGACGGACAGCTCTGGGAGCAGAAGTAAATGACTGTACCTACAGATAAATACATTGGTTCTTACGTGCGTTTGCGGCTCGTTCGTTCAGATAAATGTACGTCAGTCAGTAATACGGCATGCGTGTTTATCTGAAACTCTCTGCTTGGCTACACTGAGACATGAGTGGGGAAACCAAATTTGGTCAAAAACATAGAGTACAGCTATCATTTATCAAGCGTTAAGTCAGAAGGAGCTGTTTTTCAAAGCTTGCAGTTAGATGTCTGAATTATCTGGGCACAGGTATTTACATATTTATGTATAAAGATATTTATCCCAAGTTGGTAGAAGTGCAGAAAGCCCTGAAAATAAAACATTTTTATCAAACTCATCAAAAAGACAACAATTGGCAAGTGTAGTTTAAGTGCTTTAGTTTGAAACAAAAGTCTACATGAAAGGGAAAAGGCATACTTTGTGTTTACAGTCAACATATGCAATTTGGCACTTACTCTTTTATTACTTAATTTTTATTTTGGAAAGTGTCAGGTACTTAGGAGTTTACAGTAACTTATCTTAGTAAGTCCTTCCTCATCTGCTGTGTTATAATAATACCTTAATGGTACTTTGACACTTGTTCTACAATGGACTACATAGTCAAGTGATGGAAATTCTGTTGCTTTAAGCTCTTCAATTAAGCTGGATCAGTTTGCACAAGGTAGGTGTTAAGTCCAGCCAATGTATTTGGTAAAACAAATGGAAAAATTATCGTAGACTGTTTTTGAAGAGCACTGTATTCAGTATTGCAAAATGAGTATGAAGGCCTTCTGTGGTTTTTATTTTTATTTTTAAATGAGTCACAAGGATAGAATAATTATCAGAGAGTCTGCACTGGCATGCACTCTCAGAAATGACTGTACAAAAAATACTTTTCCAAATGGTAGCTGAAGAGCTCCTAGCTCACGTTTGGAGACAAGAAATACAGTACTAATTAATGTTAGGCCAGCAAAGAAAGATACTTCTCTTGCCTGTTGGAATGAAACGCAGCATGAACTGTACTGGCCAGTGATGCAGTCGAAATTAATATTTGCTGTGCTTGTGTTCCCTAGGTCATCACACTATTTACATTGGGGTCCACGTGCCGAAGAGCTATAGGAGAAGGAGGCGTCACAGAAGAAGACCTGGGCACAAAGAAAAGAAGGAAAAGGAGAAAATCTCTGAGAACTACTCCGACAAATCAGACGTAGAAAATGCTGATGAGACAAGCAGCAGCATCCTTAAACCGCTCAGTAAGTACTGGTTTCAGTTGTCGCTCACTACAGCGGTCTGTTGTCTAGTGATCTGCTCCTGATCTGATCACGGAGGAGGAAACTGGATCCACGAAAACAGTTGTCTCATGTTGCAGGGTCAGAGTAGTCTTAATCAATAGCTGCTGAATGGTTGCTGTGGCTTGGAAAACGTACGGGCAGGAGCAGACATTTCATCCCTCCGTATCACCCGAGTTTGCTTCTGAGCTAATGCCAGCAAGGAACAAGCCAAATTTTAAAAAGCAATTTGACACTGGGTGTAAAGAGATAGCAAGGAGATGCAAAGACTGAGTAGATGCCTAGACAGATCTATTGCAGCTTCTGCCCCAGCTCTCAGGATGTGCACCCTCTCGAGAATTCAAGCACCCCGTGGTTTCAGCTAGAAACGGCCTCGCAGGAGCAGGTTGATGAGAAGCACCAAGACCACTGCTATAGACTGAGAGAAACATACCTACTTGGGATGTGGCTTCGTTGTATCTATAACTTGTGGTGCTAGTAGGTCTTTTCCCTTCAGTAGTTAACCAATTTTAAGTTTTGCAAACAAAAAGAATAATAAAATGTAGCGTTACTGTATGTTTGAGTATCTGTAGGGGTTGAATATCTGAATTTTGGTAGGCAGATGAGGTCCATTTTCGATGCCCTATACCTCCATTCGTACTGAAATTGTTCACCAGAGGAGAGAGATCTTTATCTAACGTCATCACTACGCAGCTCTTTGGTAATATCATAGGCGACTGTCATAAGGTCCCATTCCTCTTGCTGTCTTCTCTGTTGGCCACAAGGTTGTTCTGAAATCTGCGGGATGGCTGCTTAAATAGAACTGGGAGAGAAATGGTGACAGCCTGCTAAACTGGGAACATGCTAACAGGGTTTGAATATAAGAGAACAGCCCAGGATGCGATATAGATCAGATTATTGAGGCTAATTCCGGATGGTTGGAGTTTCATTAAGGAACTTGTTTGTAAGTGGGGAAAATGCTTCCAGAGAGAGAGAGGGAGAGGAGCAAGCAGGGGTCACACAACGTGATCTTTGATCGAAAAAAATGTGAATTTTTCGTTCTGAGATTATGTTGCTGGATAGTTGCTGTATATAAAGACAGTAACATAGCGTCGCATCAGTCATGGCTTTAGCCCAGGGCCTGTTACTTTTGCTGATGCAGATACTTCAGAGAGCAGCAACTGGAAAGGAAGGCAAGTCACAAAGTCCACTTGCTCTTCGTCGCTCTAGTTCCCTAGTTGTTCCAAGGAAGTTTACTTAATGCTCAGAAATCAGGAGTTGGTTTTACACCGAAAGACATAATCACCTGTCTTCAAGAACTCTAGATATTTTAAGTGTAATTTTTATATTTCCATCTCTGTTGTTTGCTGTGCAGGTGACCAGATCTGTAGAAATTCCTTTTTGGCCTCTGGATGTATCGATATCCTAGGGGAATTGTTTCAACAAGCTAATTGTGCCCGTGGTTGACAACCTGTGTCTTCCATCAGGTTTTGATTTACTGCCTTTCATTTTGTTCATCCTTGTTCCTCTTTTGTGTCATTTGAGAAAGGGTTAATGGTATTTTTTCGTCTTTTGTTTCTATAGATTAGTATGTTCTTGTCTACTCTTTATCTGCACATAAAAATGTGTACTCTTTTCATCTTTCTCTATCTGAGAATTTTCCCATAGTCTTTTCCACCCTGACCTCTTTGCACTACATATTTTCGCAGTGGGATCACTTAAATACCACACAATATTCCAGGTGTCCCATGCAATAGCATTAATACTACATCATTTGTAACTTTTTCTGTATTGTTCACTGTCTCACGTATCCAGATACTTTACCAGGTTCTTGCAGGGACTTGCTGTTTTACGCTGGTGGCCAGATCTTTTTACGAACTGGCACAGTTAATTTAGAACACTGTAAAGGATAGGAGTAGTTCAAATTACTGTCTCGAATTTCCAAACATTGAATTACCTGTTGCCTCATATCCCCGGGTTTTTTTTCCCTTCTGAAACTCTTGTCCTCATAGCTGACCTGAGTTTTTTGTTGCCTACGCTTCTTTTGCTTGCTAACAAGCCTTTCTTCTCTAGTTCTGCCTATGGAGTAATGCCAGTCTTCCTTCAGAAATTTCTGCTGTTCCGCCTTTTATGTTCTCCATCATTTATAAATGGCTCTTCATTTCCATTTTGTCTTCTGTCTCTTAGGTGGTTGCTGCTCTGAGACAGTTCTTGGATATTCAGACTGTTCCAGGTTTAGATGTCTCTTACTGGAACTTTGATGAAGGCTTTTTGAGGGTCTGAATGGCTTATGTGCGCCATGTATCCAGCTGCTGTGTTCGCTCTCAGTCATGGCAAGTGTGTCCAAGAGAAGACTAGTTCTCTTCAGACAAAGCTTACCAGTTTAGTCTGCTATTCATTACTGGCAATCACGGCAAGCAATCTCAGTCTTTTTCAGTCTTCTTCTGTTAATAGTAAATGACTGAAGGGTATGTGGCTCAAATTCGGTTTCAAAAGAGTAAGAATATAAGAAACAAAGAACTGGGGAATTTTGAACAGCAGTTTTAATGGAATTGGGAGAAAGCTGAAATGAAATACATTACATATATTTGAGACAGCTGTCAGTAGAGAGTATGTGGCATCAGAAGCTGAAATATCTGTTAGGGCTGTGTGGTTTAGTAGAGTGGGGCAGAATGAAGGTATTCGCTACGGAGTAGCAGTGCCAGTTGGCCAGTGACTGCAGTGTGGCCAGGAAGGAGGGAGTTTTGGATTTTGCTTTTCTTCTTTGAAAGGGGGGAAAAAAAAAAAACAGAAACTGAGCAAGAAGTGAAATGCAGAGAACGGAGACAACCAGAGAGTGAGCATTGGTCTAACATGCTTCAGGTCATTTTAGAGGGATCAATGATTATGAAGGGACTGCATCTGTCAGAGCTAGGTCAGCTCTGCAGGGGCTTGCTGGATCATAGATTCATAGCGTGGTTTGGGTTGGAAGGGACCTTAAAGATCATCTAGTCCCAACCCCCCTGCCATGGGCAGGGACACCTTCCACTCAACCAGGTTGCTCAAAGCCCCATCCAACCTGGCCTTGAACACTGCCAGGGATGGGGCATCCACAGCCTCTCTGGGCAACCTGTTCCAGTGCCTCACCACCCTCACAGTGAAGAACTTCTTCCTTACATCTAATCTACATCTACCCTCTTTCAGTTTAAAGCCATTACCCCTTGTCCTATCACTACATGCCCTTGTAAAAAGTCCCTCTCTGGCTTTCTTGCAGGCCCCCTTTAGGTACTGGAAGGCTGCTGTAAGGTCTCCCTGGATCCTTCTCTTCCCCAGGTGGAACAACCTCAACTCTCTCAGCCTGTC
>NW_010972920.1:1900680-2052098 GCF_000737465.1 Haliaeetus leucocephalus | reverse complement strand
GAGAGGTGCTCCAGCCCTCTGACCATCTGGACTTGCTCTGACAGGTCCATGCCCTTCTTATGTTGGGTACCCCAGAGCTGAATGCAGTATTCCAGACTTGTGGAGTCTCACAAGGGCAGAGTAGAGGGGGAGAATCACCTCCCTTGACCTGCTGGTCATGCTTCTTGTGATGCAGCCGAGGATATGGTTGCTTTCTGGGCTGCAAACGCACATTGCTGGGTCGTGTTGAGCTTCTTGTCAACCAACACCCCCAAGTCCTTCTCTTCAGGGCTGCTTTCATTCCACTCATCGCCCAGCCTGTACACATGCTTGGGATTGCCCCAACCCATGTGCAGGACCTCGCACTTGACCTTGTTCAACTTCATGAGGTTCGAACGGGCCCACCTCTCAAGGCTGTCAGGGCCCCTCTGGAGGGCATCCCTTCCCTCCAGCATGTCAACCACACCACACAGCTTGATGTCATCAGCAAACTTGCTGAGGGTACACTCAATCCCACTGTCAACGTCACTGACAAAGATGTTAAACAGTGATGGTCCCAATACCGACCCCTGAGGAACACCACTCATCACTGGTCTCTACTCGGACATCGAGCCGTTGACCGCAACTCTTTGAGTGCGACCGTCCAGCCAATTCCTTATTCACCGAGTGGTCCATCCATCAGATCCATGTCTCTCCAACGTAGAGACAAGGATGTCGTGCGGGACAGTGTTGAATGCTTTGCACGAGTCCAGGTAGATGATGTCAGTTGCTCTTCCCTTATCCACCAAAGCTGTAACCCTGTCGTAGAAGGCCACCGAATTTGTCAGGCACGATTTGCCCTTAGTGAAGCCATGTTGGCTGTCACCAGTCACCTCCTTATTTTCCATGTGCCTCAGCGTAGTTTCTAGGAGGATCGACTCCATGATCTTGCCGGGCACAGAGGTGAGACTGATGGGCCTGTAGTTCCCCAGGTCTTTCTTTTTTAAAAATGGGGGTTAAGTGTGTGGGGTACACAGTGTTTCCATGTCATCAGAAGAGGAGAAAAAAAAGAAGTGGTGGACACCAAGGAAAGAGGAAATCCTGAGTCCGCTGTGCCGTCTTAAGCAGCTCAGTGCCTTTCTTGTGAAGGGACCCAAGAATAGAAGAGGGAGGGTGTTGCAGTTCCCAGGATTAAGGGCTGCTGGGACAGCTGTATAAATGACCTTCGCATAACACCACGTTGCGTGATGGCTGGCTGTAACCAGGGACTCTGCTCACCATTAAAAAAAAAGGATTGGATTCATGCAAGCTTCAAGTATCCGTCAGAGACCGAGGCTCGATGAATACTGGGTTGTGAATATAATGTGTAGGACAGTGCCTTCCGAAAGGCTGCAGAGGAGGTGATGGATGTATGCAAGTTTAATGAGATAATAAAATGAAAGTGCTGTTTATGTAGTCATTGGTGAGATGACGGGACTGAACTGGAGGACGTTTTAATCTTTTCCTTAGAATTGGAAGACTTTTGATTCATATATTCTGTTTTGTTAACTATGTTTTAAAGCAAGCAAAATCCAATTTTACATGAAGAAAACCCAAACATCTTGAGGAAAGGTACAGTGCATCTCAGTTTATAAAATCCAGAGAGCTCCTTCTCTGTTGATTTTTGCAATTATTAAATTGGACAAGTATTAGACACTGTGAGTTCAGCTTGTATACAATTGGTAGTTTATTTCATCTTCAAGTACAAGGACAAGCATATAAAGTTTGATTTGCAAAATCTTTAATAACGTAGTTGTTAAAATAGTTCCTAGGAGTTTAGGAAGCTGCTTGATTGTCTCCCTATACTGAGAGCTTTGTTTTTACTGAGTAGAAAGCTTAAGCCAGCTTTGATTTGATACATCACTTGTATTTCTTGATCTGTCCCTAAGGACTGTGAAGCCTAAACCCAGATACCTTACCTGAAGATGGTTCTCAGCTTCTTCGGTGAAAATGGTGCAATCAGATTTTGACCAAATCTGGACTTGACTCACCGGGTCAAGCCGCTTGTCCCACAACAAACGAACCTGATGGAACATGTCTGTGGATATAGGCAACAGAGTAAACAGGTCCAGAAATGCAAACCTTCCCTAGAAATGTTTTGTTCCAGTGCAAAACCGGTCTAGCTGCACTTCTGTATTTGGGAATTGGTGCAGTCTGGAAATGTCAATCCTTTTTTTTTAATCTGTGTCCAGTTCAGTCAAACAAGCCAAACTCTGGTAGTTTATAAACAACCTTCAGCTCTGCCATCTGGAGAGAGTTAGGGAAATTCAACATGTACAGATATGTTTTATCCTAAGTAAATTACTGCTTGGGAAAGATGCCTCCTTCAAAAATCCAGACAGGGATATTCTCTGATACGCTGAGGAGGAGGCTTGAAGGCAATGTTCCCTCTGCAGAGCCCTTTCAGTATATTCCAGGCCTGCAGGGGCTGTCTCTGGGCTCGGAGAGAAAATTGGAGTTCACACCCTTGTTCTCAGGCAGGACTGCTGACACTGGTGCTAGCAGAAATGTGGCTTCCTTTAACCGCAGACTATTACAAATCCATGTTCCAGCTGAAGGGTATCAGCACTTTATTTCTAAAAGCACCTCCTTTAACCAGCCTGGCCCTGGTTTCCACTTAGGACCAGTAAGAAGGAAACACTTTTTAGCAGTAGTTGTTCTGCACCATCCATCCACCCGTGCTGGCATTACAAGTATTTTTGAGGTTAACAAAAAAAAAGTATCTGTTATTGTGTTACTAGTAAGTGGGCTTTAAAGACCCTCTTCTTATCTGCCTAAAACACACCTTAAGAGTTGGAAAAGAGTTGAACGTGCTGTCAGAGCACTGCAGAAGGGGAAGGATAGGATGTTGAGAGGCGATGGGTAAAATGGGGTTTTCAGAGGGAAGGCTGAGTGAGTTTTGTAGTGCTAATGGCTGGAGTATCGACCCGCTAGTATTTTGGTCTATCATTAACTGTGGTTAATGCACTTTGTGGGGTGAAGAAAAGCCTCGGCTGGACAGAGAAGAGAGTTGATGGTGGAACGCCGGAGGAGGCTTGTCCCCTGGCACGGGTAGAGGCGTCAAGCCTGCTTCTGCCTTCTCCGGTCGGCTGATGGCTTATCTCAATATGAGGCGGATGGTATAGTTTGCTGTTACTTGCAAGGGGCAAGACAAGGGAGGAACAGGGAAGGCAGATACAAGTTTCTGCTTTGGGACGGGCTGCGATCTGAATCCGTTTCCCTCTTCCTCATTCTTCACTAGAGACGTGCGGAGATTTTCCCACGAGGAAACGCATCTCTGCTTGATCTGGGAAGGGGTTTCTTCTCTTTCTCTGGTTGCCCTCCAAGTTCACGTGGCTCACCTCCCTGGCTCAAACCCAATGAAACCGTGTCTCTGGGTAAGCTCTCTCGTAGCAGGCAGCGTGTAGACACCGTGTTTAGGTACGCAGCAGTAAGAGGTGCTCTGCGGAGGTGCCTGTGCTTGTGCAGAACTTGCTTGGGTTGTTCTTGGCCTGGCCCAGCCCTGCGCCCCTTAGACAGACTGCACGTGCAGTAGGTACAGGTTAACGGAGAGGTGGATCTCTCTATTTTGAAGCTCTGATAGCCCGTTTAGAACAGAAGTGCTTGGAATATGGGGTACAGACTTGGGCTGATGTGAGCGATTACCATGTCAGAAGAAACAGAAGTAGAAAAATACAGGATTTGTTGACAGAATGGGAATTCTCATCTTTGTGCACTTGATCTGTGTGTGGCCTGTGGTTTCTGGGAAGTAAGAAGCTGTCTGCATGTATTCGTGACCCTTGAATTCAGTGGCTGGGGGAAAAGTCCTTTTATAGGCAAAGGTGATTCCAAGCAAATGGAGGGCAAGAAGCCCAAAATATAAAATACCTGTCCCCTGCCAAAATATCTTGGGGAGTTTCATGTGTAGTCAAGGACTAGTATTATAAGCTATGAAGTAATGACTTGCAGTGCTACACCTCAGTTCAAGCCCTAAGGTGTTCTACACAAAATAATCACAAAAATGATGCTAGTAATGTAAGTAACAGAAGATGGAAAATTCTCTGTTCTTTGGAGTGACTTTAAAGCTAGCTAGCAATGAACATCCTCAAACCTTGCTTTTGGGAAGTTAACTGGTGGTAGCACTTCTTAATTTTTCTTTTTCTCAGTTTAAAAAGTCAGGGTGGGAAGGTGTGGGCATGGCACTTCTGCGCCCCGCATTCACGCGAAGCGGTGCTCACTCCTCTGCTCTGTAACGTTTTGCAGAGCTGTTAATGCAGCCTGCGAGTTTGAGGAGGATGCGAGCCTTCACTCACAATTTATGGAAAGAAGGCAATAGGCAAGCGGATTGCAGCATCTTACATTCTTGGGGTCTTTCTCCTCTGAATCACAAAGTCTCGTTGGCTGCCTGACTTCGGCCTCTTTCCACTTTCGTTTTTAACCACGTTATGTGGAAATAGGATAAAGAAGGAATTTGCTTTGATGGGCTGGTAAGCTGCCTGCTGACATTACTCTTTAGTTGTAAACATGGGATGTCTTTATCCTCATCCTAAGTATAGTACTTTACATGCATATGAGCACATATTTGTAGATGTAAATGCCCTGCCTTTAAAGACCAAGAGGGAGTCTTCGGGAGTTCCCTTTGCTGAAGGGCTATAAGAGTAGATTTTTCCTTTAATGATATGTTATTGCTATTGGCCAAGTAAAAAGGCTTTATCCCACAAGTTGTGGGGTGTAGAGCCTTGCTGCAATACTGTATGGTTTACTGATTGTTTTTGTTAAAACCACTTGCGGGTCTGAAAAATTCTTGTTGCCAGAGTGAAAGATTTGTCTAAACTCAGCGTAACGCTTAAGAAAATGGAGGGGCAGGAAAGGAAATTCAGTGTTCATAGTTTACTGGAAATGGGCATTCAGGGCACTCTGCCCCATGCAGTGTTGGGCTTCAGAAATGACTCTGATACTTAGCTTTGGCAGTGGCTTCAGCAAGGTACTGGGACCCAAAAGCAACAAGCGGTAATGAGGGGCCCATGAAACTAATAAATTGCATCTTGTAATAGAATTTTCTTAGCGCTTGCATCCATGAAGAGAGTAAAACCTGATTTTTGGCAGGAGGCAAAATGTTGATAGGTGGATAAATATAACTGCAGAATCTGAATTTTGGAAAACCTTGAAGGAGGGATAAGTGGTTGTGAGCTGAGGCCATCTTCCATTTGACACAGTTAGTTGCAGCTCTTCTGCATATGGTCACATGTGGGCTAAGCTTACAGAAGGTTTTCTTTACCAGCTGAAGGGTGTAACTATGATCCTGTTTACAGGACACAAAACCAGAAATGGGGAAAAGAGGTTGAAAATCTGGATCTGTCTGTTGGAGTAGTTTCTAGAGGACCCGTATAGCAAGAGAGAGGGAAGGGTTGATATGTCTTCCCATCAAAGGTTTGTAAAGGTTTGCAGTTTGCTCAGAGAAATTCCTCTTCCACCCACCAGCAGTAGTTCTTGAAGGTTTTAGTAAAAAAAACCTCTCTCGAGCCCTCAGATGTGGGTTAAGAGGAGCGTTTTGCTGAAGGAGAAAACGTTTGCAGCAGAGTCATTTCATTAAGGTGCTGTTTGAGGCTTGTGCCGTCATTCTGGATGGAGTGCATCTCTCCCACTGAAGGTGAGGGTTGATCTGGATGGATCAGATTTGCTATGTAGGCAACCGCTGTGTCCCTCTAGTGATCGCCAAGCATCCTCCCTCACTATGGGTTAATATGCACCTTTTAAGAATTCTAATTTAAAATGCAGCCTTCTCTCAAAAGTAAGTTCTGTGTATTCTGGGGCTAGGAAAGCTGGAACTCCAGAGAATCCCGCTTGCTTGAAGGTTGCTGTCAATTTTGGGTATGTGTGCTAGGAGTTTGCTGCTGAATACCTGCATTGAAGTAGTGCTCAGGAGGATGTTTGACGTGGAGAGATAACTGTAATTATCTCTAATAGATTGTCTGAACCTGACAGATCCTGCAACATCAGTTGGCACTTTTTGTTTTTTTTTTTTAAAACTGATTAATCAGTGCTTTGCTTATCGGGATGGCTGGCAATGTAAAAGATGTTGTGGTGAGCAGTCTTGTGGCGTGAATTCTCCACGCTTAAGTGGAGGCTTTTTCATTTTTAATCCAAGTACAACAGTTTGTCTGTTGCTTCTGGTTGCTGTGGGACCCCCTGAAGTTGACGGCATTAGTATCCTCAGTTTTCTTTACATTATGGATTGCTTCTTGCCTAACGAGTACGTTTTTTGGTCCTTTCAGGTTCTTCAGGTCTTCTAGTGGGTCTAAGTGCTAAGTGGTGCTGTGTGGGGGTCTAAAATAGTTTAATAACACATGAGTGCAGTATCTCTGAACGGTGCTAGCCAGGTATCGCCGGAGGCCAAGCTACTCTTGTTTTTCCCTGTGTTCTGTCACTCACCGACACGATCTTTATCAGAAACGAAGGCCCACCTATGGGGCTGAAACGCCCATTGATTCCTTTGTGCTCTTGGTTCTCCAAGTGCTTCGTCAGGTCCGTAATTCCTGCTGAAATCTAGAAGACCTGAGCATGGATGCGGGCGTTTCTGGATCGCTAACTGTCCCACCAGCGGCGAAGTTACAATCTGTGCACCTCATCCTTCCCGTTTCTTGAGAATGATCGTATTTTGATGCGTGTCTACTCGATATTGGTGCTTGTGGACGGTTTCCTTGGGCAACGTTATTTCAGGCCTTGTGTATCTACCGTCTTAAACGGGGTGCTGAAGCGGGGGAGTCTGCTTGTAAACGCAGTAGGTGAAATTCCCACAGGGGTGTGCTGAGGGCTGTGCTGGAAGCACCCGTGGGGACGGAGCGAGCCTTCGTGCCTGGCACGAGCTGAGGAATAGAGAGAAGGCTCTGTCCCTGGCACGGCCTCCGAAACAGAGACGAGGCTCTGTTTGAAACCACTCGTGGAAAAAGCAATTTGAGCCCGCCGGTGTGGAAACCATCTCTTTCTAGTTTTAAGTGCAGTCCGTTTGACGTCCGCGGTGCATTCGGCAGGGGTTTTCCAGGCTCTCTGTGGCATGCCTCTCCTTACAAAGCGCAAGCTTTGCAGCTCTCCGGCACAAAATTGCCTCTTCTCAGGAGCGCTTCTGCACAAATTGGGAAACAAGCTGCATGCAGGGTTGTGGAAATGATACGGCATTTTGAGGAGAACGCAGCATGCCTGGTCTGTAGGTACACCTGCCTGCAGCCCCAGACAGAGACTGCTTGTCAAAATGTCTGTGCCGGGGACGCTTACAGAATTCCTCCTGTTTGTCCTGAAGTTGAGTGTGAGGTGGCTGTTTAATCATATGTCTCTTAAAAATGCATTTGTGATCTCTTCGGCTGTTCTTAAATGGTCTTCCTACCTTCTTGATGTGCCATCTGGTTTACTGTGAAGTAAATTTCTGGTATTGCTTCCCAACTGAGAGCGCCTGCCTTGCAGGAAAAGACGCTGTATTACGGCGAACATCCCAGTTGTATTCCAGTGAGGAGTGGAAGTTGCCAGTCCGACTGTGGAACAGTCCATCCATAATGAGATTGAATTAATTCAACAAGGATATTTAAACATCAGTTTAGGAGGGCTCAGGCTTGGTGTCTACCCTGAAAGTTCATTAAGCTGGCAGCTATAAATAGCGAGAGACAGCTACAGGATTGAAATAAATGTACCTACTTAGTGGAGCAGATGCAGCACAGTCGGGGCGTGCCAAGAGTCCTCTTTCTATTAGTGGTGGTGGATTTTTCAGCAATCCAGTTTCTTTCCTGGCTCTTCAAGACATGGGGTGGGATTTTCCAAAAGCTTTTAGCTTCAGCTCACAACGGTAAGAGCAACGGCAGACCAGTGTGGAAAGCCTTTGAAAAATTCCGGACAGGCTGGCCAAATAGCTTAATGTTTTGATATTAATATTTTAGGTAGGGAAGATGATCAGGGAGACTTTCCTGTAAATGTAGGGGGGAATCTTTGGTACTTTGGTCTTCAAGAACTGCACGGCCGGCTAGCGGATCGGTCCAAAGTGATGGAGTCAGCTGAAGCACGCCTTTTTCTGCCCCTCCGACCTCCAACGCCGCGAGTTGCGTATTTAGGTCACACGAAGCACAGCGGCAGAGGTAAACGCAGGATAATTACTGCTTCGATTGCAAACGTGCCCTCCGCCTAGCCGGGGGCCCGTCGGAGAGGCTGCTGGGGTGCCAGAAAATGGGAAAGGGCATGGGAAGGTGCTCGGGGGCAGGCAGGCTGTGGGAAGGGCGCAGGCGAGGAGGTCAGCGCTGCCTGCTGACACAGCTCGCAGCCCACGAAGGAGAGATTGCACAACGCACGGAGAGACCACTAATTACCTGGCTGACTACCGGGGGTGAAGATGACTGCGTCCCGGCCCTGAATACTTGGTTGGGGACCTTCTTTTAGTGGGTCGGGCTCCTCTAAGGCAGGACCCCTTCCATCGCCGGCAGGTTGCCTCGTGTCGCGGGGTCGGGAAGCTCCCTCGCCTTTCACTGCAGGGGATGCAAACCTGGAGCTGCGTTAGGTTTCAAGACGGCTATTTTGGGGTTTATGGGTGGGTTCAGGAAAGAGGCCGGGACCTCGGAAGATGGGGAGAGGAGGTGTAAGGAGAGGTGCCTCGACGACGCAGCTGAGCGGCATCTTGTAGGTGTGGGAGTGACAGAGAAGAGACACGTGTAGGAGGGAGGTATGTCAAGCGGCAGCTAAACCCAGCTTCCTTTCACCCCTTAATTACTCCAGCTCTCGTCGGTGGGAGACGGTCCGGATGGTATTTCGCTTGTCCCCGTGGCTCTGTTCTAACTGGAAAGACTCACAGCTCCCACTGAAGCACTCGGGTAGGATGGAGGCACATGATGAGGATGGGTCGAGATGTGAGCTGTCACCCTAGGCAAAGGCTTTCTTTTTCTTCTTGGCAAGAGTACAGGGTTTTTCTCAGACAGCTAATTAAAAAAATTGCTTTCTTTGCAACATCCCTCGACTGAAGTCTTGGGTTTTTTTCTTTTTCAACTTGACTTGTGCATATGTCGATCACAGAAGGGCTTCTTACGAACACTTAGGTTTGCTTAAAACACTTTGCGCTTCCCTTACGCATAACATCCACCTTATTTAGGTAAATGCGCGGCTGAAATTGGGCTTACGGCACAGAACGGTGCTAACTTGCCTGGTGCTCTTGGTTTGCCTTCGCTGTGCAGCTGAAGGCTGGCAGTCCTGAGAGCCGAGCTGCGTGAGTGGGCCAGCGGGTGCCCGTCAGCGGGCAAGTTGCTTTTGGGAGGCTGAGAGGAGCAGGCAGCTGCTTTTTGTTCCCTGTTTCCAGGTAAGCAAACGGTACAGCTTTTTATCGCTGCCAAGTATGCTCCCCTGCTCTTGCCTGCATCCCCCCCTCCCCCGTTATATTTTCCCTTTTCCGCCTTTCGGCGTGTTTTCTAAGATAATTATTGAAGTGTGTTTTTAATATCTCATTCTGACATGGAGCAAAACTCTTGTATCTTTGCCAAACTTTCATTCCTTGCTTGTGACAGCTGGGAAAGGAGCTAAGTTGGGGTTTTTTTGTTTTTTTTTTTTATTCCCTTGCAAAGTCCAGATTTTGGGTAGGTGTGATAAAACTGTTCCTCCCTCAGTAGGTGTATACTGAGACTCCCACGCACAATAACAAAGTGATCTTTCCTGGCAGTGCTGGTTGTTAAGGCAAATACCGAGTGCCTCTGGTGCAGAGGATTAGTTCTTTTCCTGTCCAGAAAGGTACGGTAGTTGTGATTTTTCTCGTCAGGGTCATTTCTGAAGTTGTTTTTGAGAGTAAGGGTTGGGAAAAAGAAGCAGTTGTCCCTGAATAAGTTATACGCGCGTTAGGTCTGATTAAATTGAGGCATCAGTTGAGTACCGGTAGGAAGTACACGCGTGCATACCTGTTGGGACGCGGCACGTGGTGCCTGCGCTTTGCCCTGCCAGCAGCTGCCCTGGGTGCCTTTGGCAAGTGCTGGAAGCCCGGTGTTGAAAGTCTTCAAAGGGACAGTTATGTCAGGGATCTCCTGGGAGTGAAAATAAATCTCATCCTAATGTAGCAGCATTTCCCACGTTATCCTCTCTGGTTGGCACTCTTCATAGACACAGTTTTGCATCTCGCTCTGGCAAGTCCTTTGCTTTGAGAAAGCCCCCCCCGCCGAAGGGATGCTCCAAACTCTGCTCCCTGAATTCTGCCTTCTCTCTGCCTCGGCTGTGACATCTGGAGCTCTCCCCACCAGTACCAGGGTCCGAGGACGAGGGGCTGTGAAAACCAAGGGGGTAAAAACTCCACCTCTTGGACGACTTCTTGCCCTGAACACTGCAAGCAGTCGAGGTGCTGCAAGGCCCGTGCAAGCTGCTGCGAGCACAAGTGTCTGTGCACCAAGTTCCTTCCCTGGCGGAACATCTCAGCTTGCTTCCAACATCTGTCTCCTTCCCCCACTATCAGTCACTTTTTTTCTTTCTGGCAGCATTTCTTTAAGTTTTTTTCCGTGCATTCCCCAGCCTCTAGAGTGCCACAGAGGTGTCCTTAGGAAACCGATGACTCTTCAGCCATGCGAACAAAACCGGCCCTATCTTTGCGATCGCGCGTGGTTCCTCAAAAGAAATCGGCGGCGTAGACTGATATGCTGTAGTCAAGCTTTACTTATTTCTTGCTTGTGTATTGTGTTTCAGATAGTGTTAATGTCATGCGGTGTTCGTGTTAGTTGCCTTTAACTGCGTCGAGGCTGGTAGGTACTTCAGTAGAGTTTGCTGGCTTATGAAGGTTTATTGAAGTGACTTTAGGGGTGTGTCGTGTAGGCTTTAGAAAGCATCTTGTATTTCTAGGATTTGAGTATTCCTTTGGTTGTGATGCAGTCAGACTGGCGCTGAGAAGCGATTCCAGTTTGAAAAATAGTTTTAAAAAAATCAGCATTGCAATGTGCCCATGTGAAACCATCGCAAACGCCTGGGCCCAGAATAATGTGAATATACAGCAGAGAGTTTTCCACCCATGCAGAGGCCAGGATAAAATTGTTCGGGTCTGAATTCTGCTTTCGGAGATTTCTGGATGTGTCTGAAAGGAGAAGCCGCTGCAGTGGAAGAAGGGAGGAATGAATGCGATCATTTTCTTCTCGAGAGAAATGACAATGTGTTTTTGATGAGGATTATTTCTAGGGATGGTGCATTTAAAGGCACAGTGTCATCTCTTCAGGTATTTTTTAAAACCCGCCTCCACTGTTTTCATCGTTAAAAAACAAAACACAGAAATTGCCATGGTAATAACACCAGTATAGATCGTAGAGGTGTTGAGCAGTTCCACTTACATTATTGTCAGCTTTAAGTGATCAAAATCCATGACCCTGAAATAACCAAATTAATTTGAATATGAAGTACAAATACAAAAGTAGTGTTGTTTCAGCGGGCCTTCTGGTTTTGACACCCTAATGCTGTCGCACTCCAGTCATACATCTGTTTTCTCTACGATTTGAAGAACTGATACAAATACTTCTTGGTTAAGTGAAAGTTAAGATTCTTCTACAGCTTTAACTTCCCCTTGAGAGGGGAGTTAAAATGATAAACCCCATCTGGTTAATATTGAATTAATTGTTGTGAAGTTTGAGGTAAAATAGTAAGAACTGAGCATTGTGCATTTGATAAATGCAGTCTGGGCAGAACGGAGAAAATGACCTGCAAAACGAAGTGGTGAATTGGTCTCAAAATACCTTCCTTTTGTGGTAGGTATGAGTGATCCAAAGCATTTTCATTTAGTGGTCACTTCTGCCTTGATTAACTGCGTGTTTGCTTGCAGCTTTACAAGTAAGCCATTTTTGATTAAGAATGTTCTTTGCTGCTTTTTTCTTTACCAGGCAGTTTTTATTAGAAATCTCCCTTGGCCAAAGGTGACACAATTAGTCATGCTAGATGTAGAGGAAAATAATTCAATATAAACTTTACATTGGGTTTAAAGCCACAGGGTGCATAGCTGTATACTTTGTGGATTTAAAGTGGTTCTTCAACTTCGTCTTGAAATGTCTTCAGTTTTTAAGTACCAGAAAAAGTGCCTCTGGGAAGTTTTTATGGTGTATATATTGCCACTTTGACATGGTACACTGTTTATGTTTTAGATAGACAAAGCAAAAAAGCGCCCAATTCCTTTCACAGTACAGGGGAAGACCTCCTTTAACTGGAAGCTCGCTGTGCTAATCTTCTGTCTTGAACTGATAGCATGTGCCGCTATAATTACCTAAGCCACCTTAATTCTTCGCCTAATTCTGTTCTCTGTGTTCACGTGAAACTGCTAAGGGACAGAAAAGTCTAAGGAATTTACCATGTGGGAAAAAAAACCCCAACCCTCATTTAGAAGCATTTTGATTTTAAGCCAAAGATATTTTTATGGCTGAGAAGGGGTGAATTGTGTAGGTGATGGTTGGTACTGTAAAGCTACCCTTGTTGGATTAAACTCTCTGCAAATCCGTTGGACAGTGTGGGAACAAGCCATCCCAAAGCTCTGGGTTTCTCTCTGTGTATATGTAAACAAGAGTTTGGACCGCTTCAAAGCATGTACACCGGACCTGTCCACTGAGCCTGGTAGCTATTTCAACATTCCCCTTATGTTTCACACACGACGTTTCATACAGTGGGCTTTCTGACTCATGTTTTGCCAGAAAGCAGGGCTTTGTTCAAACGAGGCTCCGTCTTGCTGATTAACGGGCAAACTGGTCAGCAGCGGTGTCGCATCGCTTCTGTATATCTATTTTGTAGGTGTAGGTAGCATGGGTGCTGTTTGGAGTAGAATGCTTTGGGATGGCAAGTACTGTACTAACAAAGAGAGGAAAAGTAGCTATCATTGGTATCCTTAGTCACTTGGTGGAAATGTTGTATATGAGACGTTCTCTGCTGTCACTGTTCAGTCATTATCGCCCCAGACGATAGAGAAGTGACTGGCTGCAGTACAAGTTGATCAGGCAAGTTACAAATTCTCCACTTAGCTCGGTTTCCAGAGACACTTACAGAAAGAAGAGGGTTCCGATGGCTGTAGGTACTGACGTTGAGATGGAGGGAGGCATGAGGCAGGCTCGAGGTTTGTCACTACAGGGAACGTTGGAAATAGAGCTGTGAGCTGGTAAGATCTTGTTCCCCGTGACAACTGAAAATCATCGCTTCATTCTTTGGAAGTCTTGATGTACGCTCTGTGCAAAATCCTCTAAGGTAAATATAACCAACGTCTGGATTTTTTTCTCTAAGCCCTACTTGGTGTTTTCTGTTGGCTCTCGTGTATCTCATGGAACTGTTCCTATTGGGACCATTTAAAATGTTGATCCTTAGACTAGTTATTCTTGAAGCTGGTGTCCTTTTTTTTTTTTTTTCTTTCCACGCTCTGAAATCTGCTTATCCATCAGCAGAGCTCTTGCAGATTTGCCTATCACTTCTTGCTTGTGCACTAGGAAGAAGGCAGGTTAGCCACTTTTGGAGGGACTGAAACGTAGGTTGCAGCTGAGGTCAGCTGGCAGGGGAAGTGTTAGAAGGTAGGGATGGGTAAAAGAGGGGCTTCCCGCGACACGGAGCCGAGTCTCCTCTCATCCCAGGAGGTGCAGAGAATTCTGCCCCTGACCTACTAACCTCCTCCGGTTGGGATTGTGGGTTTGGGAAATGAGCGCACAGATGGCTGCTCTCTGTATGGCAGCAGATGCTGCTGATCTAATGAGTAGGATCAATAGACGTTTTAGCAAAATCGTGGCGAGTGGTGTAGGGATGTCTGTAGAACCGCAATGCTGCTCCCATCTCCCTAATGCCAGTCATTTCTGGGCCCTTTCCCGTCTTCCCTTGGCACCACCCCCCCATTTATCTCCTCCTCCAGATCGGGCTGGCACAAAGATAATGCGGATAGTTCGGATTGCACAAGGAAGCTGTTAGGGAATTAGATGATTAAGAAATGAGTGGAGGGTGAACCAGAGATCTCGAGGCCAAAAACCTGTTTTACTCGGATGCCAGTAGGTTGGTATGACAAAACGGGAGTGTTAATAAAAAGTAAATCAACTGTATACAGAATACCCTGCTGATAGCAGAGGTCTTTCTACCTCCCTACAGAATACTGTTCCAGCGCGTGCTTTGCTGGGGCTCTAGCTTGCATAAGAGCAAACCCTAAAACAAATAAATTTCTGTCATCATTCACAAAATACAAGCTTTGTTATGCCCTTACAAATGCTTTTGAGGAAAGACTTCTGTTCAGGCTGAGTCTTCTGCAGCTGTGGGTCTTGTCCAAGGACCCACTCCTGGGTTTCTCTTTCTGCCAGGGTTATTTTAGGGATGGTGAACTTGCTTTGAAGTTTCTATTGCATTGGAGCAGATGCTGTGTTGTGAACGTGTTCATGCCTTGAAGAAACAACCACTTACCGAGAGGCAAGAACTGCCTTTCTTTTATCTTTTCTGACTCTTTTATCTCTTTGACTTTCTGATAAGCCAAAATGAACTATTTCACCTGTGACCTGAAGGACTGGAGGAAGCCAAAGAACCACCACCAAAGGAAATGGAAATTGAACAACACTGAAATTTCAGTGTCATAAACCTGAAGAATAAACAAGATAGGGCGGAAAAGGCCTCAGCCCTGGTCCATTAATCATTGCAAATTATTTCCTTTCTTCTTTGTTAGTGTCAACCGTTTCCCAGAAAAACGGTATATTCATTGAAATAAATCTGTATGATACCTGAAACGAAAGCTTTGAGAGCTCTGGGCTATTCTGCTCAGCTTTGAATCCTGATCCGACATCTGTTCAAGCAGGAGAGAGTCTTTGGATGTATTTGCTGATTTCTTACCCACTGAGTGAACTTTAAAATAATGATATTAAGTACACGAAAATTATGTGTCGGGGAAGAGCTTGGTCATCTGAAAACTGAAGAGGAAAGCAGATGTTAACTGAAAAGTAAGCGATTCTTTATGGATGTGTTTGTACTTGTGTCGCCAGATTTATGTCTATAAAAAGGCAGATCCCTTTTGGTCCATTTTGCCTTATGGTTTGTATACTCACTGGAAGAGTAGTGTAGACCTCAGCAGTTAAATGGAAATAAAAGTATGCATAAATCAGCAGAGCCTTTCCTTCTGTTTGTAAAGAAACAGATGAATGGACTAGTCTCAACCTGAATGTGGTATTGGGCTTGTGTTCAAGTCTTGCTTCCAACTGGAGACCTTGATATTTAAATATAGTAATGGGAACTGAGTTCATCCAGCTGAGGAGGGGTGTTTGATTTAGCTCTGAGCTATGGGTATGTAATACCCTGTGAATTGCACGGCTGTGCATGAAAGGAGAGGTATTTTGGGCATCCTGATCTGTGGAGACCTCCAGCAGTTACTCTCTGTTGTGTTCATGCTCCAAGAGCAGTTTCATAACGATGTGACTTATTAGGCTTGGGTTTCAGACTCTGATTAATAACTTGGCTCCATTGCGTTGAAGCTACGTGGGAGTATTTTTTTTTTCCTAGGTGAAGTGTGTGTCCTTATTTTGTACTTGCACTTCTGCTAGGGGAACCTGGGATCGGCAGCAGAAGGCTGCGGCTGTTAAATCTGCGCTTTCGCTTCCTTGGAAGCAAGCAATTGTCCTGATTTAAAAGCAGTGGTGAGTGGAAGGATGCTGGAAGGTCAAAACGAAGCAGAAACTGTAGGTGTCAAAAGCTATTTGCACACAAAAGGGAAGAGCCGGGCTCTACCGTGAGTCAGCTGTACGTTCAGCCTCAGAGAGCCACCCGTCGTGACAGAAGTATGTCTCGGAGTGCCTGGCCCTGGGGGAGCTGGGCAAATACGGTCTGACGGGGGGGACAGATGATACAGACAATAAATCAACTTCAGCTACACAATATAGGAAAGAGTTACAAAAGTTTACGGTGCCACGGTAACAATTTGGTCCTTGGCTGTGGAGCGCTGGTAGCATTGTGGGGTTTGGGGGATAGTTTTATTTTTGTTTTTAAAATGGATAAGTAGCTCTTATGATGCGAGTCATCGGTGAGGAAAAAAGAAGGACACGTACTAAACAACGCCACTCATAGGAAAGAGCAATCGGGAAGAGTTTGCGGTAGGCAGTGAAACTTTGTATGCTTGGCTTTTTGTGCCGAAAGGTCAGAAAAGCTCTACTGAAAACGGAAGATTCAGCTATCAAGACACTTATCAAGTGTCCTGCACCAAATCTGGGCAGAGATAGGTGTCACACAGACTGGCAGAAGCTAAATTAAGGTTTTGCTGTGGCCTGCAGTCCAGATGAGTGAGTCTTTCTCCACGAACTGTACGGGAGCGGAGAGCGATGAGCCTCTGTGAATCCCCCGTCTGAAATAACGACGGGCTTGAAGAGCTCGGGGCAGGCAGCACCGTCGCACGTGTCCTTGCAGGGACATTTGCACCTTCGTTCACGCTCAAAGGGCTGAACGCGGTGCGCGAGGTGACGGGTGGTGTCTCAGTAAGAGGGTGGTAACCGTGTCCTGTGGGAACCACTGTACTTCACATTCTTTGTGGTTAGTGTGGGTGATGGTGAGACTGGCTCGTCACCGCTGCGTGGAAAGAATAAACCCGAGAGGTGGCAAGTGGTAGATCCACAAAGTTTCAGGAGCCGTTTGGGGGGCAGTTGGGTGGATGGGGTAGATCTGCTCCCGACGAGGAGGTGTGCTTATAGAAGTTGCCCAAAACCGCGTGGTTTCCAGTCCATGAAGGCAATGGAAACTTTGAGGCTAGGAAGGAGTTTTCACGGACGTGGGAGGATTTCAATGTGTGACTTGGACCGTTTGGTCCTCGGGCCTCTAGAAGTTTTCTGGGGCATCTTGCAAATCTTTCGGGCTCCAGATGCTGAAGAGAAGAGGAAGTCTGCTTCTGGCTCATCGCTCGCAGGCAGAATGCTGACTTGAGTGTTCAGCTGGGCGCTGACTCTTCCTTGCGCTTTGGGTATTCCTAGAGAACATGTCTGACCCCGTTTTGTTGGACTTGCTCTTATTTGGGTTTCCCTTTATCTGTCTGGGACTTGTTCTGCCTACTTTGTATATCATGGTTTTCTTGTTCCAGCCTGTTTCTATGCAAATTGCCTAGGATGGGAAACTTCAGAAGGATGAGTCCGTAGAAAAAAGAAACGTAGTCAAGTGACTTCATTCCGGCATGCATTTCATCGTGGGAATAAGAGCTCACTCTGCAGAAAGAAAATGCTCACCACCAAACAGTATAAACTTATTTAACGGCAACAATTGTTCCTTTGGCGAAGTCTAGCTAAAGCTTTCTAGGGGGATTAGTCTAGGCTTTGCATTAAAGCTGGGCTGAAACATACTCCGCATTCCTAGTGGCAGAAAAGTAGTGCCATCCAGAACAGTTGTTTCATGTCTGCTTCAAGAAATGGGGATTATTTGGGGATGGATTGTTTCAGATAAATGACTGTTATGGCTTGTAGAATCACACTTGCTAATTGGAGGCAAAAGAAACAGCTGTGTAACCACAGAATATGCTGATTTAAATTTTTCACGTGGTTCTTTGAGTTGAATTTTGTCAGCTGTATAGTTCAGATATCAAGCTCACACTCTAAACTCCTGATTTAGAGTAGTCATTGAATGGGACATTTCAGTGATTTTTCCTTTGGCCTGGCTGAGGGGGTTCTGCAGCTTCTTGCAGCTCCCACAAATGATGCATGTCATGTGTGGATAACCTTATAGCAGGGGTATGAGAAGGAGATAACAGGGTAACTGCTAAAGATCTAGGGCCTTGGGATCTATACAAATAAATGGTGCTGTAGTCCTTTTACTAATCTGAATCTGGTTTTCATTCCAGCTGTGTCAGTGTGACTTTTATTCAGTGGTGAGGAGGGAAGATTTGCAATTCTTCTACCAGGTCTACTTAAAATATATATGCATGTATATGTAAAACAGGCAGTATTTTTTAATTAATTGTTTGCCTTCGAAATGAGATTGCTCTCTGTCTTGTGGGTTCCTTTAATGCCTTGGCAATAAATAAGCAGCTTCCAACTGCGGACAAAACCACATTTGGGGTTCAATGTGAGCATTTTTTGATTGTTGGACCTTTCATTGTGGAAAGAGGGCTAACATTCCAGCATCGTCATCTCCTCGGGTTTGGTCGTGCCGTGCCATAACGATCGGAGGGACTTGAGCGGTACAGGGACAGGCTGCCAGTACGTATTCTGTCAGCACCTATAGGGACAGCGCGGGCAGCAAGAGAGCTGTGATTCAGGACAGCACCCAGGAACAAATTTAACCTAAAGCATATATTTAGCCTGGCTGTTTTCAAGAAGATTTAAATCCATATTTAAAGCTAAGCATCTGTTGAAGTGCTGTGCGGATTGCTGATATAAATAGTTTGCCGGGGGAAACCTGGGAGCGGGCTAGATTTCAGGCGCGCTTTCGGCTGCTCTGCCGCAGTGGGATGATGCAAGCAGCGCGGCTTTGCCAGATGACTATTTCTGGTATAGATTCTCGCTATCCTTTCGCCTTTTCTTTAGCTCCCTTTCTAATGACCGCAGGGTTTTAGGACCAAAGAAGAATTTCCTTTCTCACAAGTGGGACAAGCGGAGCGCGAATGGGACCGGAGTTTGACTGTGAATTCCCTGCCTCTCGCCCACCACCCCGGATGACCCTGGAGTTGTGCGGGTTTCCAGAAGCGTGGCTCTGCTGAGAGCTTCCCCCCCCGCACCGGAGTTTACTGTAAACTGATCCTGGGAGGATAAGCAGGGCTATCTCTTCACTGAAAAGTTGCCAGCGTGCTCTATATAGCTCACCCTGGTCTCCCTTTGTAAGTAGAGTAATATAAAAGGGCTTTCTTCTCCCAGCATTACTTATGAGGAGCGTTCTCATTTTCCCTATTATTTTTACTTGTCTTAATGCCAGGTAAACTGTCACTGAATTGAATGCTAGGTGTTTTCCTAGCTTCTCCCTGTTGTTTTAAAAAAAGGGGTTGTAAAAGAGTGGCCAGATCCCTGTGGGCTGGGATCTTCCTCGAGTTGGATGAAGTTGGGGCGATGAGCAGCTCTGAGTATCCCTTGGGAGCGGTGATGCAGTTGCTGACCTTCTCCCTGAGTCACAAATGAGCCAGGCTTCTTCCCACCTGTTTTTGGGAGGTCCTGCGCTGACTCCGTCTTACGTGGAAAATGTCCGGCAAGAGCTGGTGGTGGTCACTGCCACCCTGCTGACCCTTTTGGCTAGAGCTGCCTCAGACAGCTGTGTTCGTGCTGCTCCAGCAAATGTTTCCTTTGTATTTCGTTTCCATTTCCAATCTCAAAATATGCTCTTTTTTCCGTGTGAAAGTGGTAACACATGTGGATTTTTGTCTGAAACGTGTGCCTGCAGAATATAAAGCGTTTTCAACGCTTACGGAGTGAAAGGTGCGTCTTCATTATTGGAGGGTTAAATACTAAGAAGCTGATAAAGACAGCAGCCGGGTAAGGTTTGCTAATGAAGAAGGTCGCGTTACCCAGCTTTTGCGTAATGTGGTTCTTCAGTCTCTAGAGCAAAACAGATTTTAGCAAACTGTATCCTCGTTAATTCCTTACCGAGAAGCCAAGTCCTGGGGAGGACTTGAACACTGTTAACAGCTTGCAGCTGGTACCGTCCGTGGAAAGTGTTGACTTTCAGGACATCCCATATTTCACAACAGTTGGAGCTGTAGGCTCCTCATTGAAACTTGGCAGTGTTTGGGAAGCTGCGGACCTGTTTTCTTTCCCCTCATTTTCTGAAAGTGGATAGAATACCTATTAACAAACTAAGGGGTTTTTCTTTGCCCTTCTGGAGAAGAGGTTATATAGATTGTTTGCAGTAAAAAATAGTCTGGTGGATCCATTTCTTAGATTTTCCCAAACTGCTGTTCTGTGCCAGAAGCAGACCTTGCTTTAGGCGACTTAATTCTCTCTCCATGGCTAATTCTGAATGCTTTGGAAGACTGTAAATATCTCTCAGGTGCAGTTGAATGTTATTTTAGGGTTGGGAGAGTAATTAGTTTGACTTCTTTATATCTACAGCTAATCTAAGGTTTGTGACTTGACTCTTTTCAACACTGTCCTGTGACTAATCTCATAGTTTTGTCATTTGTTAACATAATTGTGTACTTTTTTACAAATGGAAAAATACTAGGGTATTTGCTTCATCATTCCGCAGCGGTTATTGCATACTTTTAATGGCTAAAAACCTATTGATCAAAGTTCCTATGTTTATAGCCATTTTTGCCAAGGAATTTGGCACAGAAGTGAGCAGGGCAGAGAAATGGAAGGTGCAGTGCTTTGGGGAAGAACCTGTTCATTCCTGTTGTCAAAACGGAATGTGGCTGCTTTAATCAAATTGAAGAGCTTTGAAGATAGAAAGAACTATCAAAAGATGGAGTAATATTAATATACACATATAATGAGTTACAGACAAGATTGCTTTCTGGGAGAGAAGAGGGATCGTGTGTTTATAGATTGCAGGAATGCTGTGTAGTACTTCATCTAACAAATGTGTAAATGCTCCATTGATACATGATTATATTGGCTCGTGATTTTTGAACCCTTGGTAATGATTATTTTACAACAACTTTTGGATTGTGAGGCTGAGACTGACCAGAAAAGGCGGTTTTATTTCTTTTCACCCATTTTCTTAATATGGAGAAGTACAGTATTTGCTCTCCGATTACTTGGAAATTTGGAGACTTAGGAAGTTGATTTCCTTTTTGGCTGAAGCCTGCTGGTCTTCGGCACATTTTGCAAATAGGTATTTTGATTTGCTCTGAGGTTTCATCTGGAAACAAGGTCTCAAGGGGAAAGCTGAGGGTTGGGGTTACCTCTGTTCTCCGTGAACTCAGTGGTGAGAGTCCAAGTGACTGCAGAAATCAAGTCACCTGCTCAATGACTTCACTCAAGACTTTATGCTTATCGTCATCACTTTGTCTTTTGGTTGAACCACTGGTACAAAAATCAGTAGGTTTTGGCTTTTCGCTACCCTTAACAGATGTTGTGTTTTAATGAACCAAGTTTTCCTACTTGTGAAATATTTATTAGCAAATGCAGCTTTTCAGAAGAGTTTAAAGCTCCTTCTGGTTTTCATGGCAAGCGATTTTTTTTTTTAAAGTCCTTTTTGGTGAGGGTAACATTTACGAACTGTTTTGTGCATTTAAAAATGGCAACTGTTTAAGATCACAGCATGTGTAACCACAGGCCTCGCCTTTGATTATCTTCTGCAATTTTACGCCTTTTTTGACCGTGGGTCTGTGTGCATCAGGCTTATGGTGTTTATTGCAGGCGGTTTCACTTGCTGCCTGTACTTGTCTGGAGCGTTTGGAAGTGGTGGTGGTGACGCGGTGCTTTTTTTGCGAGCTCTTCAACTCGGTGCTTGTAAGAAACGGAAAGGCAGAAGGTTTTTGCCTGGTCAGCTTTCATTTGGACGTGTCATGCGTAGGAGCCGCTGCTGTCAATGACTCGTTTCTGGCAGGGGTTGATTGTTTGGACATTGCTACCACCGTAGCTTCAGGTTGTGAGAGGAGAGGCCCTAGGTACAAGTTTTAAGGGAGCTTGAGACCTTTGTGTGGGTGTAGGACAGCGTTAGGTGGTATTTGATGCGCTGTCAAATGCCCTTGATGTAGAAGCAGTGGAAGAACATCCTCCCAAGAGATTTGTGCAAGAAGGGGTGTCGGTAGCTCCTGCCTTTCTTTCCAGCCTAAATGTGGATTCTGCAGGTGATCCATCTGCTGTGAACGTCAGCACGTGTCTTCAGGGAAAAAGCGGAGAAGTAGTACACCTACTGAGGGTCTCAGGAGGGACTTCTGGTCTCTCGTGGGTTAGTCTGTGGGAGGAACAAAGAGGAGACAGCAATTAGGCGGGGTATCCAAAGCCCTGCCTGTTGGCAAGGGAGATAGGGTGTTTTAGCAGAAAGCAAGCAACACTTTGTTTGACAAATGGTATCTTGGAGACAGAAGCCGAACACTAGTATTTCTGAACTTGGGAAATGTCCCAGAAGTAAGCCAGCACACATACTTGTTTATGTGTTTTCCAAGAGGGTTATCTGCCCGCTTCAGGTTTTGCATGGAGAAGCGTGTTATTTCGTAAAACAAAAAAAAATTCAAACCCAGGATGTACCTATGCCATGAAAAGCAAGGAAATTGGAATGGCAAGTCCTCTTCTGTAACTTCTCTGAAGACCAGACCACATTTACGATGACCTGGGGAGGGGAGCGGTGCTCTGTTTCCCCTGGCACACAGAGTCAGAGTGGTCCCAGGTTTTCCAGGACCTGCATGTGGATTTAGCTGTAGGCACGCAGAAATTAATCAGCTTTACGTATACTCTTTCCAGGCAGTATGCTTGCAATTCATTTTCATGCTGCTCCCGTGTATGTATGCGTTTTTTGATTAATCTGCTTTCTGCTGTTAGGCAGTCATTTGCAGAGTGCAATTCTGGGATTTATTTTTTTCTTCCTTTTTACCTTTGTTGTGGTGGTGGTGTTTTTTTTTAATATCTCTGCAATCCCTTCTGGTGGGGGAAAGTAGTCACTGCAGGAAAAAAAGGGAAGGCTATTTCCTAGAGTGTACCAACCGTGTTCTTAAGCACGGGCTGGAGGTGAGGTTGGTTTTCTGGCTCATACCAGAGCAGCTTTAGGTGGGTCTCCTGCGTTGGGCCGCTGAAGCCTTTAGTTCTAGCTAAGTTCGTTTTGAGCCGAACTTGGCGTTGCTGTAGGTACGTTGCTCTTGCAATCAATGACAGCTTCATTCTTACTCTGGCTGCGATGAGCTAGGATGGTACCAGGGGCATCTGGTGGCCTCCCCAAGGGCCACGGTTGACATGGTGAGCCAGAGGGTCCCTCGCACATCTGGCTGGTGATTCGGAACTGTCCTCTTCCCACACGTGGAGGGCTCGGTGGAGCTTGTCCTCGTCAAACTGCAGCAGTGCCTTTCTCTGTCCTGACGCTGGAAAGGGAGCGCCTGGTAAAAGCCCACATAGCCAAGACAGCACTTGGTGCAGAAGAGAAGATGCTCCATTCTTGGAAGCCCACGGCTTCAGAAACATAAGGTCAGTGCTTAACTTGTTGTAAAAACATCCTCCTCCGAGGAAATCGGGCGTGACATTTTTTCGAGTAATGTGGGTTTGGTGTCCTTCATTTAGGAAGAGCAGACAGATTTTACATAGCAAGAGGAAGAGTAAATGTTTTGCAAGAAATATTTTGCTTCCTATCAAGGTCACGTATTTTCTTTCAGTTATGCAAAGCATGTGCTTAAAACGGGAATCTCTAGTTGAGGACAGCTTTCACATGCAGCGATCTCAGAAGAGAAATCCTTGAGGTTTATTGCCCACAGTTTCCTGTCTCTTTGGGGGATAAACAAACGTGTTTGAAGAAACGTGGTTTTTTTATCTAGACCGGGTCCTCCTTTGTCTGTCAACCTGCAGTGAATTGAACCATTCCCATCTTTGACGCGATGCTGTTGGCAGACGTTTGACTTCCTCTCAAAATCAAGCAGAAGAACCTGGGTTGTGGTTGAAGGAACAGGTATCTGGAAGAGCTGTCTGCTTCTCTGCGGCTTCTCGACTGCCACAAAGTTGAGAGACACCTGGAAAACATCTTCTGGCTATTTTTTTCTACATGTTCTTTTCTTTAATGCGTTTGATGGAAGCATGTAGCAAACAGTCCCTGCCTGTTTCTTCTGAAGTTACTTTTCCATCTGATGCAGTTGTCCTTAGGGAGTTCCACAAGGTCGGGGTATTGAGAAGTGCCCAGTGTTCATATTGCAGCCCATGGGTGGAAGAGGTGCTGGCGGAGTCCGAGTACAGCAGTTCATGTGCAGCAGATTGCTGGCAGGTTTATTCTATTATCTTTTTATTATTATTATTCCGAGTTTGCTGCTGCATGAAATCCATTTACTAAAAACTCAGGGGAATAAAACACATTGATGCTGATATGTGAGCACATGAGCTGTCCTCAGTTCAACTTCACATATGCTACTGCATCAGTCAAGGTGTCAAAATTCTTTGAACTCTTCTTTTAAAAGCAGAAGGCAGCGAAGACTTGATAACATTTCCTCTGTACAGATGAGTGTGGCCTTTCGCAGGAGGTGATTTTCAAGTTAATAGCCTAGGCTCCTTTCTCAGTAGCTGCTGTAGCACAGGTCTATCAGTTTGTTTCTGGCAGCAAACTGCTGGTCTTTGCTCGCTCTGAAATAAGTGAACCCCCCAAAAAGTTCATTTTCCTTCTTCAAAACTTCAGCCTGAGTGACATAGCAAGGCATGATGACTCCTGGAAAGGGGATTTCAGTGACACGTATTCATGTTGCTCTTAGCTGTATCCCTGGCAAGGTTCGCCCAACACTTTGTTGTAGAGGACTGGGGAAATGAGGAGATTCCTCTCTCTGGTTTTACATATAGCTTTAAGCAAATACTTTGAACTGGGGGGCAGGGGGAGGTGGGGAATTTCATTTCCCTGAAAATCAACCGCATATTTCTTAACATAATTTTCCTGTCTCTTTTTAAAAGTTCAATGGGCTTTAAGCCAAGCTTTTTTTTTTTTTTTTTTTTTTTTTAAAATCCCTTTTCTGTGTGTGTATTTGCATACACAAATAAAACTGTTAAAATTCTGCAATATGAAATGGCTGAGATGGATCCATGTGTGTCTTGTGTCTTGGCTTGTGTATTACACATTCTCAATGAATTCCTTTCCACTCTGCAGCTTCAGTGCTGCCTCTCGCTTGCGGACTGCTCCTTCCTTTGTTGGTTGGGGTAATGTTTCTTTTCTCCTGGAGCCATGAAAATGTGCATCTCACTCTGGAGAATTTAAGTCAGCAGCCAAAGTAGCGTATGAGACAGTTCATCAAGAAGACTGGTTTGCCTTAAAAAATAAAAATAAATAAATAAAAATCTTGGTGTCATCAGTGATTTGAATCAGCGAGTAGGAAACTTTAATTTAAATAATGGATTTTAATCTGGCTATATAATTTTCATGATTTCCTAAAGAGAAGTTGATTCTCAATGATTGATTTGCTGTTAATATTTCTTTCACACTGAATCTATCATTGCATTTTGCTAGCTGATTCACACTTATAAGTACTTGTTTTAATTCAGTAATGCAGTCTACAGGTATTCAGCATCTTAGTTTTTGTGCATCTGAAGGTAGGAACCAATGCATATTTTATTTACTAGAGGCAGAAGAACACAAACACCTAAATTTAGGCTTCTCTGCATGGGTGTCAGCATCCAGTACAGGCATTTATAAGTTGCCATTATGGTTACTGGAGATGCAGTGAACTTGCACAGTCAAGCCTGGGGAGTGATTCAGCAGACCCTGAAGCAGGTACCTTGTGGCTGCGCTGACGGATCGCTCCCTCCACTCCGCCGTTTAACCTGGCTTTGACTCTCCTACGAACTTGCACACTCTGCTTGCCTGCAAACACTACCTGTAGATGTCCAAGTTCAGGTGTTCGTGCTGGTATCTGGCTGGAGATTGAGAGGCTACCTTTTTGTATCATCTTTGTCAAATTCTATGTGGATGGAAATTGAAATTCAGTTAAAAATGTACAAGGGGAAGGCCGCCTTCATTTGTATTGGTGCAACTACTTGAGGGTTTTGTTTGGGTTTTTTTTTCTCCCAGCTGAAAACACTTTAGGAATCAAGGGAAGTATTATCTGAGCTAATGAGCTAGTGGAGTTCCCCGTTGTCCTTAGATCTCATCTTCCTACCTCTTCTTTTTAGCTCAGAATTCAGAAGAAATAAACAACCTCTCCTGTTTTGTCACCTTCCCTTTAATTTCTGTAATGAGTTGAATAATTTAATAATCTTACAGTAATATTCTTTCTGCACTGTAGAAGGTACTGCTGTCAAAAACTAGTTTAGCACATTTGCATAGTCTCAGCTGAGATCATTAGTTAGTGATTCTCACTTGGATTAAGCAATTTGACTTGCCCTAGTCTTTGGAATCAAACGTGTACTTTCTGCTCTTTATTCAGTGGTCTCTTAGGAGTTGTCGTGTTCTTGGTAGATTACGTACAGTTCGGGTCTTAATTTCATTTGTTAGTTTTTAAATCAGTTTATTAAGAAAGTATTTAAAAGCAAATGATTGGACCAAAATATGAACAGATTTTGTATCGCTGTCTTGAAGAAGTAACGATTTGGTGCTCTAGTCCCGTGGCATCACAAGTGACCTTCCAAGATAACTCAAGGGTACGTAGCAGTTGGGAAGTCAGCGGAGAAACGCCTGGCCTCTGTAGCAAAAGCAGGGGTGCTTTGTGGCTGCAGAGGTCCCCCCCTTTCTTTGGGTTTGACAGGAGTCCCCAGAGTTGGGATTTGGTGGTCTGATCATGCAGCCCTCGTCATGGATCTTGAAGAGAAGCTTCATTTTGTGATGCCTCTTTCGCATCTGCGCGAGAAGAAAATAATTCTCCAGCTTGGCTGGAGTTGAGTTCTTGTCATGTGAGGGTCCACTGCTTTTATCACTTCCAAGGTGTGATTCTTCTTGCCTGCCAAATGGAGTATGAAAAGGAATAACCTGCCTTGCATGTCTTCAGAAGAGGAGATCCTCTATGAAGATTCCTGTCATTCCCCAGGAGTTTCCTACAGTTCTTTGAAACGAAAGGGAAAGGTCAGAAGTCCAGCAAGCTTTTCAGTGCCACAAAACCACTTCTGTTTTTCATACCTGTCCCTAAAATCTCATGCTCCGCTTAAAAATATAATTACTTCCAAGAAAAGGACACAAGTAGATAAATAACGAGTTTCTTTCTTACCAACAATCTCTAGGACATTGACTAACAAACAAAAAAGAGTTGCAACTTCTTGTCTCTCCCCCTGTATGTTCCACTTTTGCTCATCCTTAACCCAGCAGGAGATGAAATGATTTTGGGCCGTGTGCTAAACCATATTCCAGGCAAGAGAAGAGGATCAGCATACCATGGCTCTCTAATGGGCAACATAATCGAACGGGGAGGACACTGCAGTGGAGTCAGGTGAGCCAAGTTGCATTTTTGGCTCCCTATCACTAACGCTCTGGGTGATCTTGGCCAGTTTACCTCTCCTGTTATCCGCTTCCTTCCAAAATTGTGTGTTAATCACAAATCTATGAAAGAACAGACTGGCCTGCTCCAGAGCTTCACCAGCGCCTCCCTTTTTTTTCAGCCCTCCGGTTGATTTTACCATATGCGTTAAGTGGCCATGATGTAAAGGTACTTGAAAAAATTACTTGGTTTTTGTAGTTTTATTCGTTTTAATGCAGGGCTTCTAAAGCTGAGACTCGCACTGTAGAATGTGCACCCCTGCAGTTAGCAAATGCTACGTCAGCTCCGAGGAAATGAGAAAGAAACGGTGAACATGGTGAGTAGGGGCCTGAAGAAGACGGGAGCTGTCTGGTCGTCGTGCAGGTAGCTGATGCATTAGCAGCTACGGGCGAGACCTAAGCGAAGATAACTATGCTGAAGTATAAGATGAGTTGGTAAGATTGGGATCATTTGAAGCTTAAAAAATAGCCTGTATGCAAATTAGATAGGTTTTAAAGGCGAGTTCTGTTTAGGCAAGTTAAAACAAACGTGTGGAGCTGTCATCTGTACAAAACGGCAGCTGTGTTGAAGGCTGTGACTGGGGTTTGAAGGAACCGACAGTGTAATCGTGTTTTGTACGAGGGATGGTCACCTGCATTTGAAAACAGGAGCTGGTTTTGCTCCCTTTCATCTGAGCGTATATATCAACAGCGTAATTACTGCCGAAAAGGGCCAAGTCTCTGTACTTCTCCTGCAGGAGACAGCCGATGACTTAGGGATTCTCACTGGAAAAGCAGTGGGGGCTGGCATCGTGCGCAGGCATCCATCCGCACGTCACGCTCCGTCCGGAGAGAGGGAACGCGCGCGATGTGACGCGACGCGATGTGACGTGACCCGACCCGGGGTGCTGCCCTGGCCACGGTCGCTGTCTGCAGGCAGAGTCCCTATTAATAGAGCCGAGAACCGGATGATTCCCGGTGTTACGTGAGTGCTGACTCCGGAGATTACGGCGGGGAGGTGTTTTGAGGGATCAGGAAATCAACTTTACGGGACGTGCGCCTTTGCAAGAGAGCTGGGATTTCAAACGCTCCAGCCTTGAAACTGAAAGATGCGTTATCATGAAAACATACGATGGAGAGAGTTTGGTTTTGATGTACAAGCTGATTAAAGTCACTTCTGGATAGTGCGGAGCTTATGTGTGTGCTCGGTGTGTGGTTGCGACTTCTCAGTATTTTGTTATGCTCCTGGCTTGGGGACTTGCTGACATTAGTTAGGCACATAAAACCCAGCACAACAGAACTCGTTTCCTAGGGAGGTTGGTAGCGCATGCTGTTGGTACCGATATGTTTATAACTGTGGTATGAGTCATTGGCTAAGCTTCTCGCCTGGTCTACACTAGTAGGGATGTTGTAATGTTAAAAAGCCCAATGGAAGGGTTGCCAGAGGTCTGTTTTTAAGTATTTTCTTCTGATAAGCCTTTATTGCTGCTGTACAGTAGAAAAGGTAGATGCTGGTAGTCTCTCCTGTGTTGACTTTTAAAGCCGTTACTGATGACTTTTCCAAAAATTCTGTCGTAAGTTCACAGAGTGCTTCAATTTTCATAGTGTAAATTCCAGGGCAATATGAAAAAAAATTTTGAAGGGCACTGTTTGCTGTTTCCCTCCCCACAAGTTACGTGATGTATGGTTTTAGAATTGTAAAGCAAACTGAATGAAAGCAGGCAGTTTTAAGCTATTCAGGACTCAGGCAATTGAAGAAATTACTGCACAGAGGGCAGAACGTAAATGCTATATGTAATTACAAGTGGGTACATTCATACTTGCTACTGCATTTTTTTTCCTTGCTGCCCAAATCATATTCTGATAGATCCAGGAAGTTCTCCGAATTCGTGGCATCCAATGAACTACGAATTGCTAGTGCGATACTCTTCCGTGAACAGGGAAACCTTGGACTCCGATACTTGTAGGGCCATGGAGGATAAACTCAACAGGGCCATAAAGTCATAGCAAAGGCAATCAATATTGAAGCATTTCGGTGGTAGATTAGTTGCTTCTTAGCCACCTATACATTAAACATAACACTGAAACAGTTTCTTGACTCTTTTCTTATAGTTGTGTGATAGCATGTAAACAGTTAAAATGGAGAATCTAAGGTCCTTGCTTGTGTCTTTGCTAAAATGTAATCGTTAGGACTTGAATTTTCTGTTTAAGTATCTACCTTGAGTTCACATTTCTATTGGGGAGGAGGAGGGGGAAGGACAGTAGGGATAGATTTGTATTTAAAATTCTAGAAGAAGTTTCAGAGAACTTAACAGAAAAACCCCAAATTTCTAGTGATGGTCATCTTGGGAAACTAGATCCCACCTGTGTTTTACATCAGACACTTGAAATGAGAACAGTTGGCTGTGTCTGCCAGTCCTTGCCCAGCTGAAAATTTGTCCAAACTACCCAAAACTCTGAGCTTTGTGAAAGCCTGCTTGCACACGCGCAGTAGAAAGGCCTTTGAATTTTGTAGCTGAAGCCTCTGAAGTCTTCTGATCTTCCCCAGGAGCAGTTCAGCCTGCATCCCAAGTCCTGATCCGCGTTAGGGACTCGCCTCCACGTTTTCTGCCCCCAGCCTGGGCGTAAGGAGCAGGGCTTGGATAGAACTCGCACTGGACGTCGGACAAGCACATCATTGTGATCTTCGCGCACGCCGCTGGGTTATGAAGAAGAAAGCAATGAACCAAGCAATAAAGTGGAATTAGGTTTTGGCTGGACAGAAAAGGGCAGTCCTGAAACTTGGCCTGAATTGGCTGCGTCCGTGCGGTTGTAGCGCTCTTAGGAGAGCAGCAAGTGAAGCCCGTTGTCTCTCCGATAGACAGAGATCCTCAAAAGGTTGCACAGTGATGGGACCGGAGGCAACGAGCATGAGCTGCTCCAGGGGAAATTCCGACTGGGTACGAGAAAAATACTCTTCACCGTGAGAACAAACATTGGAGCGATAAGCGATGCAATTTCCTTCGCTGGAAACGTTCGAGATTCGGCTTGACGGGGCCCTGGGTACCTAATGGAAGGCCCTGCTTTCACCACCAGGTTGGAGGAGATGATTTCCAGAGGTTTCTTCCAATCTAGGCTCATCTGTATTTCTGTGGTCTGCAGGTGAAAATCTGGAAGACAAGGATTTGACTAGTGATTTATGACAGAGATGCTATTGGTGTGAGCAGTGAAAGCTGTATCCTTGTTATGGTATCTGTGCTGTGTTAGTTTTTTATTTTCCCCCACCAAGATCTTAGCCTCTTAATTTTGAGTTATAGGGAGGTTTCTGTGAAATGTATATTTTCTCTTCAGTCTCGCATTATATTCCTGTTCTGAGGTGCAAACGTCTAGTTTCTGGGTGTCTGCTTTGTCACAAAGTGTAAGTGTTTCCAATTTAGAAACTCTTTTGTTTTGTGCAAGGAAAGGTGTGGATAGATAGGCTGGTTGTACTGTTCCTTGATTGATGTAAAAGGTTGAGTTTTAGTAGCTCTGACGGCTTTTTTTCAAGGGGAATGATACCATTTCTAGCAAACGGGGGGATTTTCAAACACGTGGCTTTGACTCTTTGAAATTTGGGAAAAAGGACAAGCTTTGGGGCGTGCAGGCAGTCCTGCAAGTCTCTCAGATCATCACGCAACGTGACAATTTGCTACCTGAGGAGCTGGCGTTCTGGACAGGGGCAGCGTATGGTCTGATGGACTCCTCTCCTCACGATGGCTGCTGCCAAGTGGTTTAGTTTTGTCCAGCCCGGGCAGTTTTGTTGCTTGAACCGAACCAGTTCTTACTGTCAAAGAATTGCCCTTATTTGTGGGAGCAAGCTGTTTACATGAATGTAACGTATCCTATATGCTAGGGGCACTGGCGGAAACTCGTATAAAGCAATTTTTGGAGAGCTTCTAGCTTACCAGCAGCACCATTTTTGTAAAAATCAATCGCATCGCTAGCTGAAATGGCTCATCAGCGGCTCTATACTTGAGAAACAGGCCTTGGGAACTGTACTGAATGCAGCTGTGTGGGACTTTGCTATTGATGGCGAGGACCTTCCTGAGCTGAGACAGCAGAGCGGGATGTGTTGGCAGCAGCGTTTGGTCCAGCGTTTTCGTAAACCAAAGTAGAAGACAGTTGCCCGGGTGCTTGCATTTCCATGTCCTCAGGAGGGTATAGGTAGCTGGACGTTGTCTTTTAATGGCATCCCATCCGTTCAAATCTGTCGCAGTCGTAGGTATTGCCTGATTGAGCAATGTGCCGTTTATCGTCGTTATTGCAACACCTTCAGCTTTTCCCTCTGCCACCATCTGTTCTTGAATAGAGCTTCTACACCTGCTGATCCTGTAGATGCCGTTTGGAAAGGCCGCTGTAGCCTCTTACGGAAAACTTCAAGTTATTTTAGGGTCACATTTCACTGGGAATAACTTGGCAAGCGCGACTTCGACTCCCCTTATTGCCATCTAGCTGAAAAGTCTGTCCAGTGCCTCGTTAGCTTATCTTACAGCAGTCTTGCGCCTTGTTTGACTCCCGTGGGAAGTTAGCGTGCTGGGAGATGGCAGGTCCGGGCGTAGGTAAATGACTGGTTGGATAGTTCAGCACGTCGTTGGCCATAATGTTGTTTTCTTCACTGTCGTTGCAGATATAATCTGTTGTTAATCCCCCAAGTCTAAACCTGTGACTCCCCAGAGGACCTGAAGCCTTTTGTTGATTTTGATTTGCAGCCTTATTATAGACAAATTAATGTACATGAGTGACAGCACGCCAACGAGAGACGAGAAGAAAATGAGTAATTAACATATACTGGGTATTACTGATTGCTTTTATGATTATCTGGATTTTAAGGTATTAGCTGGAAAAATAACTCCTAATCCCTTATTAAAGATAAAAGGCAAGTCATTAAAAGTAGAAGGTTGTTTTCAGTCCTGAGAAGCACTGGAAATATGTCTTGGCTCCAGCAGCAAACCAACCTTGAAAGCCTGTAATTCCAAGCTGCTCAGCTTAGTTGTTCTCCTCGGCAAGGGAATTTCTGAAGTTTCCCATGTGCTGGGAGGTGGAGGGGTACGCGAGACAAAGCGACCCTTGTCATACGAACTGTGTGCTTGGCACCCGGACAGGGTCCTTTGAATATCGGTATTAACTGAGCCCTGCCCAGCTGCCGGGTTGTGAACTTTCGACAACGCAG
The DNA here is from genome assembly GCF_000737465.1 of Haliaeetus leucocephalus. Taxonomy (NCBI): domain Eukaryota; kingdom Metazoa; phylum Chordata; class Aves; order Accipitriformes; family Accipitridae; genus Haliaeetus; species Haliaeetus leucocephalus. The sequence goes on along the minus strand of NW_010972920.1, from coordinate 2,020,003 downwards.
CCCGAGGTTGCTTAGCTGCTGGGCGGTCTGTAACTTCGACTTCAGGTTTCTTTTTGGGGGCACGTCTCCCGTCCGAAGCTCCCGTTGCGCCTCGACTCCTTTCTACCTCCCCGACAGCAGCGCCTGCCCTCGCCGTTGTGGCCGTCTAACTGGTTTCATGGTCATATAACTGGTTTCACGGCCATTTAACTGGTCTCGCGGCCGTGCGCTAAGCTGAATCTGCAAGACGGACTGGTCCAAGCAGAGACCGCTGATCCCAGCGGGGACGAGGGAACGAGCGGCCGAAGCGCCGGGAGCAAAAAAGCGTTTCAAGCTCAGGAAGGGTGACGTTTCCGTGTTGCTGTTCATAAACCCACCTGGAGTGTGTGCGTGTTCCTGGGGTCAGAAGGAAAGCAGCAGCACCCCTTGCTGAGTTATAATAATTAATCATTTGCAGAACCTTGCCACACACTAAGACTTTCTTAATAATCAAGTATTTTTTTTTTTTTTAAAGTGCATTCTTTATATCTGGGTAATGAAATTTGAGCAACAGTAAAACCACAGAGTTTTTAATTCCTGTATTTTAACAGTTCAGTGTTTCAACACATCATGTTTATATACTTCTACTATACTTTCAAAAAGCAGTATGAAATGCAGTGGGACCAATTAAAAAGAAATAAAGATAGCATTTAATGACTCTAAGGAGATCAGTACTTGTAAAGCAATTTATATTTGAGGAAATGCTGTTTAGATGGGATACATTTTGGAAAACACTGCTCATTTGTGGTTTGTCCTTTCCATCCCAAGTTGTTTATAAGATTATTACTAGTATCTGGCTGATTGGTTCTCTTTTTCTCCTCCCCCCCCCACCCCCCCTTGTGTTTTTTTAAGTCCTCAACACTGCGTAAGGCCAGCTGTGCTGCTGGGTGCTCAGTGCTTTTGCAGATGAGGCCACTTTTTTGTGCTTGAGGAGGGATTGGAAAAGTACAGGTAGAGTTTGACTCCATGTTGAGTTGGTCAAGGTCGATTCCCGGAATGCAGAGGAAGCATGTTGTTTTGGAGTTGTTTTGATGTTTTCTTCTGGCCGGTCTTGAAGGACAGCACGTGGGGTCAGACCCGTTGTGCTGGGGCAGCCCTTGGTGTTTCCAAAGAGTTAGTTATCGTAGAGGGTCCTGAAAAAAAGAATCTTCTGTGGAGCTGAGTATGTAATAACTCCAGTCAAGATGTATCTGATAAAGGTCACTTCAGTTCTGAATAATATCCATGCAAAAAACTTACGTGATTTCTCTAATGCATGTTAAACCTAAGCCTCCAGTCAGTTTGGTTTAATGGCTTTTGGTGTTTCCGTTTAGCTTACTTCAGTATGTCTGTGCAGCATCCAGAGTAATTTGGGCACGGACTCCTGAAAGAGGCATTTTGGGCTGTCACAGGACACATGGTTAGTAATAGCTCCATCTTACTAAAAGCCAAAGAAGCTGGAGCTGGAGCACTTGGTGAGAAGAAGCCATGGGAACGCTTTGCATGGAAAAGACAGCACATAAATTTTTTCAAGTTGGATGTGTTTTTTTGCAAATGCTTCTAATATACAGGGTTGGCTTTTTGTTGCTTTAGTTTCTCCTCTCAACTTCCAGACCATGATGCCAAGCAGGTCATTAAACCCAGCATGGGGTTTCCACTCTCTCTTTATTACTGAAAGTTGTTCTGAAAACCTGGCAAGGCAAAGCGTTCACGTTTGGGCAGCAAATGTGATAACTGGAGTGGAGATTAGCTATATGTGGAGTTCACCAATGGAATAGAATAAATTAGGTTGGAAGGCACCTATGGAGGTCATCTGGTCCAAACCTCTGCTCAAAGCAGGGCCAACTTGGTAATTAAGATATTATTACTGGTTTCTAACTTACGATACCATGTCCAAAGCACTCTCGCGTTAGATAGAAATGCAAGTGGAATAGAGCCCCAAGGAGGCACACTAGTTTGTTGGTTTTTTTCCCCCCTCTTGAATCATTCTGATCTCTTTGGATGCATCTGGGCTGACAGTGCTTAGCTGTCCTGGAGCTTCCCTTTTAGCACAGGTGGTACAAAATTATTCTTGCTGCAATATGGTATTGAGGTGTGCCCTGGGAGTGCTCTAATCAAGAAACTGGGAAACATGGGTGCTTGATTTTGGTCGTGTAGGGATGGCCCAGGGAAACATCCCTCTGGATCCTCCTCGCATTCCGTGTTCCAACCATTTTGTTTGAAGTGTGTTTAAAAATGTCCGACTTCCCTGTTATGTTCTTCATGCCAAGCACAAGGAATTGCATCTTCTCTCTCTGTTCTCCTGTGGTTTCATCTTTACCTCACATGCACATGCTGTAAGCAGCGAAGTCAGTAAATGAGTCCTGGTGTATCCTTCTTCTCATAGGTAGAACAAAGGGGATGATGTGATCCTGTAAAATATACTATTCACTCATGGCTTGCCTGCTTTGGGGCTAAATGTGGGGTTGCCCATTAGGAAGGTCAATGCTTATGCAAAAATCACCCCCGTGCGTTTTGCTAATTACAAGCAGCCATTCTGTTCAGTCCAAGCCATCCTCAAACTGACCTCCTACTTGTTTTTTCCTCCCAACTGTCTAATAATTAACAAGCTACTTAATGCACGACAAAAGACCAATTAACCCTAAAGCATTTAGTGAACTACATGTAAATTAGTTGTAAAACGTTGCTGTAAACATTAAATGTTAGGCAATTACATAAACCAATAATTGCTAAAGTTGCATTTAGGAGCTTAGAAGAAAGAAGTAAAAAAATCTGCTTAAGTAGCGCTTTGGTTCCGAGAACTCTGCTAATGGTTTTGTTTTTAACTACAGCAGCCCCGGTCTGTGTAAGTCCAAACAGGCTGTGGCAGCTCAGATTCGCTGTGTTTTTAAGTGGAAGAAAAATAAAGGCATGCTAACCTTGTGCACTTTTTGAAACTGTACAGTCTTAGAAAACCTCCAAAGGGCGGTAGCGGGAGTCTAGAAAGAAATGGAAATCAGATAAAATGATTTGCTTCTTTCTGCTGCAGTAGGTGGTATCCCGTGGTAAAGTGTGTTTAACTAGTTGGGTGCCAATTCATGGTGATTTCATGGATTGATTATTGTTTTCTTTGGTTTCAGGCTGTACGAAATGTTCCAGACCTCGCTAGAACCTCGAGGCTGGACGGGGTCTTGTGAGGTGTGAGCACAGGGAGTCTTGGCCACTTATTGCTGTTGAGTTCATCTCTGTCTTTTATTCCTCTTTCTGCAGACACCTTCGTGTCTGAGCTGCCTCACATGTTAGCCTTTGAAAAAGGTTAAGTGTCTTTCCACCCACCTATGTGGTGAAGTTTCACACGAAGAAGCTGGTTTGCTTTTCTGCAAAAGCTTTAATCCTCTTAATTGGCTGTCTCGCTCCAAGGTGGTCCAGTTCACCCACTGGTTCTCAAGCTCCTGCTGCTAATGTTCTTAAATAATTCATTTTCCTTGTACGCCTTGTATACTTATTCTCCAGTGTTTGGTTCAGTCTTCCTTATGTTTCATGTTTGCTAGTTTTGCTTTGACCTAGGCTTGTGTTGGTCGAAGATGTTCCTAAATGGTACAGTGAAGCGGGGCTTTGCCTCCTTATTCTGTGTTTTTGTGCTTCCTTGCTGCTTTAGAGCCTCTTTGTTGTTTCGGTAAAAGTTTATCTCTGTGTGGCTCGCTCTGCATTCCAAAAGTACTCTCCAAATGCGTCTCTAGATACCAAATTTCTCATTTTTCAGTGAAAAAAAGTTAGGTTGGTTTGAACTAGCTTTCTTCCTTCCTCAGTTTTGGCAGTATCCTTTTCCTGAGTATATTGATCTTAATTACAGTACAGTCACTTACTGAAAGCTGGCGTATGCTTAGTTTTGCTGTATAAATACATTGGATAATGGTCTGTTATTTTTCTTGCACGCAGTTTTGCTAGTATAGATCCTGGTTGTATTCCTTTCCCAAAGGAGGAGTTATTTTGTACTTACCTTTGGTTGATTGAATTACAGAAATTTGCTTAAAGCAGGCAAACTACCTTCCAGTATAGGTGAGTCCTTAGCAAATCCGCTGGAGCTATTGCCTTGCCTGAGTCAATTTTCCTTCTTGTACTTTGGAGTCTGATGAGAATAGCTCTTTCCTCTTCTGCACAGTAGATGCCAAGGTCAACCGCAATATCTGGCCAGCTGACTTGCAGCCAAGTAAGGGTATACATTGCTAGCCTGACATTGCTTTTCATGAACATTTTATTGGCCTCCTGATTTTTAAATTTTTTTTAGTTTTTTTAACAAACTTTTTTTGTCTCAACTTGTTTTCCTTTCTCCAACAGTTGTTTTTGCCGTTGACGTTTGCTAAAATGCCTGCTGCGTGATAGCCTGACAGTCTACCTCCCTCCCTCTCGCTAGTGAGAGATCATCTGCCATTTGGCAGCTTATAGAAAATGGCTCAAAATACGGACCTACGTGTGCCTCTTGTCAGCAGCTGATCTAACTATGCAACCTTTCAAGTTCACCGTGCGAGGGATACCGAGCAACTGAGTTTTTCTTATATGGAGGGATGGGTTTGGGGGTCTTGGTCCGTCTGGGTTCTGCTTCAGAGCAGTGGGGCACATCTGAAGGCGCAGACCTTGTCTGGGAACCAACGAGCCTGTTTTTTTCCAGCATAATTATGTTCTGTGGAGGTTTCGTGCTCATGTAGGAGGTGGGGGGTGAGTCTGTGAAGCTAAGGGTAAAAAGGAGCCAGAAGCTTGAACTCCACTTGCTGTTGCAAGGGGAAACCGGTGAAGAGCAAAAGCTGCAGAAATGTCACCGGGCTTTTGAGAACAAGTTGAATCAGGAGTTTCTTTCTGGGAAGCCAGTTGGAAGGAGTGTGCTGCTGGCAGCCTGGAGCCACTCTGAGCCTGAAGTTAATGATGGTTAATTTTTAAAGGCAGGAACGAAACCGGTTATTGTGTCTGTATCTCAATAGGGTCTTTCTGCTACTGAAATACCATTGCAAGAGCCCCTTTTGGAATTGGTTTGACTCGGAGAGAAAAAGAAAAAGCCCTCAGAGAAGTGATTTATCCACCAAAAGCTTCGCTTTGCCACGCTACTAACAGACGGTGACAATTTCATCAGGATGATCGTAACTTGTCCACAGGTGCCGAGATAGGGAAGTGCTGAGGGCGGGCTTTTATCAGGATTTAAAGTACGGAATAAATGCGGTCACCCAAAGCGCAGGTCTGAAGAGATGGATCCACTCCATCAAAATTGCTTTGCCACAGCAGGGAAGCGTGAGGAAAACCAACATCCAAACATGAAACTAACTGGTTTTGTAACCGCCCTGTCAGGCTAAATCCTGCTGCTCTCCAAGTCAATGAAAGCATTGTCTGAATTTTGACGCTGGCTTTGCAGCTTTTTAGATAAGTGGCTGTTAACCTTTAAGAGCCAAAAGGGCGGTTTGTCACTGAATGAAGCTTTTCAGAAGGTGATGCGGAAAAAAAAAGAAAAGCTGAGCTTTTTCAAAGCATCTTGAAGGAAGTTGGCGCCTTACTCCTGCTGATATTCAAGACGAGGTGGCCTCCTAAGCTCCGAATGGATTTAGGCTACCGAATTCACACATTAATGCTTATAGCGTGGAGGCACGCATTGCTCAGAACAGGCAACCCATATCCCTCATCTCCTTCTTTATATCTTCATTTTCCCTCTGCCCACCGTTGCAGTGCCCCTTTGCTGTATTTCGTTCAACCCAAGCAGAAGAGCAGTATTCACTGCTGCTCCAAATGATGCCTGGTAACGGAACGCTGCCTTCGATGGTTTTACACTGGGCAGTGAAAAGAAGGTCGCGTTACGGATGCTGAAGAAGTATTTGTCAGCCTCGAAAATGAGATTCACCTGGACAGGGGCTTCTCTTGTTAGGTGTTCTGCCAGGTTTGCGGTGCCCGGCTTCGGTCGGAGACCCCCGGCACTCCATCCCGCCACTTAAAAACCCGTGCCACGTGAAACCCAGCACACGGATGCAACCCAGCCATCGATACCCATTTCGTAAATAATGGTCCTGCGTGCAAGGCAATGGAAAAATCAGACCTAATTTATTTAGCTCTCCCTCCTTCCTCTCCCCCAGCCGTAATTTGTGCTTTTGAGCCTTGTGGCTGATGGGAGCCTGTGGCATCTCTCCCCTACATGGTGTTTGAAGCGGGGCAGGTGATCACGAAGAAAGAACAACCTGCAAGAACCCTCTCGGTGCGTGTATTTTGCTCTCGTACACCCGTTGGTCTCCTGGAACGACTGTAAGGATTGGTAATGCGCTTTTCTCTCCGTGCCTGAAGTGGACGAAGTATTTGGCAAGATTTAAAATGGAGGGAGCAGAATGAAAAGAGTTGAAAGCAAAAAGCGTTGGGATGCCAGAACCATTCGGTACTCCTTCAAATACTGCCTGGCAACAGAGACGGGCTCCATTTCAGCCGGAGACACTGGCTGAAAAGCGCGTGGGACAAAGGGCTCGGCACGCACTGAAGCTGCCGGAATAAACCATGAAAATCCTCGCACGCTTGCGCTTGGCTTCCTTCCTCTGCGGTTCGGTTCTCTTCTGTCGAGCCCTCTCCGGAGAAGAGTTCTAGAAGTGCTGAAGTGGTCAGAGCTGGTGTGGAGATTGATTGAACGGGACAAATAGGCAATGATGAAACCCTGCTTGTGAGAAGAGCTTAATAGGCATAAAATTGTCTATTCCACCCGGAGGGCTGGTTTTAAAGCACACAGCGGGAAGGGAAGTTTCTTCTTGTCACTGCATGGAAGCTTAAATTTAGAAAAAGAGCCCATAGTTGTTATAGCTGTGTCCTTAAAAATGTCACTGTACTCTCACCATTGCCTAAAAAAGGGGACACAGGTAAATGATCAGCGGTAAACTGAATTACTGGTTTGGCAGGAGGGCTTGTAGCTGATGGAAGGAAACGACAACACTTATTCAGGGACTGCAATACATCAAAACAGCTTTACAGTTGTCTTTGAAGGAGCCACATTACAGTCTTGGAAAAGAAAATGATATCTTTTTTTGCTCACCAGAGGAACAGGAATCTTCTATTGTGCTAGCTTATGTTGAGGAGTTGCTGTGTGCCCACGTTGAGCTGTTGATACCGGTGGAAGTACAGGGGGAGTTGTGCATGACCACTAATGTGATTAAAGTGTTTAAGATGCTGGAATAGGACCTCAGCAGGATTCCAGAGAGGTAAACAGCACACATCTCTGCAAGAGACTGTGAAAGCCATACTGCTTTAAAAAGGAAAACAGAGAAAAGCTAAAGAAAAAGAAAACCACTGAGAATTAGGGAGCAATTTTTGAACTTCGTTATATGGCAGCCACTGTGCTGCTAAATGGTTTAACTGGAGACTTGACTGTTATTCAGGTCCAAAGGAGGTGTGATGCCAGACAGCATCCCATATCTGTGTGACAGTGGGAAATGTTACAAAGCCCAGAAGAAAGCCAGGCTTTCTCTAGATGCTGTTTTTTCTTTATTAAAGTCTTTTTGGCAACTGCTCAGTAATAGCTCCTAAAAAATGTGCTGCTGTAGCAGTTTCACACAACTTGAAGTAAGATGGCTGACCTCCAGGACTAGTCAAAAAATGCTGTTGATAACCAGATTTTGTAATGAATTGCTTGTTACGTAGTTCATATCTTGCCAGGGCATAGAAAAGGCTCTGGTACTGAAGCATGGGCTAGTTGTTTGGTAGAAATAGGTGTCGGAGGCATCACTGCCTTTGATGTAATTAAAAATGGTACTCAGTGAATCTAGAAAATTTAGAAAAAGTGATAAAGAGAAATGTCCTGTTTTTCTAGCAGTTTGGAAGCTAGTCGCTGCTGATTAGCATCTAGCTACAGCATACCCACGGAGAATTGCGTGGTCCACGTACACCCGATTCTGCACCCTTGAAATCAGCAGAGCCTTGCACTGATTTGAGCAGGCAGAGACTCACGTTGTTAATATATTAAATATTCTGGCTCAACTTGCTAATCGTGTATCTGTGGGAGGCTATCAATAATGCATTTCATTTGGAATATGCAGCTGCCTCTGCTCCTGTCGTGTTATGTAGATAGTATTGTTACTGTCTGCAGCTGAAAAAAACCAGACAATTTTTGAAGATGATTATTGACAGTCTCTCTCGAGTGCAGCAATGTTGGGAAGAGTTCATAATTAGACTTGAGGTATAGTGTGCAACAGTCTCTCTATCATAACCGTGTGGTTGGAATTAGCAGTCTTTCTTCTTCTTTAGGCAGTGCCTTTTATGTTAAGGCTGACTGACTTTTTCATTAGATGATGCTGGTTTTGTTTAAAAGGTTGCCAGACTGATTGTCCACATAGCACACCTTGTCCACGTGAGCTGTCTGCTAAAGATGAGTTGGTCTGAGACATTGTTGGAAGAAGCTCCTATATCTCCAAGGAATGTTTCAATAAAATATCTGAAGACAAAACTTTTGTAGGTGATCTCAACAGCACTGAAGACAAAGCGAGCTGAGAATGCTCAGCAAATCGTTACGTAAAAGCTGCCATTCTTCTGGCGCTTGAGAGAATATGTTATTAGTAAGCATTTGTCTAATACTGAAGATTTTTTGCAGATCAAAGGCTTAATGTATGCCACATGCTGCAGAGGAGCTTACAGTAGAACGTGTACAATCATGCAGTACAATAGTCCAGCAAAAAAATGGATTATTCAAGAGGCAGTCAATGCTATTCATTATGTGCTGGAAAGGGTCACGATCAAGGGATGGGGGATATTTGCTTCAAGGTGGATCAAGCAGCTTGAATAGCGTTCTCTGCTTCTGCACCCCATAGTCGTGAAAGAAATGGCCCAGGATGAGATCTGGGTAGCGCGGTGAGTGTTCCCTGCAGGCTGCCAGCCCTGCCTGCGGACACGTCTAATCTGCCTTACAACCAGCCAGCACCGAGCGCAGGGTCAAAAAGTAGCTGTTTTTCGCTCTAAGAAGAGAAACAAAATAAGAAAAAAAGAAACCCTCAGGTGTGCTTAGAGTGATTAGCCGGAGAGTTGATTGTCCAGAGGTGGGTTCTGTGAGACCCTGGGAAAGGCCCCATGTGACGTCACTGAGCAACTTTTTCGGGCGCAAGCATCTCTGGGAAGCAGATGTCACGCATAAATCTTCGTGCAGTTGACTTCTACAGTGGCGGTGAAGGATGCTTTCACTTGATAGAGCACTTGGGGAAATCAGGAAATCAGTTTTCACCTGGGTTGTTCTGCAGAAATCGGTATTACCTAATTTGATCGTTATCTCTTCTGTAACGGGAATAACAGTTCTTACCTACAAAGGTGCAAGAATAGCGCGGAGAGGCTATGCACCGTGCCCTAACGGGAGCAGTGCTCCAGAAATACTGAACAGTATTGCTCATAAACTGAGAGCGCATCCTTTGCCTTACCCTGTGGCCTTGGCTTGGTGTGTCAGATGCCGCACATGAACCGGCGAAGATGTCCAAGATGCTGATTTTTAGTGACTCCTGGTTTTGGGTGTCACTCCGTTTGGGTTAGTCTTTCAAGGAAGCTGGTAGAACTGTGAGCCGTAAAAGCCTTCCCTGCTTGCTTTTAGACGGTGCTTTTATGTCTCGTCACGCATTCTTACTCAGATCTTACCCTGGTCTTGATCAAGAAGCTTTCCTCCGCAGTTTTTGCAAAACTGAGTAACTGAACTAGCTCTTGCCTATATTAATCAAGCCAGGTAGATGCAGAGCAAGAGTCTCACTGCCAAATCAAGATAGCGTGAATTTTCTGGTCTTATCAGCGATGTGTAATCAGCGCTGGCCCAGGTTACTGCTGCTTCTGATGACATCCCTGTTGTGAAAGGGGATCAAGGGGAGATAGTAAGTGTCCACAGTCTGCCCCGCGGCTGGAAGTTGTACGAAGGGAGAATCAAAATTCAAGTGAGCTGCAATGTTTTTTTCTAGTCTTCTGTCCTTCGGAGCAGTTTTGCACTGTCTGTAGTCTGCAGAGTTCTGTGCTTGTGTTTCACTGTTTGTGATCTGCAAGCCTTGAAGCCTAGACAGAGAAGGGGTTGTTCCTGTCACGGGAATTAGAAGAGTAAAACTGCCTGGTTTGCTGCTCTCATCGCTAATGCTGGCTGGAGCATGGGGTTTTGTCATCAGTTATCCTTAGCAGAAACTTACCCCACATAGGGCCTCGAATTACATCTAAAAACGCTCGAAATTTGGGGCTTGTCTATACAAGAAGGGTCAGGAAAATGGATGGTGATTGATCAAAGGTATACATCTTAAGGGAAATGATTAAACTGCATAAGGTCTTGTATCGACATTAACACACAATTAAAATTGCTTTGGGTAATGGATTAATTTTGGAAGTGAAGTCAGCTAAACTGGAAAGAGAATGACTTTAAATTTGATAAAAGTGCCTGCACAGGTGTTAAACTTAAGGAGTTCGCTCTGACTTCAGATGGATTTGAACCGAGTTTTGGCTAAGTGAGGGCAACCCCGGAAATTAATGGGAGTATAATCATGTCCTATTTTAATAAGCGTATTTGGAAAGCACGTTTGACAAATTGCCTTCCTTGATAATGTTACCGCTGGCTTTGAGGAAGGATTTACACCAGTCTCTCGGGGATTTTTGTAGCTGCCGATGTACTTCCAAGTAACAGAGAACTTGACGTTCGATGGTCTCTTTGGCCTTGAATGGAGGAAACGGTTGACTGAGGTGCAGGTCCCAAGGGTATTTAGAAGTGTCATTGGTAAGAGCAGGCTGAAAAAACAGGAGGAAAACGGTGTTGGTCGATTGGAGGAGAGGCTGTTTTACCTGTACGCCGACACAAATGGGTTGTCGTCCCCCCATCCCAAGGCAGCATTGTAGACCGGGAGAGCCGGGCTGTAACCATCTTCCACCCACGACAAGCGAGGCACTCGTAAGTTGGCGCTGAAGCAGGAGGTGACTTTAGGATACTCGCCAACACCGCGAAGCCCCCCGGCATTGCCGTGCGTGGCAGGGAGCACCGCAGGCACCGCGCCTGCTCTTCCATCGCGCCGGGTGGCGAGGGAGGGCTCCCCGCCGGAGCCGGCGATGGCAGGAGTGGGACCGATGTCGGGCTGGGAAGTTCAGCCGCGGCTGATTTGAGGTTGTCGTGCTAGAATGTGTCTCTCTCTATTTCTGAGCTCCCTGAGATTTCTCTCTGTTGATGGAGATTGATTTTGCCTTTGGGAACCCGAGGGTATAAATTGTACTCGTAATTGGCCTGAACTGAACTTGGAGAAACTGCTGATGTGTTCATTCGGTTCTGCAAGTGATGTATTTTATAAGCCGCCTCATGGACCGCTTGTGACTGAACACAAGAACAGGAAAGGGAAGGGGGAGGTAAGAGGTGTCGCTTACGGATGGCAATTCCTCTGATTAAATGTTCCGTTGGAGCATTTTACCATCTGCAATTAATACCTTAATTCCTCTCCCATTCAGGAGAAAATATAATCCTAGCCATCTAAATCCATGGATTAGCATTATATCTGCTACATATGTCTGTTGATCATCAGGTTGTTTCTTGAATGAGACGGCAAGGAAAATAACATGAAAAAGACTTAGCAGCGGTGGCAGCCGACCCTGTCGTGAATGGTGCTGGTTCCAGCAGCTCCTAAACTGGACGGGTTAGGTAGAAGCGAAGGTGATGGTCAAGGCTGGGGCAGGCTGGCGGGGTTGGTGCTCAAAGGTCGGGCAGGGGGAGGTCTGCAGAGTTCAGCCCCCAGGTTAATTGCTCTCCGGGTCTTAAGCCTGATACTCAGCTGTACACCCCGCGCTGAGCACACAGTGTTCGCTGCGGAGATTAAGATGAAAATATGTTCTCCTTGCTAAAGAGAGCACATAAACAACCCATAAACGGCCCATTAACCTAGAAAATCGCAATAAAGAACATGTGGTAAAGCAAGCCATAGGAGACCTGTGACCCAGCAAATTCCTTAATTGGATTTTGAACCTCATCATCTGTGCTAAATGCAGCTAATAGGAAATTAGCAAAAAACAAAAGAAGGAAGAAAAGAAAGAAGGGGTGACGTGTGATGCACGTCCAGGTTCGGTGGGAGCATTTCTGTAATTCCTCTCGTGATGCAGTTCAGTGAGCAAAATGTTGTGGGTGGTTGTGGAGTTCTCATGTTATGGGATCGAGTATCAGGGTAACACTTCCCTGTAATAAAACCACGTCAAAATGACTGAAAAGAGGTAATTTTCCCATCGGCTGCAACCGATGCCTTCAGCAGCTCTAGAAGCTCTACAGTCACTTCTCTTACAGGCTCCTCCGTGCAGCAACCGCTTGCTGTGCTCCACGTTGCTTTTTGAAGCGATAGGATGTAAATTGATTTTATTGCTTTTCTAGGCGTGCTATTTAAATTCTGTTCAGAATATAAAGGTGTATTGAGAGCCATTAGCGCAGATTGAGAGGGAAGGTGATGGAACACGCGTGTTGCGGGTACTCTGCCAGCAGGTCTTGCTCTTCATCTGGAGGATGACAGCAGAGTTCAGACACCATCAGCCACGAGCTGTAGTCGTCCAGCTTAAGTCCCCCAGGCTCTTTCCACCGCTGTGAAACCACCAAACGGCTGGAGAGCGGCAATGGCTTGACGGCGGTGGTCTGCAGCAGAATTCAAACCAGTTAAGGGAAGATGAGGAAGTAGCTCGTGGAAGTCTGCGGGCTCACGCAATAAACTGGTTTGTGTTCTTTTGGCCAGGCATCGTCTTTTAATTCTCTGTATTTAAAGGCCTTAGCTGAATCTTTGGCCTCTATTTGAATAGGTATTTTTTCCTATGTACACCTAGGGAGAGATCTCTGCCCTGAAGCATGGGCGAGAAATTGAACCCTGTGCCCTGATGCTCGGGTGCATTGGTTTCAGCACAAGCTTCTGGCACCGGTGGTTGATTGGGGCTGACTGTATAAAGATGAGCTTAAGTGTTACACCTAATTGCATTTTTAGAATGGGATAATCTTAATTATTTATACTAATGGTTGTTTCAAATGTATTTTAGATGCAGATTTTTAGTCCAAATTGCTTTCATAATTGCAAGGACAATTTTCATGCATAAAGTTACGTGTTTGCAGATATATTTTGGAACTGTTCTGTGAAGTGCATCTGTTTCATCCGAGTCAAATAATCAAATACTCATTATGCACCTCACAGATTCTGAGAAGTATATCTGAGAAGAAAGATAAATTCTGTAGAAACTAGCGGTTATATAAAAGTGCTTATTACCAAGAGGGTTAATGTGTATTTTTCTATAACTAAATGTCTGTAAATTCAGCTCAGCAATATTTTCCCCTCCTGTTAGGAGCGTATCAAAGGAAAGCTTTTGTTTTTGTGGGAGGTGATGGATTTTCTCAAAGGAAGGACTGATGGGAAACGCAAAAGCCTTTGCGTAGCCAGTCTGGGAATTTTACTGAAGGATGAGGGACGCGTGGCTGACGTGATGTAGCGGCAGCGGCACAGACCAGTTGGCCTGTGTCGGAAGGCCGCTGAAGCACAGGTTCTGAGACAGTCGTGGTTAAGGTAAGGGTGATTTTGGAACGGCACCCTTGAAATGCTGAGCTTGGGAAAGGAGCGGTGAGACGCTACCTAGGTGGCAGGTAGGGAGGCTGGACTGTTACGCTCCGTACAAAGGGACGGTCAGGGCTTCTGTAGATTTTCTTAATGAGATTGCGTTTCTGTGATGAAAGGCAACGCTGCCGAGGACTTTGTGAAAGGAGAAAGGAGGAGCGTGTAAATGTCCCTGCTCCCGCTTCAGCGGGAGAAAGAAATCGCTTTCCAGCCCGCTTAGCAGGACGTGCAGGACTCCGAAGACCTCTTCAGAGGGTGCCTTCTCTGGTGCTGGGTTGGGATGTTAAAGAAGGGACACGTGGCTCCTCTGTAAACATTCAAAGCCAAAAGAGTGGTAGGTGTTAGGGTGCCCAACAGCCTGTATTCTCGATACCGTCCTGGCCTGAGCGCCGCAGGGTTTTCCAGACGCGTGGCTCGCGGCGTTCTTATCCCTCCCGCCTGAGCTGCACAGCCGGTGCGGGGCGATGTGCTTGGATGCCCAGGGAATTGCAAGGGCAATAGGTAGATAGAAAAGAAATCCAGTTTATGTTACGAAAGCGTCATCACCCTAACTGATGAAGAAATTAATTTGCCTCAACTTTTTCTGAGTAATTTAAGAAGAAAGCTACGAAGGGTTCATTAAAAAAAAGAGGTGGGGGAAGGGAGGAAAGGGCATGTCTCCTACTGGTTCCTTTTTTCACATTACAAATTGAGACTTTGTTTACCCTGGAAAAATCAATGGTGATTGGACACCTGGTGTAATTAATTATTTTGCAACAGACAGACAGCTGATCTTTTGAAAAGAAAGGAGTTTTTAGCAGAACCGTTCAAAGTTCATAGTCTGCTGTTTAACTCTAATGCTAATAAACATTCAGCAGAAGGGATGTCTGTCTTAAAATTTCACATGATCACACCTTCGTTTTAAGGTGATATGATCAGGGAAAAACTGTAGATCCCAAGAAGTCCTCCAGCAAGGTGACTCTTGTGGCATGAGCTCCAGTTGCCTTTGGGAGATGCCCTTAGGTCTCGGGATGTGGACAGCGATGTTCTCGGGTTTTAATTTTGAATTGTGCCTGTTTCTCGATCAGGAAGGGGTTGCTGCCAATTTTTCTTGAGCTAATAATGCAAATGAACTTTGCTTGCACTATCAAGAGAGCATGTGTTGAACGTCGTTTCTTTTACCTAAATGGGCAGTCTTTTCCCAGTGTTTTTTTTCAGTGCATTGGTGCCTGACTAAATGCATTGGGTCGCATTCTTCATGTATAGATGAGAGAATCTTTCTGTTAAATATTCCTGTGTTTTCCAGCAGTAGGTCTGGGGAGGTTCCAGCCTGCCTTGCAGGCCAATGGGAGCCCCAGCCTTGGTGGCAGGGAGGGGAAAGCCAGCCATGGGATGCTGTCCCAGCAAGACCCAAAATAGTTTGGCTGAAACCGGTTTTACGTCATATAAAAAAGGGGGCGAAGGATCTCAGCTGATCAGAGTACGAAAGGTCCTTGGGCACGCACCATAGAGCATATTGGTTTTGAGCTTGATAGCGCTTTTTTTACAAGGGCTGCAAATTGCTGTAACATAGTTAAGGACTGTAGGAAGAGGCAAGTTTTCCTGAACTTTACTCCCAGCTTGAACTTTCAAGAAGTTAAGCGAGAGGCAAGGAAGGGGAGAGAGGGAGATAGACGTACCCTCGCGCACGCCCCTCCGTCCGCAGCGACTAGGATGTCAGATGGAAAAGACAGCCTGGAGAAACAGCTGAATGGCTTTGGGGAGAAGGGGAAGGAGAGGAGCCGCACGTCCCTGGTCATCTCTCAGGCCGTTAACCGCAGTATTTTCACCTCTGCAGTCTCCCCCGCTGCCGAACGCATCCGCTTCATCCTCGGAGAGGAAGATGACAGCCCGGCACCCCCGCAGCTCTTCACAGAGCTGGATGAGCTTCTGGCCGTCGATGGACAAGAGATGGAATGGAAGGAGACTGCAAGGTGAGTTGGTTCTCCTTTACCCCCGAAGGGAAGGGCAGCTGCACTGGACCCCCGTGGGAAATCCCATTTTAACGTTCAGTTGGGGTAGTATCTGCTACAGGGTCGCTTGGGGAATCCACAGAAAGGAGCCTGTATAGTTCAAGTTACCTTTCTTTGATAAATGAGAGAATTTGAGGATGTGTTGAAGTATTCCTTTAAAACAAAAACTAGAAAGAAACAGAGTGCCAGATTTATTTGAATGGTTTGCCTATGGAGAGCCAACAGACGTATGGGCATATCTGTGCTTTGCAAAGAATGACAGTGTCTTGGCCAGAGTTGTCAGAAGTCGGCGCCTGAATAAAGGTTCTGCAGGTTTGTCAAAGCTACTTCAATTCTAATGCCCAAAAGTAGATTTGAGCCTGACCCCACTGCACCCCACAAGTTGGGAAATTTTGGTTGTGTCCCTCTCCTAGCGAGTTACTGATGAAATTTGATTTAAATAGGCAAAAAAACCTAAAGGTTTTTTGTTTTGAGGAAATTATTCAAGGTGTGTGTTAAATGCTGGATTGGGTTGCCCTCTTTGAGTTTCTTGGTTAGGTTCTCTGCCTGTTTCTTTGATGCTGCTGTTGGTTTGGTCAAAAAAACATGCCAAAACCGTGGTCAAAAAACCATGCCAAGAAACTGGCATGTTTTTTTGATCTGGATGACAGAAGTTACATACGGTTTATTTCTGAACACCACCAAAAGAGCCATTGGATTGGACTCGTGATCTAAAGGCTGCTGTTTAGCCTCTGGCCTTAAAAAGTTTTAATTTTTTTTATACAGTAAAAATATTTTTCTTGGGTTTGCCTTGAAAGGTAAACCCCTAATTGCAGTCTGGTTGCTGTGAAGGCCTGAAAAGTCCCACTAGAAAGAGGTGCTCACCCAGCCAGCGAGCAGTCTGGGGCTCTACCTTCCCTATTCCCAATCCCCCTTGCTTAACTTGGGGCTTTTCGTTTTCCTTTATTGTGGCTGGGCTAAGCTCTTTCCCCACCTTCCAGTCTTAAAGGGCACCTACTGTGCTCATAGTTAGCCCATGTTGTTTGGTTACCTTAATCTTCTTTACCTGCGATTTAATGAACCGCTCCACTGCCTACCCCTCTACCCCCTTATCTTTATTTTTACTTGTTGGTCACTTGGAGAGCCTGTTTAAAGACTTTTCACCTTTTACTCTTTAACTTCTTACTTTGTTGGTCATCCTTTTCTCCCTTTATTGCTTTTCTTTCCTCTTATCATTGGTTCAATACTTGCATTTTGTCATCTCTACCGCCCACCTCTGCTTTTTACAGCAAATTATGCTTTCCTCTGTCCAGGCACAGGTCTTTGGGCAGGGGTTTTAATGACAATTTGTTAAAGCTTTTTCACGATTCAGACCTTAGTGTGGTTATTTCTTATTGAGCAGTCTCTTCACCCTCTCCTTTACAGTATGAATATCGTGAAGCTCTGTTTTCCGTAAGTCCATAAATGTCAGCCACCAGAAGAAAGACGCCCCGTGTCCTGCATGACAGATCAGAAAGCACTGCTATTTCTTGAGGGATGTTTGTCAGGAGCCTTCTGCTCTTACGTTCGAGGGACCTTACTGTGGGGTATGCCTGCAGAAAAAAAGGGAGGCTGTCTTCTCCTCTGGCAAATGATTTCTGGTTTTCTGTGTTTTCACACATCTTTGGTAGAAGTGCTAGGTGGAGCTGTGTCTATGATTCTCTCTCTTTAAGGATACATGTATAGGTTACATGCCTTAAGCACCCTGTTGAGGCACCCTGTAATTCCTAAATGTGGCCCGACCTCCTGACTCGCATGCTATTTTGTTGATAGCGATCTCGCGTAGCGTATGATCGTTCAGGATTTTTCGGTATCTTCCTGAAATGCCTTAATCTTGCCCAACAAAACCTGCTGTAAGCTACGGAGCGGCTCCTACCGCGGGACAGAGCAGCCGGAGCTGGCTAGCTCTGCGCTTCGGCGGGCAGAGGAGCTGCCAGCTCTGCGGAATCTCTCAGGCAGGTGTTTATGTTAAAAGGGTTTAGCAAATAATACCGTCCCTTCCAGAGCCGTTCTGGTCAATAGAAGAATAACCGGTACATGTCACGGAAAATTTCTGGCAGGAACCTTAAAGCTACCGATTACAAGATGTTTCCAGAAGAGGACCTTTAGTTGCCCATCCTGGTTCTTGATTCATATGAGTTCAGCCGTCTGTGTTGCAACCCCGGTATAAATGGGCTATAGTTGTCCCCCGTCCACGGTGACGTTTCTGACAGTAGGTGAGATCAGCCCGTGACCACGGCTCGAGGATGTCACGCTCCTTTGCGCGGTCCTGTTGCCTGTTAGCACGTCACGGTGTTGGGCCGTTTTGGAAAAACATCCTTAGTGTATGCCGGGTTTTACAGCAAAGCCCTGTAAATGCATTAGAAATAGAAGCAGTAAAAGGGAAGGTTTATTGCTGTTAAAAGGTAACCTGAAGAGCTGGGCCACTGGGTGCTCCTTGTTCGTTTTGTTGGCGCTCGTAATGGATTTACGTGGTGCGGATGGACAGGTTCTTGCACTAAGCTGTGAATGTTTGCATTTCAGCGGTAGTTACAGGAGACAGAGTGAACTAGGGGAAGGAAAAGACCTGAAGCATCTGGAGGCTAGCAGTCTATTTTGAGGCTCAGTACAGTACGCTTGGGGACCAAAATGTGTCCAGCACAGTGTGGGGATTGTCATTCTACAAGGCAGGGAGATGGTAGAAAGGTCATGGGATTACAGAGAAAAGGAGTGAAAGGACTGTGGGATGGTGGATAGGGTTTTTTTAATCTTCTGTTAGGGTCTTTTTTTACTATATTAGCTCTGTCAGGCAGTACATTTATATCCTTCACCCTTTTACACATTGTAATATTAACACGCCTTTTACGCAATGCTTTCTGAAGCTCTAAAATGAAAAAAAAAAAGGCTCCTGCACCTTGGTTAGCAGAGATGCTAGCTGTCTTCAGAGTATGCATACACTGACTATACCGTGGGCTCCCGGACACGCGTTTGAAGTGCAGGGTGTAATTCTGGAGGCAACCAAGTGCGCTAGTGGCAGATATTTCTCATAAGTGTCAGCCCTTTGGAGCGACGACGCTGATAGTTACCTGAATTCAGAAGTCCCCGGTGCCAGGAGAGCCTCGCCGGAGCCGTCAGCGTAGTTTCCAGGGCCCAAGAGGCATAACAGAACGTGGGTGTTGTATGTCATACCTTGGTGCTTCTCTAATGTGGTCACAGGAATGTTTATGAGCTATTGCAAGTGAAGTACAGCTGGCAGACAGGAAGAATATGCAGATGTCATGAACAGAGGGGAATGGAGATGAGGAAGGTAATTTGATTGTTTGTTTTCTCAACTAACAGCGGAGATAATCTTTTGCCCTGAAACAGTACGTTGCAGCTAGGCTGCAGACAGCATTGCTTTCAACGCCCGGGAAGCTCTGTTGAGAGCCGTACAATTCTAAATTCACGCGATAGGAAGCATTAACCCTGCGGCTGTCTCTTTTGCCCTCTCCACCCTGAAAGTCCGGCAATTTTTTCCTGTGTTCGGCAGCTGCCTGTGCAACTTTCTAGTTGCGAGCAAGCCGTCCTGCAGAAGCAGGTTTTGTAAAAAAAAATAAAATACCAGCATAAAGACCAAGGCATTTGTTAAATGTATGGAAAGCCACGTGGCTAGCTTTGCTTAACTGAGTACTAACGTTGGTTTGCGTAGGAGCTGGTGTGCACCAGGGCTTCGGAGGGGACTTAAGAACCAAGTGTCTAAAGCTGCTTCGGGGTGTTTGGAAGGCAGCTCGCCGACAACGAATTCCCATTGAAACGGAGGGGTATGACCCCTCCCTAGGAAAAGAGTTATTTTAGGGACTGCGCTGAAGAGAGCAGGTGATAGTTCAAACAGGTTTGCAAGTTAATATTTGTTTTATTGTATTTGTATTGTGTATTGTAGTGAGAAAAGTAAACAGATAGCAAATATTGATAGCCGTGAATAATATGCTTTCACTGAAAAGACAAACGCTTTGTAATTTGCAGCCTTTATGCTGTTGCAGGGTAAACTGCATCTCAGTCACACATAACATACAGCCTTTGAAATTCACAGCTTTGCAGCCGCCCGTGTCCCGTAGGTGTCCTAAGAAGTACCTAGATTTTGTGAACTAAACCTTATTAATTTGAGATCAAACTCAGTCCTTTAGCTTGAGTTAAAAAGCAGCTTTAAAAGAAAAAAGTCTCAAGAGGAGATTATTGCAATGGAAAAGCATAATTGATTAATCCTCAAGTAATACATTTTTCAGGATTAAATATAATTTCACTTGGTGTTAGTAATATTCTTTTGAACCAATTCATGAGCTTCCTTACCTTTACGTGTGTGTTTTTTGTCTTAATAATCCCCTTATATTAGTCACTGGAATTTTCATTTTCCACATACATTAAAACAGCGTCTCAAGACGGGACTAAGAAGCACTTCTGCTTTGCAATTAGACGTTCTTAAAACACCTTCCTTTTCCTGCGCTCCGAGCTTCTACCGAAGCCCTCGCTGGGTGCTGCAGTAAAGGAAAAATAGCCTGTGGCATTTTTTTTTTTCCTTTTCCTGGCGCAGCGAAGGTAGGAGCTGGGTGAAATCTCCAGGGCAGGGTCCAGCCTGGAGGTGGAGGTGGGCTGCAGCCCACCGCTCGGGGGGGTGAGACCTGCTCGCCTGCTGCTGGGACACGGGTTTAGGCTGTAAAGAGTATTTTGGACAGAAAAGGTTTTAACCTTTGCTCTAATCTTCAACTAGAGATGAGCTTTTTGGGTTTTTTTTCCAGACCTGCTTTGTTGAATCATTAAACAACAGCTAGAGAGCGGAGGGGGAGAGCGAGCCGCTGAATTTGTGTCTTTTCCTTTGGTGCCTCACTTGTTCTGCTAAGAACGTCTTGCGATGTGGTGGGGATGTGCTCCTCTCCTCCGCTCTTCGCCTCGTGCCAGCCTGTGGGCGCGGGGCAGGATTATTCGGTGCTGCTGAGCTTTGGCAGTGGCTGAAGTTTTCGGGTTTTATTGTCTGGATTTGAATACTTGAATACAAGTCACCTTATTTCCAGAAATGCTGATTTCATTTCCTTCCCCCCCATCCTTTTTGTGGAGCTGTGGTGCTCAGCCCTTCTCACCTGAGATTATTTCAGGGTGAACGCAGTTACCTGACTTTCTCTCCGTTGGGTCCGGCGAAGCGGCGGTCGAGCTGCCGTGGTTGGTTTGATGCGGCGTCGGGTTAGGGACTGGGTGGGCAAACTGGGGAGGGGATGAAGCTGAAGCTGCCTCCGTGCTCTTGTCCTGGAGCAAACACCAGCTAAAGGGCGTTAGTTTAAGTCTTGGTGAAAGCTATCGAAGATAACGTGTTTTACCTGACATTTGCAATAGCTTACAAGCAGGCAGAGCATTATCACCGCTCAGCTGACGCATACCAATTCATTAAGCCTTTGCAACTTGATCATGGATTCGCGGCCTCGGAGACGCGTGGGAAGACGCGTGTGCTTGGACTTGTCGGTATGCCGCGACCCTTCAGCTGTCTCGCTTCTTTCGGAGGTGGGTGTCCGCAAGGAGCCGACAGCTTTAACGCCGTCTCGTTTGCTCTGCCCTCTCGCAGGTGGATCAAGTTTGAGGAGAAGGTAGAACAAGGTGGGGAGCGATGGAGCAAACCTCACGTGGCCACCTTGTCCCTGCACAGCTTGTTTGAGTTAAGGACGTGTATCGAGAAAGGCTCGATAATGCTGGATATGGAGGCCTCTTCTCTGCCGCAGGTGGTGGGTAAGTAAAGCTGCCCTGGCTCTTTCCCTCAGCTCTTCCCTACAAATTTTTATTAACCCTGATTGTGGTTTCACCGATGGTTTTAATGAAAAAGCACTGCTTTTTCAGTAAATGAGGAAAATAAAGAAATAATCCTCCAAGGAATAACAGGGAAGACTAGAAAGTACATGCAGAAAGGATAACAGATAAAGGAAAGGAGTTCTTCTCAATTCAGGAAGAAGAGTAAAAGAACTGACTTCAGGGATAATTAGTGCTTACCCTGAACTGTTTTTTGGTGATCATATATAGAACCATTTGGATCCTGAAGTACATATCCTCAGTTATATCCTAGGATATCGCTACGTGTGTGTGAAAGCAATAGCATACACTCACTTAATTTATGTTCACTACCAGAAACGTAGCACATAAAAGGCCAGCTCTCTCAGGACAGAGATACCCGGCAAGTACCGCTTTGGGCAGAAAGACTGCAGTTTTTGGCCCACGCGGTCGGACCACGGGCTGCTTTCGGGTGAGGTCCCGGGGTGGGCCACCGAAGGCAGGTGAGGGTCTGCTTAGGGTGGGCTGCTGCCCTCCGGCAAAGGAGAGTGAGGAGCAGCCACAGTACCAGCCGATGCTTCGCTCTGCTGAACAGGATGGCAGTGGTTTTTGCAGTCAAAATAGCTGTGGCCCGGGATGACACTCCGTGACATTGCTGAGAGCTATACCGTGTTCCCGGTGACGTGCGAGGAGGCTTACAAAAATAAATTTTTGAAGCGAGCCGTTCAGCGGAGGTACATTGAGCCAAAACGCTGAGTTTAGAAGCCATTATGTGAAGAGGTGTAGAAGAGCAAAATGAAATAAAAGCCCCACAGAACTCAGTGCTTTGAATTATAATCTCGGGAAGCAGGCTCAAAATTGTCCTGGCATGAAATGATCAGATATCAGGTGTCGCACTAGTTTGTAAGACTTGGAATTACAAAAGCTGCCTCTGACGTTATCTACAGAGTTTTGAGCTGTTTTGTAGGTGCTTATGGTGGCATTTATCCTCCTTTATTTTAGTGTCTGTGCATCCAAATGCACAGCTTTGCAAAGTTTAAAAAAACACCACCGAAAACATCTGAAGTTTTATGCTGAAGCTGAACGTGCTTCAGAAGATACCCGCTGATGTCAGTGGTCCACAACTTTAACCCTCAAACATTAAATTTCTTTTTGAAGTTGCTTCAAGATGTCACCTTCAATATCCTTCTTCAACACCCAAATTAAATCAAATTCCTGGGAGATTAAATTACAAATCAGTAGCTGCTCTTGCTGTACCACTGTCCTGAGCGGGGTATTTTTGCTGGTCCAGGTCCTTAATCAGTTAGATAGGGATGTCCAAGAAGCCTGCAGACGTGGTTTCCAGAATTATTTAATCATGATCGCTTGGTTGGTGTCTAGTAGTGACGCACAGGAAAGGAAAACTCAGGGAGCTCTCTTTGTTGATTTGTGTTGTATCAGAAACATGGAAAGGAAGAAATACTTGCCAGATGGAGAAGGATAAACTTGATGAAGACAGACATGTTGTTCTGAAGGAAGTATTCCAAAAATCACTAACAAAAAATAGGAACAACAAAAGCTTACTTTACAAAAATAAACCTTTTGCCAAACATTTTGTGTAACCATACCTACATGCATGTATATATAATCAGCCCTTTCTGAGTTTGGGTGGAAGAACTAGGCTTTTTGCCCTAGTGATTTGAAGAGACATTAATTTTTTGGGCAGCGTACAGAGGATGACTTTCTGACTCACTGAGTTAGCAAATGTGATGCATGTTCTGCCTCCCCTTTCCCATAACTTTTATTATTAGCACAAATAAAAGTTACCGGTAGACAAATAAGAGCTGCCACTTTCCCCTGGGGGACAGCACGTTAACTGAAATAATCAAGGGAACAACTTAATGTGAGATTTAACGCACAATAGAGATTCTTAATAAATTTGGCTACCGTTTTTTTTTTCTTTCTCCTCTGGGATAGGGGAGCAGAAAGGAGAGATTTGATGGAAAGTGAGAAGTCTTTGCAGTGGGCTGGGAGCCTTTTTTTGTGCTGATTCAGTTAAAAGCAAAGCCGCATAACACATCCTGTGACAATTGGAGCAAGTTCTGCCTTTTGTAGTTGCCGTCATTTTACTTCAGTTCTGAGAGTGAGTGATTTAATTAGTTACTCATCTCCAGGACTTTTTCCTGTTGTTAGATTAGGTTTTACTGGGGGCCTGCGAGGTGAACTCAGGCCTTGTTGAATCTGATGGAAGTTTTACCATGTTATGTTTGGGAGCATACTGGAACTTGCAGTGTAGTTGCAGCTTCTTCACAAAAATACAGGGTCAGAGCAGATTCCCTTTCTGAACTGAGAACCATCTTATCCTGGGTACAGTGGATTTGAAATAAGCTCCAGTGGCATGTACGAAAATAACAGAAGGGAGTCTCGGTGCAATAGGTACGTGTCGGTGGCTGATGGGGTTTGCTGGATGGAAGTGCTTACGTTCCATTTCAAAAGAAATGTCTAACAGAGGATCCCATTGAAAATAAAATGGTGAAATCCGGTGGTGGTTTTGAGATGGGAAGGAAATCCTTCAAAAAGGTAGGGTGAGAATGATCCCTCTCTCTCCCCCTGCTCTCCCTTGATGCAGCTGAGTTCTGTGCTTTGTGATTAATTGTCCTCTCATCTCCCTCACCCCTTTCTTTGCGTGCGACAGAAATGATTGTTGACAATCAGATCGAGACGGGGCTTCTGAAATCGGAACTGAAGGACAAAGTCACCTACACGCTGCTCAGGAAGCACCGGCACCAGACCAAGAAATCCAACCTGCGCTCTCTGGCTGACATTGGAAAGACCGTCTCCAGTGCAAGTAGGATGTTTACCAACCCCGATAATGGTAATGCAGAGGCTAACTGGCTATAGCCTTCCCTTTTAAAGCAACCCACCAAACTTGCCCGCCGAAAACTAACTGCGTTGCCTTGACGATGCTTTTCTAACCCGTGATTAGCGTAGCGAGACCCATGCTGATGGCACGTCAGCGGTGGGCTCTGAAGGCTGCTTTGGCCGTGGCACATCGCTCTAACCGTATCTTCACTGGACTGAGTGGGAGAGGAGGGGAGGTGGCAGGCGGGCAGCAGGGTGCAGGAGGCACAGGGAAAGGCAGAGAGATGCTCTTGCAGCTGGCCTGTAGGAGGTGATGTAGGAACGACGGCAGGAAAGAGAGATTTACAAAAAACTCCAACTGTGCCTGAACCTAAAAGGCCAGCGATCTGAAACGTTTGGGCAGAGACGAAGCTTTGATGCGCGTTCGATTTCTGTAAGAGATGGTGTCGATGGCACTCGTAATCAGAAATTACGTGATAGTAACGCCTAGCTTGCATTTTATTGCCATACAATCATTGTCCAGTGTGGGTAAAGCTGATTTCCATCTTGCTTTATTCATCCTAAAATTGTTTTGTGGCGTTATGTTGTGAACATGTCGCTTTCTCTCTAAAAATGACATAGTAGATAGTGCCATGTGTACAGCGGTGTCTGTCAATGTGTGTGCGCGCGTGGATGCAGACAGCTATAGAGGCCTTGGCAGCCACTCTGTGCTTACCCATACATTGAGATCTGCAGACTTCTTACTAGCGGTAATCAAAAAAGAGAAAGCCTATTGTCATGTCTTGGAGCTCTGTCAACTGCCTCCTGTTGCAGACTGGGAATTTGTCGAAAAGTTGCCATTTTAAAATACCCAGAAACAAAAGCCAGCGAAGAAATTATTTTCTTCTTGCTACATTTAAGGCCTCTTAGCTTTCTGTGTTCTGCTTCTAAAACTCACCTTAACGTTTCTCCCTAACCTATTGTCATGCTTCATTAATATTTCCTACTTTTTAGCATCCTTTGCTTTTGCAACAGATGTGTATGTGCATGTGAAGAATATTTATTGCTCTTGACGATGCATCTTGTCGTGTACCAGTGCCTTAATAATGCAGCGATTAAGCGAATAACAGAAAGGCGCAATAACATGAATCACGGGAGTGTCCTGGGTGTGCAGCTTTTTGGTGAATATCCCTGCAGGAGTCCGATGGAGCAAAGAGAGGGACTGTGCTTTGGAGAGCACTGTAAAGGAATTCCAGTTCTGGGGAAGGAGCTCAGCGTGGCCAGATGAGGTGGTTGGTACATGCTGAAGATAGGGGAGCCTCTTCCAGGGAGGGGAAAGGTGCTTCTGGGCATCGCCAAGCTTTGCTTTTGGCCTGCAAATTCCCACAAGCCTTGAGCAGAGACCTTGCTAATTGGGTAACCGTTGCTCCTCAAGCCCCCCTGCTCGTTCCCCATTAGCCTCAGGTATGAAATTTGTCGGTGCCTCAGTTTTTTGCCCTTGAATCAGCCAGGCACTTCAGATCCCAGGAGGATGCCTCAGTCGGGTCAGGGCTGGGCACCCAGCGAGCCGCTCGCATTTGTTTTCGGTCGGTTGGGATTACGAAATGATGTTCTTTCCAGCACATGCTCTGGGGCTTTCCATTGTGTCCTCCCCACTGTTTGTACGGGAGCCATCTGCTTTCTGTTAAAAGGAGGGAGCGGCTGCTGCAGGTAAAATGCTTAAGCATTATTCGCGGTGGTATCTGTAGATACCAGTTACCACCTCCGTGACTACTACACTTTCTGGACCTTTGAAAAGATGAAGAGGTTTGCTTTGAGGAGGAGGAGAAGGGTCCTGGACAGTAGCCATGCTGTATGGAAGGCAAAACATGAGACAGATGTGTCTTCAGCATGTGTCGCCTGGGTGCTTCAGTCACCTTGTGCAGCCCCAAACCCCTTTCCCACAGGTAGGCACTGGGACACCGAGGGTTGCGGTAACACGGAGAGATGTTTCCAGGCTGGCCCACGGCACGCTCGTGATTCCACACTCAGACCTAACCACTCTCATATTGCGTGGGAGACAAGCCGGTAGACTCCTGACTGTTGGGTTTGGGCAACGATAGGCTTTTTTCTGATGTTACAGTTGAACAAGTAATCAGGTTTAGTGTTTTATTCCGAGTACCTGTCTCAGTGAGTTCCTAAAGTGTAGAAATGTACAGAAACCTTTAGGATTGACTGTATGGCATCGCTATGCTTAGTGCCTCCTTCGGACACAACAAAAGTCTCAACTGAAGGGGTTAAAATGGGCTGTTTACAGCGTGCATCCACCTTCCACCTCTGTATCGCATCTATTTTTACTGCACCGTATGCTTGTAACAGCTTCCTCTGTTTTTTCAGCAGCTGGTGAATGTCGAATTCTTCCTTTCCACAGTTAAAGTCACTCCTTGAGGAGCCATCAAAACCTCAGGGTGTTAAAGGCAAATTAAAACTTACTTAGGGGGTTTGAAGGTAAATCACGCTCAGTATATTATTTAACTATACCTTGGACGGTAAGCCCTGTCTCTTCGCTGTACAGAGCTAGACTTTCAGGGCTGGTTAAAGAGAAAATAACAGCATGCTTATCCTGGGAAGGGTGATGCTGACAAAGGGCGTTGGTCTAAGTTCTCACTCCAGCCCCTGCTTGTTTTTCATGGCTAAGGGCATCCTTTGCTCAGATCCTAGGTGACTTCGTTTTTCTTTCTTTTTTTTTTTTCTTGTTCGAAGGGTCTGTGTAGGTCCTGTCTCAGTTGGACTGATTCTCAAGAAATTCTTTCCTGGCTCTGCTTAGCCCGCTGGCTGACCTTCAGCCACTCCTTTCGTGTTGTTTTGCCTGTGTTTCCCCACCTGGGATGTGCATGTGTTATGAGAATATATGATGCATTATGTTCCCTGACAGCTCAAGTGCTTTGAGACTTCAGGAGGGGGAGAGACTTACATACAAAGGGAAATACTTCATGAATAGTTGTTACTGTTATTTATTATTTAGACTTTAATGAAAAAGTAACTCCAGAATGTATTTGATCGAGTTATACCACGCTCCCTGGAATTCAGTGAGTGCCTCTCATGTGCTTCTAAAGGTAGAATTTATCCTTTAGACAAATTCAACTTTAATGAGGCCAGCAGGAGTGCAGCTGTCTCTCGACATGGCTAATCACAATAATGAAAGTGCCATCAGCCCCAAGCGTTCATAAATTTCCCTAGCATTTCTTTCCAGGTAGGTATTTCCTTTCAGTGTCTACCTTTCATTTCGGCGTCAGTGAAACTTTCATCCAATATTGATGGTGCTGCTGGGTTCCTGAGAACGGCAGCCCCTCTGTGCATCGCTTGCTTCTCACCTCTGCACAGTAGGTTTAGGGGCTGGTATTTTTGGGAAGCAGCTTGGCTCTCTGCTCGACTGACGCTCACGGCCACTGTTAAAAGGGGGAACTTCTCACCTCTAGTTTCCCCATAAAACGCGTGGATGTAAATTACAAAGCACTCTGCGCATTTAATGGGCATGGTTACTGTATGTTCATTAAGGGTTGTTAATGAAATCATCTCTGCTGAAGCTGAAGCAGACCCTGCTGTAGGTTATGTGTAAAAATACTGTGCAACTTACTGGCTCTTACTGGGCAATCACAATTGATTTGGAACCTATGATCTTGATAGGTACCTAATCGTATTAAATTACTTTCAAAACCATTTATTTAGGAAACACTTTAGCATAATGTCATTAGCATGGATTCCGCCCATGATTTTTCCTTCTTGGTTTTTTTTTTCAGGGCAGTTAGGCTTAAAACCCAAGTTAAATTATGACAGATTTCTTCAAGGGCATTTGTTATATCTGAAATCTGGAAATATCCCCTGGGCCACGGTTCTCAAAAGTATTGAGGTGCCTGTATCTCAGTTATTTCAGGGCGCTTAAATAACTAAATCTTAGGGGCTCTAAAATTTTCTGTGCCTTCCTTAGCTTCATGATGAGCTTATATAAACTCCTGTTCTGGGATTATGTCTAATCGTAATTAAAACTTCTGGATGTGTCCTAAGATACTCTTTTTGCATAAAGCAGGAGAAAAGGTAAATGAGCAGAAGTCGCTAAGGCTTCGCCTGTGAAAAGGAGCGCATTTTCACTCCGTTGTGCGTTGTTGGGGATTTCTCTATAAAGCACCCCAGTCTGTGGCTATCGCTGCTTTCTCATTTCCACCTTCTGAGATGACTGAGCCCTGTGCAGTTACGCAAAATGCCTGCAGAAATTCGGCAACCTAAGAAACGGTGACTGACCTCCCGCCCCCGCAACCGCCGTGACCGATCTCCGAGCGTCTCCGGCAGCTCCCTCTGCCTTGGCAAACCCCACCAGGGATGACCGCGGCTCTGTGGTCCCTGGTAGCACAGCCATCCTCCGCCCCCTCCTTTCATTGCACTGCTCTTTTTGAAGATAAGACCCAGTAGCAATCAGATCGGCAGAAGCACGGAACGTTTCAGCGGCAAAGGTGTGCGCTGCGTGCCTTTTATTCTTGGCTGCGTCATAAAGATTGATATTTGGATCATCCTTGTGGGAGGATGTTTTCTCAGAAATCCTTTTGCTCTTGGGAAAGAAATTGGGCAAAAGGCGGTAGTTGCTTGTGTGCCGTCGGATGGAGGAGGATCAATCAAAACACTCCTTTGCTGTCCATTCAGCAGGAAAAAGATGATTATCAAAATAATAATGCCGAGCAGACAAAGCTGTGCCGAGTGATTCCTCAAAGTTACCTTACAAAGACACTGCCCTTCTCGTTTCCTTTATTGGTAGAACGCTGAGCTGTATGAAGTGTTCAATAAGGACGTTTCGATTTTACATTTCAACTGAACTCCTGCAGGGTTTTCTGACAGGTTTTTTGTGCATCTTGTTTTGTTGTCTGGCTTTTCTAAGAGTTCTTTGTGTCCTTTCCTGGCACAGGGTGCAGCACTTGACGTGAAGCCCTGCAATAAATAACGCGTATACGCTAGCAGCTCTCCAGCAGCCCTTGCCCAGCTGGCACACCTCTGGGTTGTAACGCAGGTCTGCCGTGGGTTTGCCACTGTATAAAATGAGAATCGTGGTCACCGTCCCTTATGCAGGTGCCTGAGGACTGTCTAATCGATGTTTATCAGTGCTTCGGTGGTGACATTTGCTATGCAATCTGACTTTTTTGTTCAAAAGCTTCCCGCCCGCCAGCATTTTGTATAATTTAACACCTGCGAGAGCCTTTGGCAAAAGCGTGGAAGAGAAGTGGTCGGACTGTACTAAAACCAAGCTGGCAGAGGCTGTAGAAAACTGTGACGTGTTTAAGTGTGAGTGTTTAACCGCCGTAAATAATGGCATGCTACCCATCACCATGCGAGTGGTGTCTGCGCTGCCCAAACACCTCACAAACATTATTTATTTTCGCTGTGCTGACAGCGTAGTTTGGAAACAGTTGAGTTAAAATAAATAACACTTAGGCTGTCTGCAATGCGTTGGCTGATGCACTGAGAGAAGGATAGCTAGCAACAGATGAAAACTTTTCTCCTCTAAAGGTTTTATGCCATGTTAGAGTCCAGCTTTATTCAGTTAAATGTTTTTCATACAAACTGCATCCTCAGTCCCTTTAGAAAGTTGAATGATGGCATCAGCCGAATAATACCAGCACAGGAGAAGTTTGAGTCAGAAATGAGATATTTTTCAAGGAATGCTTGGAAAAACCCCACCGATGTATTTAGCTGTTTGCATTATTTGCAGCGTTGCAGATTATGGTACGCGTTTCCAAGCCCAAATTGGTGTGCCTGGGTGCGGTACGTGGTCAGGATGCTCTCTGGATGCTCAAAGTTGGCTCCTACAGGGACGTAACCTGATTTTTTTTCAAAAGCGCTGTGTGTCTGCCATCCTCACTGACCGCACCGCAGCTCGGGACTGCTGAGCACAACGGGCACTGCAGCTGCCTTACTCAGGTGCTTGAAATCTGCTTCTAAGATGCCTGAATTTTAGACATCAGGGATGGAAAACTGGCTCCAGACCTGCCAACTGAACGCTGAAAGGTGGAGCTACGGAGGAGATGTCGTGCTCCAAGTGAGCGGGCTTACCACTTTGGTTGCCGAACTATACCGAAAGGTGCACTTGCGTGTAACTGCGACTGTTCAAACACTCTGCCTCCTACCCGGCTTGCTTGTGCAATTGCTTGAGCGTTTCTTTCTTGCGTTTGTTTTTTTTTTTTAATTTATTTTTTTTCTTTGACTTCTCAACTTTGCTCTCTTCCTCCTCTGTGCCGCTGCTACTGTCTCCTGCTTGCACCGTACAAGCACGCAGCCCCCTCGAGAGCTCCGTGCCCTGCCTCGCGACCCGCACGTTGGACGATGAAATGCAAGTGCAGCGCAGCCCCAGCGTGGGATGGCTCAGTAAGTCACGGGCAGGGGTCCGGGCGGGTGGGCTGGGGGAGATGATCGCGAGAGGAACGGGGTCGCTCGCACCAGCCGCTCTCCTAACGCTCCCTGCTGCGTTCCCGGCGGGATGGCCGCAAATGTGTTCCTTGTGGAATGGCTGCTGCTCTGGCTGTCCGTGTTACCCTCCACTGATGCTCTCCCGCTGCTCTGTTTCGCACCGGTTTGCTTTTTTTTCCTTCATCTGGGATGAAACAGGTAGGTCAGCCCGCGCTCCCCTTCAGGCGGTGGTCTCCCTCCTCAGCCTTCTGGTGGCGTTTCTTTCATCTATTGAAGTATCCTTCGGCTGTTAAAAGGGCTTCGTGAATTTCGCCACCAGTGCAGTACGGTAAATGCAACAGGCTTAAATACTTTTAATTTCTGTATGTGTAATATGCAAAAACAGGCTCCCCTTATCACGCAGC
This sequence comes from Haliaeetus leucocephalus, assembly GCF_000737465.1. Classification (NCBI taxonomy): domain Eukaryota; kingdom Metazoa; phylum Chordata; class Aves; order Accipitriformes; family Accipitridae; genus Haliaeetus; species Haliaeetus leucocephalus. The sequence goes on along the minus strand of NW_010972920.1, from coordinate 1,989,040 downwards.
TAGCAGGCTCCTCTTCTCGCTGATTATCCTTTGTAAAACATTATTCATCGGGAGCCTCCTGGTCGCAGAGGAGCGTGCTGTTCCCCCAGGAAGGCACGGCTTATTGCACCGATGGCACAGAGACGTGCTTTATAGGCCACAGCACTCTACAGAAACCTCAATTTCAGGATATTCCTCGTGAAAGATGACTATCGAGCCTGTTAGTAGCATGAGATAATAACAGGGAGGGGTTTGGACGGCCTGCCTTGTTTCTTGCACCGGTACTTGACCGAGCACCGCCGAGGAGAGGCTCGCATCACCGTTGCCAGAGAGACAGTACCATAAATTAGGCCCGAATCGGGAAATTCTCCTTAGTTAGCAGACTGCGTAAGGGTGAGCGTCGTGTGCCAAAGTCTTTGGCTGAGCTCTCGGCAGCAGAAACTTTTCACTGCCCTGGTTCGTCCCGGGCTCTGAGAGCCTGCAGGCTGAGAGGCTCGTTGCTTCCCTCTGCTCCCGTATTTTTCCTCTCGGTTCAGAGAAGCTGCTCACCCGAGGACTCCAAAGTTTTTAAGGCTGGGGTTTTTCTCCCCCTCTTTCAGGTCTTACTCAGAAGTGGTATTGCTAGGCTTTCCCCAGAGACTGAGATTCCCTTGTGTCACCATAACCTCCACATGGCTCGGTCTGCTGCAGAGGGTTGCTCTTACGAGCAGGCTTGTTATACAAACATAAAAAAATGAGGATTGGACATGTCCTTCCTGGCTGTGGGTCTTCAAAGGTGCACAGCCGTTAGGAACCTGAGTCAGAAGGGATTTAGGCTGTACAGATTTGGGCCACGGCATCCACAAAGCCAAAGGGCTTTTGAGCCAACATTGCACGTGTTGCGTCTTGCATTTCTGGCAGCATCTTTCTGTTAGTGACACTGCTTGGCAGTCAGGATAAATTCAGGGATTTGGGGAAAACATCTAAATGCAGCCTGGGATACTGTCAAGTTCCTTAGGTCAGCAAAGCTGGTAAAAGGTGAAGCTTGTGGTTTCCAGTCTGTGCTGTAGAGATCGTCCAAGCCAGTACTGAGTGGGACTAGTCTCAACTTGAAGACTTTGTGAGGCATCTTCAAAAGATGATATGCACAGACACCAAACTTTAGGGGAGAACAGTCACATTTTACATGCTCAAGAGGTTTTGGCTGTCAGCATTAAGTGTAGAATTTCTTGCAAGGAGATGGAGATACGAATCATCTTAGCCTGAGAGCCCTTTTAAATTGGGATCGTGAGACGCTTTCTACCTCCAAAGAACAAAGGGTACGTTGTAAAGTTCTGGTGCTCAGATCTCTTAATGCAAGGCCAGTCTGATGACGGAAAAAGGGTGTGAGTAAGGTCGGTGTGTTGTGCCAAGAAGCTGGAGCTATGGCTAACGTGCTCCCAGCACTTTGTGGGGATAACTCTCGCGGACGACTGGAGGTGCAGGCTTGCTTTCTTCTCGGGCTCTGGTCCTCCGTCCTGGTAGGAGCTCTGTCACTGAAACAGGAGTGCTACCGCACAAGCAGTTTCTTTAGAGAAAATACCGGAGCAGTGCTGAATTGCCAGCGAGGGATTTATGGGCATGGAGGGGGACGATCCTCATCCGACACGCTTTACTGTGACAAGAGGAGTTTCCTGAGAGCCCTCTGTTCGTGCTGCTGCTCGTGCAGGGTTTTGTCTGAAAGGCAGACAAGTGTTTTGGCACATGGGTCTGTCCAGGTCTGGAATAAATGTGGGATGCCTCGAGAAGAGCTGCTGTGAGTTTGAAGTGGTTATGTTGATTGTGCAGGGAGAAAGAGGCTGCTAGCAAGAGGCGATAAAGTCATTACCTGCTTTTTCTAGAAAGAAGGGTAGTTATCTCCTAAGAAACATTCAGCCTTGGACATCTAACAAAGAAAGCAAACAAATGTTGTAATCTGGAAAAATATCAGCTGTGAAAGCTGTGGGACCAGATTTTGGTCTGTTTACTCCAGAACTGGACCTAGAAATTTGGAAAACCACCAAAGCAGCCTGCAGAAAATGAAGGGATACCTTCAGCAGGTGCCTGTCTCTACAGCTACAACATGCAGCTCTTCTGAACAAAATGCACTGAAACAGCAGTCAACAACTGTATAAAATAAAATCGTTAGTATTTTCTACCCTTGCTCAAGGCTTTTTGGAAGCCATACTTAGTTCCTTCTCAGCTGGAGTCATTAGCCATGCCAGGACTCAAGAGGTCTCATGGTAAGGCTTGACCAAGAGGAAATCCATCTCTGCAATGCTGTTCCACCAAAGCCGTGAGGTGGCCTTGGGCAGTGTGGGATACCCAGCTCGGAGAGCAGCCCATCAGTATTCCCATCTCTGCAGGTCTCCGCACTTCTCCAGATCTGTTTAACTCTGCCAAAGACTTTCTTGTTTAATTTCTCTCACTCGGTAGCGCTCAGGTAATAGAAACCGATAGGAACTTTGCTTTGACTCACTGAGCTGCGTGACACCAATTATCAGCGTGAACAAGCTTTGCATTTTAAAGAAAGTGCTTCTCTGATGCTTTATTTGATATTATTGGCTCAGATTTGCAAAGCAGCCATGTGTGTCTCTGCATCGAGCTTCAATCTTTCATTTTAATTTACGGGTACATTATGTGCTTGTCAAAGATTTCCCAGAATTGGCACTGTCTGTGTAACCTTTAAAAGATAACTAATTGCACCATACAAGAAAAGGAGCCCTGGGTTTCAATAAGGGGCTTCAGGATTACAATAACCTGGGTTTATTGGGGTTTTTTTGGTCCAGCTTTGTTTTTTTACCAAATAGAAACATTTATTAAATATTCATAGCACAGAAGGTGTTATGAACAAAGTAATGCCTACGCCGTGTAACAGACGCAACATACCTGAGCAAGTTTGGTCGCTTTTTTCCTGTTTTGTTTATGTGTTTATCTCCTACCTACAGATTCATATCAACCATTCAATCAAAACTTGTAGACATGTCTAACTCTGGCTTGCTCATAATTAATTAGGAGAATGGTTACTAATATATGTAGCTTAAACCAGTCTTCCAAGTGGCATTTCTCACTCTATGAGTAAACACACTTGTAAAAACTTTGTAGAGATAGGTGGGGTCTTAAATCTGGCTTGCAGTAACACCAGGAAGAGGAACAGCTGGGGACCCCCCTTTTATACTGTCTGATTTAACTAATTGTGCTTGGCTTTTGCTGTGTTGACGTTCCTGGATGGGACAGTAACACACAGCAGGTATATTGTGATTCCAGGTGACTCATAAGAAAGAATGCTTTAAGGCTAACTCCACATACGATGAATATATTGTAAAGAAAACCTAACTCCAGATCTTTTTCTTCCTAGGTTTTTTTTTTCTTTTTTTGCTCAGTATGCTGATTTATTATAGAGCTTGTTTGCACTGCAAGCTGATGAACACTGAAAACTTGGCCTTTTATTTTGGTATGAATATCAAAGCATAAGTTTAATCAATATTGTCTCGAAATATGGCCCAAGTTGGGAAATGCCTCAGTGCCATTTCTTTTTGAGTATTTTCTGTCTTTCCAGTTACGTTCACGGTCAGAAACTCTGTGGTAACAGCTCCTGTTGCTATGCTTCTGGTTCCTGCGAGTGTGGGTGAGAAGGGATGGGAAAATTTCAGAGTAATTAAAAAAAATGCATACTGACCGCTGTGGTTTATGATACTGTATCCATCCCAGAAGTCTTGTCTTTTCTTTTTATTTTTTTTTAATTAATTTTTTTTTCTTCTTTTACAATTATGGCTATTTCTGAGTTTCTTCAGTTTTAACTACAAATGCTTTTAGTGGGATTGTAGAACTGAATTCTGAAATCATGGGGCTTTTTCCAAGTTCTTTAGAACTATTTCCATATGTTCTGCTAGTCTCTGAGAACGCAAGAATAAGTAGGCTAAGTAGTCCATAAGGGAGCAAGCAACTCCTTACTAGCTGTTTTGCAGTGCTGGAATGCCAGCGTGTCAGGTTTACAGTCGAGCAGTTGGTCTTGGAAAAAGAAATGGAGGTGAACTGCTTCAGCTCTTCGTCTCTGGGGGTTTTCTTCATCTCTCCGGGGTATCTGGTGTCAGGAATTGGTGACTTTTGGCCTATCAGCGTGGTGCACGTGTTGTTTCAATCAGTAAAAGCCTTAAGGTTCATGAGCTTAGTTAATGAGCTTGCTTGATGAAAGGTAGATTTTAATTATTGGCTGTTCCGAAGGACCAAAAGCTGCCCACCTCCCTGCCTGCGTGAGCTGTGTACTGAAGTCTGGGATGCGGAGGAGCGTAGGGCAGATGCCTTCAACGGAGGAGAGCTAAGGCGAAGGTTTGCAGGTCGGGGTGACCACGAGGGTCCCAGCCCTGTCGAGGGATGGGTTTGAGCCTGGGTCCTGGGTGACCCGGCAGCATCAGGGTCTGCAGCCTCTTGCTGCTTTGCTTTTTCTCCCACGGGCAGGAATTCTGGAAAGTCCTTAGACTCTTTTGTTGTCCTAAGAGTCATGGGAACTCGGAGGGTCAGAGACAACGAAGCGTTAGCATCTTAATAGCCCACGTGCCACGTAAAGTCATAGAAAGCAGCCTGTCAGGGTCTTAAATCCCCCACATTAACCTCCCTCGTGCAAGCAAGGGTGTTGCTGTAGCCTGAGCCTCTGTGTTCTTCTGACTGGATCGAAAGAGTTGCTTTAACTGGTGTCGACATTGTTCTTACAGGCAGCCCAGCCATGACTCACAGAAACCTGACTTCCACCAGTCTGAATGACATCTCCGACAAGCCTGAGAAAGATCAGGTAAGCTTCGCATTCAGACTTCGCTTGATGATGTGTATGGTCAGGAGCTGGATGCTGGGGAAAGGGGCTCTCTACCATAAAACTGAAGCAGAAGAAAAGGGTGAGCAAGGTGAGTAGAGTATTACCGAGTCTTGTCACTGGATCCTCCGCTTTTGAAGCACCAGCCCTTGAAAACAGCAGGTTAAACTCTTGCAAGGCTTGAAGCAAGTGACACCACGTACGTGGCATCTTGCTGATATCCTTGAGAAAGGAGGGAAAATAGCCAGATATTGATGTATGTCGGATCCTTTTCCTGCTGAGAAGAGGGTCTTCAGGGGTTACGGCAAGGGTCTGCACAGAAACTAAGGTCCTGCAGCTCTCCAGGCGTGTGTTCGCAAGGGCCGTGGGGTAGATGAGGAGCATTCAGGGGATTTTGTCCTTACTACGGGAGCTGGTGGAATAGAAGATGCTGCCTCACCCTGTGCAACTGTGCATCGCTTCAGAAAGGTGACTGTGCTGAGACAGGTGACCGTGGAAGAGCAGCTCCAAAATGGAGATGAATAATATAGTTAAAATCGGCTGTTAGTGCCAAGTATCCATGAATCTGACCAGTCCCTTAGAGGAGGGTGCTGTTTGCGGTATATCGTATGGGCTGTCTTTGTGTGTGTTCTCGTCCGTTCCGAGAGTTGAAGAGTCTGAGGGGTAAGAGTGAGTTTATTTCAGCTGTTAGAAAACTGCTGTCTGAATAAGGTCTCTGTGCGCATTTCAAAAAAACCTTTGTCTCGGTTCAAAAAGTGGGTTATTCTCAAAGCGTGACTGTTTCTTTCGGAGAATCTTTTTTTTTTCATGTCTTTCAGTGTTCTCTAGTCCCATGGTTATTCTGAATGCAAATGAGAGTTACTTTGGAAAATTATTTGGGTAGCGCAGTAATGCTGGCCAGCTGAGAATGACTCTAGTCCTTCAAATGATGGCTGGTTGCAATCTTTTGTAAGTGCAACTCTGCCTTAAAGGGACACAGCAACACAATTAGTGTAGAAAAGTGAGTTCAGAGTAATTAAATATTTAAAAAATAAATCTATATATTTATATAAATAAATATACTTTCACGGAAAGAGAAGGAGGGCAATGTGTTATGCATTGACCTCAGTGTCATGCAAAGTTGTAGCATACATCTGTATTGGTTGGTTGGTTTTGCAAAATACCTGTTTCCTTCAATATATGCAGCCATAGTTGGGGAAAGAGTAGGATTGTAAAATAGCTTTTTGTCTTTGGAAAGACTGCTATGTTTTTTATATTTTTAATCACATTATAATTGAGGTCTTATAGATAGACTGGCAGAAAACTGGGTCTGAATGTTGCAGCAGGCTTCATAAATCTCAGTAGTGCAGTCTCAGTTGCCCCTCCTGCTGAAATGTCTCTGGACGCATACAGATAATAGGCTTTTTGTGTAGAATTTGGTATAAAAATAGATGTTTCGGTAGTGCTAATAGTGAAATCTGTTAATAAATCCAGTTTGGAAGTGCGCTCCAAAGTTTTTAACTTTCAGTGCAGATAATGCCTGACTGTTTGTAGCGAAAACCGTTACTTGAAAACTAACTAGTTCCAAAAAGCCGCTTAGTTAATTAGCCCGTGTCCCGCTGATGAACTTTGCACAATGGAACCCTTGTACTGTACGCCTTTCGAAGCCGGCCTGAGATATCACCTTAGATCTCAATTTTTGTTACTGATTGACTGAAACTCCTGTCCTGATAAAGTCTGTGAAATTGCAGTGATGGCTGGCAGCTTTCTGGAGCAGAATTTAGCATGCCACACAGGAGGCAAGGGAATAATCCGTTGTGTTACGACAACGGGAGCTGGAAAGAGAACAGATTTTCTTGCCTTGACAGCAGAGTGACTGGCTTTCCTTACGTTGGGGTCCAGTCTGGAAGCTTGACAGTTAATGAGGCCGTATAGCGAGGTATAAGTCTGCTGGAGAAAGAGGCTATGCCCATTTTTATTTATTTGTGTGTGTATAAGAACTGTGACAGGCTGAAGTCAGTTTATAACAGTTGCTTGGAGCAGGACCGCGACCTAAGCTCTTTCATCGATCACTGTTTTTGCAAAGATAAAGGAGAGTATTGTGTGCCTGTGTTCTAAAGGAAGAAAGGCTTTGAACAAACTTCTTTATACCTTCGATAATTTTCCTGCCTACCTACATCCTTAATTTTCAGTGCTGCAACCTTTAATGCTAATTGGAATGGGGCAATTAACAGTGTGACGATACTACAGCCAGGATACTCCTTTAATCTTGTCTTTCAGTAGGTTCTTACGGAGCAGAAAGACACCTAAGTAAAATTGAAGGAGAGGTTCTGGATGCTCTCTCTTCAAACTGTGAAACATGCTCCTCAGAAGATTTTACCCTTTCATTTCTTTTTGTTTCTGTCTCTCTCTTCCTGGAGCAGTGCTGGTGGCCAGCGCTTTGTAGTTGCAGCGTGACCTCAAGCCCTCCCTTTTTTAGGCTGGCAGGGCAGGTTTTGGGATCGTCACCCGCAAGACAACGTGGAGAGGGACACGGGACCGTGCCTTAGGACAGCTCTTGCCCTGTACTCTCCTCTAGCTGGAAGCAGCTGTGTCATTCTGAAGGAGCCATACCTTCCAGTACTTTCAGCCTACCTGGGAAAGTCTTCTTACCCAACTACCAGCCTCCAGCCCCAGTGAGACTTAACTTTCTCCATCCTGAGGTGCTCTGTCTCTGCTTTAGCAACAATTCCCTCGCATACTTGTGGAAAAGCTGGCAGGTCCTGGGCATCCACCTGTGGCTTCCCTGCTCCTTTCCCCTTGATGTTGTAAGGTCCAAGTTGAAAACTGGCGTACCCCATTGTATGACCCTGATCGTTCTTTGTTTGGGATCATCGTTCTCTGTGGAGCCAAACCAGGAGCAGATCTCTTGGCATACTGCAGTTGCCTCGCCAGCAGCGAGTGCCAGATTTTTCTGTTCAGTTCCATGGCTGCAACAACTGGTGGTTTCCGAGGATAGCCTTTGAGGTCAGAGGCAACAAAACAAGCCCGGAGAAGGTCAGAAGAGGACACTGTGCAGAAGAGTGGCATGTGTTGGCGTGTTATCTAACACGCCTGGCCACTTCTCTCGCCTCTTAGAGCTGGCCTGTTGCTGGCAGGAGTGCTTGAGCGTGGTCACCTGGGCCAGGCTGCTTTCAGGTGGCTTGGGTTGTGGTGGGTTTTTTTAGATAATCCAATTAAGGGGCAGTAAGCAGCTGGGACCTCAGCCGCAAAGGCGAAAGCCTAGATTGATCCCTCCAAACATAGGCACTTCTTTGAGATGCCCGTTGTCGAGCCCGGTCTCCTGAGCTGCTTTTTCAGTCCCTGCGGAGAGCTGGAATTGCAGAGTCGGTTCAGGTTTCGGGTGGGCCGGTTGCCTCTTGGACAATTGCCTTGCTAGCTGCAGAAAAAGCCCTGCTAACGTAGACAACTCTGTGAAGAGGCTTAAGCTGGGGCAGATGCATTTGTGCTCTCGTACATCTGTGCCCTGGCAGCTCCTGGGTGAGGTGGGAGCTTCTGTCGTAGGAGGGTGGAGAAGCATTAAAATTGCTTGGGATCTAGCCGAAGGAATGGCAGTGGAGTCTACTAGAGGGCACTGGACGTGCTTAGGTTTTCCCTGAAGATCTGTCAGAGGATCCTCCCTGAGCTTTGCAAGGGCCTGTTTTGTCCTGCCCTGCAGAGGAATCGGGAAAGATGCCGGTCTTCAAAGGCAAATGTGGGATGGAGGTGGCGGCAATTGGATTGGCCTCCTCCAGGGACAGAGGAACGGTAGGCGATCAAGAGGAGTGAGAGAAGACAAGACCCCTCAGCTTTCCCGTGACTGCAACCTCTGTCTAACGAGGAGCTGGGCTTTGCTTCGCTACGCAGGCGCTGAACCTGGTTAGACGTCCCGTTCAGCTCAGTGGCTTTCTCACAGATGGCAAAGATGAGTTGGAAGACAGACAGCGCTGAGGGTAAGGGACAATGTTTGCAGTGGTCCCAAGACATGCTGACACAAGTACAGCCAGTGGTAGTAAGGAGAGATACGGGTTTATTAAAATCATAGGTAGCACTCAGATTTACCTGTATTGAGCGTTGGGAGTTTGGTTCCTCTACCCTTAGGGAAAGGATGGTTTTATGCTTACTTTGGATATACTTTGTTCTTGCTTTTGTTTTGTTTTTCTCATACTCTTTGCCTTCTTAATACTGTATTTAGAGTTAATCTTCTTACTAGGTTACCATAAAGCTCTTTCACAAAGAAAACGAACTTAGGATTCCTCTTGGAAAAGGCTGGAGTCAGGAAAGGACAGAGGATGCTCAGGCTCTTTCCAAAGGACCGGCCGAAAAAGTGCTGCCCGTTCCCTCTCTGCCAGGGCAAAGAGCCATCAGCTAGAGGTGAAGGGAGAGATGAGACGCTCGCTGGCGGAAAGGCAGGGAGGGAGCAGAGACACACAGGCTATACTCACGGATGGGGGGTTTCCAAAAAGTTCTCCACTGGCCTTGCTCTCTACATATGACTGCCCCTGGCAAGGGTAATTTTATGATGGCTTTTTTTTTTTTTTTTTTTTTAACATTAACTTTTGCCTGGATCTGCTCCCTGCGCTGCCTGACAGGACGGCTGCACAAGGGCTGGGGCGAGCGCTGCTTGGAGCTGGGGCTGGAGGTACAAAGCCAGCGCTCTGCAGCCAGCCTGCTGCACTATTTAAGACCTGTGTGGTTGGCTTGTTCTTTGATAATTCTGAGATCATTGCACTAATTTTTACTGGTGTCTTCTCCTCTGAAAACAATTTCAGTGTACTGCTGTTCACTAAAAAAAACCCCAGACAGCTCTCGCCATAACTTAAATGTCTGTCTTTATTCTCTCTTTCCCCTCTGACATAGCAGTGTTTACGGACGTGTGATAAGCAGTTAGATTAGCAGCTTTGGCAAAGGAGAGATTGCTTCGTGGAAGGTGGTGGAGTGAGAAGACACTTATTGGCTTTGTGTAATTCTCACCCTTATATTTGAGACTGGATGAAATAATTTTGCCATCAGAGTAAGGCCGCGTGACATCATGAAATGATGCGGACATCTGAAAGTGATAAAGTCCTGGGGTACTTGTAAGGTTGGGAAGTCTGCTGAATTCAAAATGTCACGTTACTCTTTTTTCCCCTTTAATTTATGGAAAGCAAGTGATTGTAAAGGTGAAACAACAAGAGGAAGGGCCAATTACCAAAATGCGGAGTTTGCAGAAAATCTTGAACTGCGGATCACTTATCACAAAGTTGCATCAGTAATAGTGATTCGGATCTCACGTGCCTGCGACAGAAAAAACACAGTGCCCCCTTACCTCGACCGCGTGTAGCAGCTGCTTTCTTAGGCCGGTTGTCATGACTGGTGGTCTGTGGAAAGGGAAATCAATGGGACAGTGTTTTATTGTTTATTTTGATAGCGCAGAGTCGGTTACAGTCCGTGGCGGCACAGTGTGTGGACACGAAAGCTCTGCCGATGCGGCTGTGCTGTCCGGACAGCGTTCGCCTGCGTAGAGCAGATTGTAGAGAGCATCCGCAGGCAGCAGCGAGCCAGAATTTCTGGTTGAGCAGAAGGATGTGTATTTTCTCCAAGAGACGTTTCAGCCTTGATTTATTCTTATGCTGTTATTTCAGGGCATTGGGATCTGCTGACGATCACCAAAGTGTTACAAAGCTTTTTGCCCGTCAGGTTCCCAGCTGAGCTCTTGGGATGAAAAGCCGTAACACGGTATTTCATGATGCCTACAAGAGGCGAAGGTTTGTGGCGGAAGAAGTGAAGAGGGGAAGAAAGCTTTTATTCCCACTTTCACTGCCACGCTTGATAAACACGCTGTCTTGCAGGAGGTGTAGCAACTGGAAAACAAAAAGGGAAGCTCCGAAGGAAGTTTTCCCTTTCCGCCTCCAGCCTGCATGGGAAGCTTGTCCTGTAGCTAAACAAAAGGCTTTTGATTCGTTCCTCCTGCCACTCTCGTATCTGTCAGCGCTGCTGAGCACCCAAGCAGCTCTGCATGGTTACGAGCTTATTATTTATGAATATTGAAGTCAGGTAATTTGCATGAACCGACTCCTCTCTGCCATGAGAATGACGGCTTGATTCATTGGACTGTATTACATGGAGATTGCAAAAGAGACCGGTTCAGCATCCCGAGTGTCTTGTGGAAGACGCCAGGGCCCTGACTCAAACTGCTCTGAAGATAAATAGCTTCAATAAAGGCCACCGAATTTTGATTTTGCTGTTTTATCATGGTTTTGCTTTGGGCTTCTTTGGCGTTTTGGCAGTTTATAAGGATAATTAGGGAAGAGGAGGTGTGTTCCCATGCACTGCATTTGTGTTGGCAGAACGCTGCTTCTGAGATAGCAATGCAGAGAAGTGATTTGCCTTCATTTGTCTTATTTTATGAGGTGTTGGCTGCAGTTAATATACTGGTCATTTGCAGCTAGATAGATGAGCAGAGGCAGCGGCGGCGGCACTTTTGGACAATTTATTTTTCTTTTCTGTTTACCAATTAATAAATCAGCGTCTATGCTTCCCCCTCTCTCCTGGGCTCTAAGCTCTCTGCTGCCAGATACATCAGGGGTACCAAAGCGGTGTCTGAAAGACCAGGACTTCTTAGGGCAGGAGAATTCCTCCAGCTCTTGAAGGCTGAGCCGTTTTCTCGAGTTTTTTGCTTAACACCATATTAGATAACAGCAAACTGAAAGACCTAACGAAGGTTTCTTGAGCTGTCAGAAAAGACAGCCTTGTGGTTTACCCTAACCTGGTCCACAGCAGAGATGGGTCTAGAAAAAGCAGGTGCTTCTGGTGGGCTATCCAGTAAACCCAGGGCAGGCAGGGGGGACGTACCTGTGTACGTACGTGTAGATGGTTCAACCAGATAGAGTTAGAAAAGATCTAACGCTTCTGCTGGCTTGGGTGCATCTTAGCCAAGTTACGCATCTTCTATATATTTAATGCAAATAAGCTTTTCCGATGTATTTATGTCTCTTGACCGCTTCCTAGTTTGGATTGCTCTTGCCTGAATTCCTGCCAGCTTGCAAGCAGCCTTTTGTCAAAGTGGGTGCCCAGAAGGGGGGTATGGAAGAAGAGCGCTGGGCAGCCTGCACAGGCACATCCCAAACTTCACCCTGTGGTGCTGGTGGCATCCCACGCTCCTCTCTGATTTTCTTTTTATTAAAAGCTCGTCTGCAGGTCAAAGGGCTTACCAGTGCAATTATGCCGTGCCGGCAAGTCCGCACGGCAGACCCACAGCCCGTACCTGCTGGAAGCACCTCTGTACTGGCGAGAAGCCATCCTTTTGCTGGTGTGAGCTGTGGACGCCAACAGAACGAGGGTTTCTCCACACAGCCGACCGATGCGGCTACGCCGGCGAAACTTCTCCATGTGGATTATGCCTGCATCTGGAAGGCTGGCTTTGTGTTCCTGGTTGCCCGGCTCTTCACTATCCTTGCCTTTGCCGGCACAGATAACAACGGCTGCTTGCCTGCTGCTGCCTAGGTGTTTTGCTAGTGTTACTTTTCCATTCTCTCTTTATTTTCGGTGCACATCAAGATAGGACTTTCTGTGCGGTTTTCAGCTTTCTAGCCAGTTTCAAACTACGCTGCCCCACACTGGCCTGTAGTTGCAGTATCGGAGTCACAAGCGCTTGGGGAGAATGTTTGTAAAAACGTCCCCACATGATTAATCTGTGGGAAATATTAGTGGCCTTGCTTATACTTAGTATTGCTGAAGCCGTGTTTGGACTGAGCTCTCCTTTGGCAACGTACCTTGGAGTTCCGCTCTGCCTGTCCCGTGCAAGACACCCCAAGCCACACCGTGCCCGCAGCTGCATCCCTTCTCCGTTTGAGCAACCTTTTGGGGAGGACAAGGTTTTAATCTTCTTCGCAATGCCCAGGGGACAGTTTGTCATTTATGGTGTTAGAGCTAGGATTGTTAGTTAGCTCTTGATTCATGTAGTCTTAATAACTTGAAAATATTTAAAATTATTTTTACAGCTTTATCTGTGAACGAAAGTGATTGAGAAGAGTCAAGTACAGGCTCGATCAGCCCTTTGTTGCCGTAGTGCAAGTGGACCGTAGGAAGCCGGGGAAGTTCCCACTGCTGTTCCCACTTCTGTCCCTCCTCCCGTGAGAAATCCTTTGGCCGTGCTCTCTTAAAATGTCCTTGGCAGCTCCGAATGGCTGAATCGCAAGGATTTCTTTAACACTCAAGATGTAAAATAAAGGGGACATTTAAAGAAAACCTGTTTTGATAATGATAGGGACCTGTTATTACTGAGCTGATGCAGTAGCCTATAGGAAATGAATATATGTTGATATAAGGGGAGTTGACTGACCTGGCGTTATCTCCGCTTTTGAAGAGCTCGTATATGGGAAAAAAAACCAGCTCTGAATGAATATGGTCAGTCAGAGAGAGGCACAAAACCCTTCTTATTTGTTGTGGTGTGTGCACTGTTTATTCAAAACGGTGTTTCCATATCAACAGGGAATCTGTGCCAAAGCCAGCTCTAAAGTTAAAAAAGAAGTTGGCTTTGTTGAGAGAAACCCTCTTGCCTTTCCTGGGGGACCGATGGACGGGGAGGGCGCTGATGGGATCCCACTGTTTGGAGTGAAGTCCAGTGATTAATGGTGGGAGCGATTTGCTGCTTTTCCTGTTTGTCCCTCATCTGCGCGGTCACAAGCAGACATTCCTAATTTTTAGGTCTGTCAGCCTGGATGACCTACTTTCACTCCACGGAGCTCTAATGAAAATGACTGTCTTCCAGCACAGACCACTGCCACCTTTCTGAAGGAAGGGAAAAGTTTCTAGGAAGTTTAGTTAACTGGAGTTTCATTTACTCTGGCCTTTTTTCTTGGTGCAGAGAGCAGTTTTGCTTGCATCGTTTCTCCCCGCAGTGTATCAGCAGCACACCTCTAAAGCATTCCTGGGTGGTAGTGGAGTTCTGCGCATAGACAAAACACAGAGTGTTGACGGTATCCCTTGGGGTAAGCATTCATGGAAGGTAATCTTAAACGTATGTGTGAACAGATACAGAAAAAAAGAGAGACAGAGGCAGATTCAAATTCCTGGGGGAATTAACCTTTCTGAAGTTCAAAAGCTCTGCGTGTCTGTGCTCACGTGTGGGTGCCCCGCGATGAAGTAGGACGCCGTGCGGAGGTGAGCACGCATCCCCCTACGCAGAGTAAACAGAAGGTACAGTGAATTTTTAAGCGGCCTCTGTTAAATAATGCAGCCCTCACCTCTTCTCCCCGCTCCGCACCCGCAGAGGAGTTCTTCTCCCGAGCCTTTGTTCGGGCAGCCCGATGCCGCCTGCCACGCTGGAAGATCCCCCGCGTTGCCCTTGGCTTTGATGTAAGAGGAGTTTGGGGAACTGGATCCCTTTTCCCTGTGATCAGGGACCGTTAAGCCTTCCCTTAGTTACACAAAGCACCGCGTGTGCAGTTAGGCTTGTGACGGTAATCTGTAGGATCAGCGGTTCTTTCGAATGCTCGGGTTTTTGCCGTGCTTTGAGGGGGAAGAGCTGCATTTAGTGGCTTTGAGTTTTGCTGCACCCGGAGCTAAGCGGGAGCTGGAGCCTGCAGCCACATCATACCCTAACCTTCACATGGATTCCTCCCCTCCCTGTCGTCCCCACATCAAGCACTGGCTATTTTTAATAGTGCAATGCTGGAGGTTGTTGAATATAGTGAACTTAGAAACAGTACGCGGTAGAGTGAAAAAGAGCAGGTTGGAATGGACTCTGTTGGAGACGCTAAATGTCATCTAGGGGTCTTCAGCCTGCAAAAGTGTGGCTTGGGGAAGAGGAGGGAGATCTGTAAAATGGTGAAGGACATGAAGAAGAAGAGGAGGGGTGGAATATTTTCCGCACTGGATGGGATAGCCCTGGTAGCTTTGCTTTCCCAGAGTGGGACTGCCAAAAGCCGCCTTCCTGGGCTTTTAAGCAAAAGCCTGGAAACTATATTCTTGATATTTGCCAGATAGACAGCATTCTCAATTTCCCAGGCCAGTGGCGTTTGCTTTGGTCACTCAGTTCCACTGACAGTAGCAGCTAAACGCTGCTAATGGGAAGGGGGATTCAAGCTCACACTTCAGATCCTGCACGGCTGGAAGAAGGCAGGTTATGAACTTAGTATCTGTTTATAGCTTCCTTAGGTGAAGTCAGTGGATGGCCCTTTCATTCTGGTTTTGGTTTATTAATATTGGTTTTGTAAGGATAAGACAGGGATTATTGGTTATCTGCTGTATCTATGTAATGGCATTAGACCTGAATAACATTTTTCTTTTATTTCTCCTTTTGCTGTAAGCGCATAGGGGCTTCCCTGCTGCACACTCAGCAGGTGCTGTCAGGTGAGGACAGTGGCGATATCCCATAAAGGCAGCTGCTCTACCCGTAGCAGAAAAGCTCAAACGAGTCGTGGTCTCACACTTCACTACCAGGTTTTCTTTTGTCCCAGCCCTCCTTCCACTTAGGGCTGATTTTTCAAACGGGGCGTAGCTGCAAAAGCTTTACCTTGTGTAAAATCAGAGTAAGATGGCATGTGAATGGACTAGCCGTGTCCCATCTCAATTCATCGGGGCTGCTCCCCCCGTGGAGCTGGCATTTAAATCCAAGCAATGCTAATGGGGTGAGTAGCCAAAGTCAACCGGCGTCGATCGCGGCGCTCGGTGCGCCGAGGTGTGCTGTGCGAAGGCAGAGGTAGTTGTTGATGCCATATGGCACGCTGCAGAGCTTGGTCCCCAAGGAGCAATTGATTTCAAGCTTTCATGGGCTTGTAACCTCAATTTCAAAGGAGGCTTTTCCTGAACAGGTGGTGTGTTTTAACTGAACTCCGGCTCACACAGCTGGAGGTTTTTCTTTGGTAACTCTTCCTTAGGCTATGGGTGATCAAATATGACTATGACACATAAGGGCAAACAGATTCTTCCCAAGATCAGTGCCTACGTGTTCCTTGCAGGCTGTTCTGCAGAGCCTGGAGCATCATTACAGTAATGTGACTAGCTAAAGGGCTTCTCCAGTTACAATTTTAGTGCTGTATCATGGGTTTTGGGTTGGCTTTGTGTTTCTGATGCTTCAGCTAATGACTCATTTAGTGGAGTTTCCACTTGCCTTGGGTATTCTCCTGCCTTGGACAAGCCTGCAAACTACTTTGCAGAGTGTGCCAGGGGTGGCGGGCAGAAGCCGTGCGTTTGTTCAGCCAAGTGCTCCTTTTCATCTTTTGCCCTGGGTAGGTGAGCAGCTACGCTCTCGCTTGTGCTAGGTGCTCCCAAAAGAAAGGAAG
Organism: Haliaeetus leucocephalus; assembly: GCF_000737465.1. Taxonomy (NCBI): domain Eukaryota; kingdom Metazoa; phylum Chordata; class Aves; order Accipitriformes; family Accipitridae; genus Haliaeetus; species Haliaeetus leucocephalus. Next base: position 1,972,993 of record NW_010972920.1, on the reverse strand, counting down.
AAGTTTTCCGTCCTCTACAAAATACTTGATGGTGAGCGATTTAGGAAAATCAGTCTGACTTGGTCCCTTAAATTGGTTTTGAGTATCTTGCCAGGAGGTCCGGGGGCACGTACCTAACCTTGGCCCCGGTGGCTGCGGTTGCTCCTTCCCGCTGAGCTGGTCTCCTGCCTTGCCTTTACACCTGCGTTTCGGGCTGGAAACGGCAGCGGTTGGGAGCTGCCTCGCAGGCTGTGCAGCAATGTCCTCTGCGAGAAGGCAAGGCGGACAGGCCTACAGCACAGTAACGTGCCCGAGAGCAAACGGAGAGATCCAATAAAAGCCGTGTGTGCTTAGGAATTGCTTTCATGTCCGATAAAGCTTAAGTGATGCTGATGATAACAGAGCGTTAAAAGACATTTAGGAAAGCGGTGACTTTCAGGTTGCCGTGCCTTTTTGCAAATACAGCGTTGGAGATCTGTGGCCTTTGACATAACGTTAGTGGTCGGGTTGGAACGATGCTCGATTTAGCAGAGTGCAGGCAAAGTGACTATAGTGCTTCCAGCTGCGCGGCCTCCCTCCCTCCTTCCCTGCTCTCGGGTGCTGCTGAGGACTCGAATCTTTCAGCAGCTTCTTTGGGGAACGGTTCAGAATGGATTGTAAGTGCTGACTGCACCCTTCCCATCACCTAGCTGATAAATGATTTAAGAAAGTGGCGAGTGGTGCTGCAAAACTCATTTGGAGCAAAAACCACTAAAATTAGTCATGCCGTTCTGACGTGGGGATCCTGCTCGTCGGCTCTGGTTCAGAAAGGCACCTGGGTTTGGGCCAACACGGTGCTTGTTCAGCAACACGCGCAAGCGCGCGACCAACCTGTTCGGCCAAGTTGAACGTTTATTGTGGATTTGCCACCTTCCCGTTATTTTTTTTAATCTCCAGTTTCCTCCAAGACACGATTCATGGAAGAACTGGTAGCACTTTTCCAGGCTTCCTCCACAGAGCTTCTTGATGCTTATTTAATATTTTCTCTGGTGGTAATCCTGACTCGTGCGTGCAGGAGTGGGATTGTTCCAGCAGTTTTCTTCCTGCTGAATCAATAATTGATACCTTTTCATGAGACTTTTCCCATTTTTCTACTGGCAAAGCTCGTTAGGGATTCGCAGCCGAGTTGAGCGTTCCCCCCCGTCGGTGTTTCTGGCAGTACATCCTCCCTCGCCATTCACCCGTAGCCAGACAAACACAGAGCACCTCCAAAGATCACCCAGGGTGGGAACCGACTAAGGGCAGGATTTTTCAAAAGCCTTCAACTTCAAATTACTTCTGCCTCTGCCGAAGTTAAAAAGAAAGCTGTCTCGGATCAGAGGACAGTCGGAAATCCCTCCCGGGCTGCGAGGACGCAGCCGGAGTGCTAAGCCGGACAGCGGGGTGGGTGTAAGGTGGGGGCAGTGGTGGCCCCCCACCAGCATGGCCAGGGCTGCGGGAGGCTTTGCTGGTTCTACGGGGAAGGCTGGGGGTAAGAGCAGCGCCGCAGCCGCGCAGCAGCCCTGCTCGAGCGAATCTGATAACCTCGCAGAAAGGCAATCCTGTGCCAGGCTGAAGAGATTTCAAGTGCCAGGAAGATACCCAAAAAGAGCCAGGAGAGGTTGATTTTTTTTAAACTCAGCTGCTGCTGCTGCTGCAGTGCTTTAAAATCAGAAGCGATTTCCCCACAGTTGGACTTGGCTGATATTTTGTCAGCTAGAGGATGCGTGTTGCAGAGCCCTGTGAGCCTGCTCACGTCCGCTGTGCTACAGTTACAGTACATAGGTGCAGAGATGAGAAGAATAACCTTCAGGCTGTAAGGAACTATTTTTAGCACGAAGCCGTAGCTGTACTTTGGGAGAAGATGTATAAATGAGAGTAACCCTGGCAGGTGGCTGATGAGAACGATGCTGGTCAGTAGATTTCTTCTGGCACTCTGGTTTAACGGTGATAAGCACAGAATTGGACCTGGGATACCGTTTGGCTACCTCGGGAAGGATTGCTGGAAATGGATAAATACAGCTTTATAGGTCGTCTTCTAAGCTCGCTTTCCTGCAGTTTTGAGCTCCGCTGTTCAGCAACACAACAGATGCTTTGCCCCATTTCTAGAAGCGCTGCTTGTATCGTGACTGAAGTCCCAGCGCCGCTTTCCTTGCAGGGATTCACCTTACGTCGGCTCCTCTGGTGCTGCTTTCCCACCGCTTTTGCAGCGAGCAGACAGCCCTCGGAAAGACGCAAGCTGTAGGGAGCAGAATGTCTTGCTCTGCTCTCCCTTTTCAAGTCAGAAAATGACTGCATGCCTATCCCCATGCGGGAACTGGGGTGGATATCTCTAGATCAAACACCCGGAGCTTATTTCCACTTTGGAGTGACAGGCTGCCTTAGGCGATGCTATGTGGGCTGCAACGCTTTGCAGTCCAGGTGTAACGGCGTTGGAGGAGGCAGGAGAGGCCACGCATACACCACCATGTTTAGAGCCACAGTTAACGGCGGGCTTGCCATGAATGAACAGTTAAACTGCAAATACGATGAAAAATACATATGTTCCCATGTGCTTTTCTTATTCATCAGGCAGCAAAAATCAATAGGAAATTCTACTAAATACTTGATTTTTTAGTATGATACAATATACTACATAACTACATTGTTTTGCTTTTTTTAAAATAAAAAAATCAAGTCGCGTTGGTTTTCGGGTAGACTAAAATCTAGATATTAAGTATGAGAAAGCTTGATGATGAGCGGTGTAATTGCACTGGTGTGTGCTCACGGTGGATTCGCCAGCTCCCTTTGTCATGTTTCTGGCACAGCTGTTGTTGCTGTTAATGAGGAAAAAGGCAAAGGTGTAGAAACAGTGTGAAAGAACACTAGAAAAAGCACCACCCCCCCCCAAAAAAAGCTCAGATAACAACTCAGGCTCATGTTACTGAGGAGAAAGGAGCAGTCAAAGATCATGAGAGTACGGAGAAAGAATAAGGCTAGAAAGGCATCGTGGCAAGGACATGTTGAAATAACCTGGTCGAGTAAGAAAATGAGATTACTCGAGTGATCAGACAGAAACGTTGGTATCTTTGCTGAATTTCTTTTGCTACAAAATATTTGCTGAAATGCGCAAGTTCTTCATATACTATCGTCTCAATTTACCTGAGTGCACTTCAGAAGAACCTATCCTTTCCCGACAATGATTTTGATCTTACATTCTCCTTTACCATCCTTTAAAAAGGGTAACCTGAGCCTTTGGGGATAAAGAGCGATCAGAGCAAGCCTGCCAGCCGGTTTGGTTCCTTTTCCCAGGAGGTGTCTCTGCTTCTCCAACAGAAGAGTTAGACATCTTTATGCTTTTATCCTCGCGCCACACGCAGCTCGGCAGCACGCAGTGCCTTGCTGCTGCCATGGCACCACGTTGTATCTTAGCCCAAAAGTTAAGGGGGAAGAACCCCAAACCCCTGTTTCAAAGCATTAGCAAGTTTCTAAGTGTTTGCTCTTTCTTTACTTTTGACCCCGACTCGTTCAGGAAAATCAGAGGAGAGACTGGCCATGAGAGAAGAGCTTCCCATGAGTGTGGTGAAGGTTGTTTTGATGACTCTTGCTTTGGCGGGCTGGCAGAGGGGGGATTTCGTTTCTCTTAGAGGTGCTTGGGGGAAAACCCCCCACATGCTGCCTAGAGAAGGGGGGGGCTGAGGAGCAGCATCCTCCTCTGCCACTGGGCATCTCACCTTTCTTCTTCTCCTGACAGCAGCTTTGTCCCCACTCGGGTGCACGTCTGCAGCAGCGGATGCTGTACTCGTTTAGGGAGGACGCTTAAGCGCTTTGTCACCCCACAGACAGTCCCCTCGTTACAGAGAAGCTCTCCATTAACAAGCACCAGATTTCCTTGACAGGTTTTGCCGAGCGTGGCCCTAAAACTCCTGCGTCCGAGTGTTTTGTCATCTGCTCGTTCTTCCAAGGGATGCGTTATCAGATGGTGAACAATTGGCAGCATCAATTTAAAGATAGGAAGAATCTGTCGGGGAATTACCATACGCCTTACTTTTTGTTGTGTGATTAAGGTATTCTAGTTCATAAATATCAAAACCGTCAGTCAGTGTCTGTGCTCTGGGGCTTCTGAGAGCGTGTGCAGCCAGACTCTGGCGTGAGCTGCTGCTGAAGTGCCTATTTTTGCCACTGGGAACAGATCAGGCAGAGTGGTATATATGTATGTACTCCAGATGTCAGCAGTTTATTTACTTAAACTTCTGTGTGAGCTGCTTAAAATTTCTCTGACAGCAGGGTATTACAGGACACGGGACAGAGTTGGGATCAAGGTAGGAGTTGCTGTGGCAGGGTAAAACATTGGCTGCCATAACTTGATCATAAAGCAATGGATGTTTAATTGATGGTGGAAACATGAGAGGTCTTTTAGCTACACTGTGACTAGCAACATCATTAGCAGCCTTTCGGCGGTGGGGTTTTACGTGTATTTTGGTTATGTGGCTGGGATGGAGGAGGGAGTTTCTGTGTACTATCAGAGTAGAGGGTGAAGACAGGCAATTACTGCTACCTGCCTGCTTACTGATCCTTTTTTAAAAAGTGCCCTTACCCTCAGCTTCCGCACGCGTAGTTGTGTTGCTGTTGTACAAATTGTGGAAATTGATTAAGGGTAGATATGATTGTTCTTCAAAGAAATAGTTGGGTTTGAGATATAAATATGTATACACACACAAAACACACACAACCCCCCCCTTGCTTGGTATTCATACCTGGGCTAGCAGAGTGCTAGGAGCCTCGTCAGGAGGGGAACAATTAACACAGAGCCCGCACCGTGAGCGTCTGGAGGGGTTTCCCTCTGCCACCCAGCCCTTCCTGGCTCAGGACCCATGCGGAGGCCGGCTGTGCCGCTCGTAACCTTCCTCTTCCTCATCGCCCCCCACGTCAACCTTGGCTTCTCGGTGCTTTTATTTTCCTCGGAAACCCTCTCTGGTTTCTGTCTTCTTCATGGATGTCGCGTCTCACTTCGCTTCTTCCCAAGGCTTTCTTTTCCTTCGGATCTTGGGGAGGTGAGGGATGTAGTAGCCATCCAGGATTCATTCTGTAGAAGCATCGAGAAGGGGGTTTCTCCTGGACAGAAGGTCTCTGATGATGGCAGACGTTCCTCTGTCCCCCTTCGGCCGTGCCCTGGTCCATGCTCCGAGGACCGCAGCCTGCCGGAGGGCTCGAGCAGTGATGGTGGGAAGCAGTAACGAGCCAGCCTCTCACCTAGACACTTACCGAGACCATTAACGTCGTTTCAAAACCAAGACGCCTGCTGCTTTTGCCCAGTGACTCCTCCTGTGCTGGCCTGCACCGGCAACGGGAACAATGGCTGCAGGTAACCTCAAGCAAATTCTAGATTAAGGGGGAAGCCGCAGGCTAGGAAACGCGCTCCTAAAAGCCTGCGCTAAGCTTTGCCGTTCCCTTGGAACTTGAAAAGACGCGTCCACGGCGAAAGGCAGCTGCCCAGCTCCTGGTGCCTGTCCTTCAGGGTTAGTTTTCCTCAGGCCAGTTGTTTCTGTAGCAGCGGCTGCAGAACGCGGAGTTGCGCTTTCACTCGTAGAAGATGCCCGACCTTCCCCGTGGCACGGATGGCCGGGCAGCGAGGTGGTGCGGCGCTTTTTCCTGAAACCCTGCCCACATCGACTTGTCCTCCTCAGCGCTATGCACCTTTTTCTCCCCAAAATAATACCACCTCAGGTCTGTAAACAGAAACAGAAGCCTCCAAGAGGCGTAATCTTCTCGGCGTCGCCTTGGCTCCCAGCACCGATGTCAGCGTTGCTCTTCTGGGGCTGATCTTAGCGTTTCTATCTCAGTAGACTCTGTGGGGATGGTACATATTGGCCAAAGATATATTCTGACCCAGGAGGAAACGTGGGTGAAAACTGGGTAAATTTTCTTGCACGTTCCTGTTTGCTTGCCTAACGAGACTTAATTTTCTTTTCCTTCCTCTTTGACTGATGCAGCTGAAGAATAAATTCATGAAGAAATTGCCCCGTGATGCTGAGGCTTCCAACGTGCTGGTGGGAGAGGTAGATTTCCTGGAGAGCCCTTTCATTGCCTTCGTCCGGCTGCAGCAGGCAGTCATGCTGGGTGCTCTGACTGAAGTCCCCGTACCTACCCGGTAAGAGAATTCAGCCCCCAGGCAGGGGACGAGAATTGGAAGCTGCTTTTCCACCTTTTAAAATAAAAACACCAGGCCAGAAGACAGCATTCTCCGTTGCTTTCCAGCATGTGACGTGCGTAACGGTCAGGGTTATTGGTTTAAAGTAGCAAAACTCACTGTAGCTGCTTAATAATTTTCAGGTCCTGAATTTGGTTATAAGATACAAGCTGTAAAATACACAAGCGTTGCACGAACAGGATAACTGAACAGCTTAGCAGTAAAGGGCACTATCAATGCGAAATTTAACTACTGGGGTTTTTTTCCTGCCCCTTATGATTCCCCCCCCGACCAAGACACGCTGTACGTAGCTCAGATTCCCTCTGTATGTTTTTGCAGTACATATTTTTCCTCTAAAAAACTCGTATTACATGAATTCTGGCCTTGCCGGGGCAAAAAAAAAATAGTCAGGTAAACTGGGGCATACAATTCTATCAGGGGTAGTGACACTGTTTGTTGCTTTGTAATGCATAATGGTTCAGAGACAAACGTCATATAAATATTTTATTTATTGTGAGTCATGTTGCAAATTAATCTGAGTCTTGCAGATATGAATGTATTTTATGTTCTTAAATATTTGAATTCACTGCTTGAATATGCATAACTGTCTGTAGAGCGAGTGTATAAATCTACCAGAATAACACAGCTAAGGTCCTGTTTGAATTCTTAACAGTATTACCCTTAATTATATAATTGCATGTTGTTTATCATGTAACAGAGTAGAGAAAAATTGCCAGTATAGACGTCCAGAACATCTGCTGTATGTGAGCATTATGTAGTAGTATATCTTTGCTTCATATATACACACAAGCACCCCACCGAGGTAAGAACCGTAAAAATGATGAGTATTAAAAGGTAATGAAGCGCAGTAAGAACGGAGCGCAGCAGAATTTGGGTGAGAAGGACGAGCGAGACTGCAGGTGGACAGCCTGCAGCTGGGTTGCAATATCCCATTTCAGCTCAGCACCGCGCTCTGCGGTGCCTTGCTCCTCGGCACTGCTGGGCTCTGGGCTGCTCCTGCTATCACCTTGCAAAGGGTTTACTTTGCGTTTTGCTTGTGATTACGGAGTTCACATTGCAGCTTTCGCACCGCTAATGTGCAAATACATATTTTATGTGATGGGTTTCAAGGGCTTTCAATACAGAGTGAAGGTTGTGATTTGAATAATGCCTGCAGGGTTTGAGGCGATATCGGGGAGTATTTTGTGAGAAGAGACGTAGTACTGTGACAAAAGCACATGGCTAGTGCGTTACTGATACGGGAATCAATCACAGCCATTGCGTGGAATTAAAGTTATATGGTTGTTGCAATCTGTACCTTATTTCCATGTACCAAACAAAGGAGAAAGATGATCTAGTTTTGCTGTTTAATTGCCTTGTAGTAATGCAGCAGTGTTTGTATTTCTTGGGAGTTTCATTAAGTGGCTCCTTAAAATGACCACATCAACAACTGTTTGCACACGCTGGGTATTCTGGTAGGAGTATGGGGAGATATAAGGGTCTTAATCTCAGAAAAGGCTGTTCTGCATTCCTTAGCATTAGTGAGCTCCATGTACTTCAGTATTTCAGCTTCGAAGTCTAATCCCGCTTGCTCTTTTTTTTAAACACATCTCCGAATGCTTTTCAGCAGATGTGAAATCAGGTATTGTTTGTTTTGGTAGTGGGAGCCAGGAAGTTACATCTAGGATTGCTGAACGACCTCATTACTCAATAGCATTAATCAAGACAATACGTCCTTCCGTGCCAACATTTTTTTCCAGGAAATAGTATTATCCATTTGCTGTCCTCTGAACCAAATGCTAGCCCTAATCAAAGCAGGGAGGCTCATTAGATGGCCTTCCTGAGTAATGAAGAGCCATTTGCCATGGCTGCATCCTGTGAAATTCAATCAAGGAAATCCCATCAGGGCTCAGACGAGCTGCGGTGGGGCGTCTCCTCGGTCAGCCCCGAGTCTCGGCAGTCTCGCGCGGAGGACGTTCGTCTTGTGGATGTGCACTGAACAGCCCGCAGACTCTATCAGGTTCCTGGTAAAATCGTCAAACCCACGCCAGCAAAGCCAGGCAGTGCAAAACCACCTGGGTTTTCTAAATAAACAGCAAACGTTTCAGCGCTGTGGGTTGCTGCAGGAGTATGGTGACCCAGGTCTATCGAGTAACTGCAGCGTGACCCATGTCTGTCTCTCTCTTTAGAAAGCAGCAGGTTCTTTTTATCTGGGGCAGGTGGGGGTTAAACACCCAGGTTTCGGCACAGGGCTGTGGGCGTGCTGACCTGTAATGCAGAAGGGAGGTGGTCTTCGCGTGGCCATCTATTCCTGCGGTGACAGGCACTTTCCTTTACTTAAAAGTAAATTTTTACTTAAAAGAAATCAGCGGGAACTGAGGAACTCTCCAGGGAAAGTCTCTCAGCGGAGTGTTTTCATACAGCCCTAGTAATAAAAATCAGGGATCTGAAATCGGCATAGAGAGATCCCAGCCTTTCACTGTGTTGAGTTTTCTTTTTACCAATCAGGTTGAAAAAAACTGTAAGGACTTTGGTCTTCTCATGTTGAATTTAATCCCACAGTGCTGTGAACTCCTCATTTTGGCAAGCACTTAGCTACTGTCCTGGCACCATGGCTTGGGTATGGCTGTTTCTGTCCTGGACAATGCAATAGATGTAGCTTTTTATTTTCATAAAAGAAATGTGCAGTCGTGTTCAGGTCTGCTGCGTTAATGTAACATCAATGGGTAAAAAAGATGAAGAATGAGCAAGGGAAAGATTTTTTGGGGAGATAAGCTGTACAGACTTGCATAGTCTAATATGTGGTGCTGAGAAATTGCCTGTGCCTACAAGTCTCAAATGAAATGAAGTAACTTGCCCAAAGGTCACTTAGGAAGCATGTGGCAGAACCAGGAGTCAGATTCTCCTCCTTTGCCTCCTAACTTAAGCTTTTAACTGCAGAGGCATCTTTTCTTCTTTGTAGGTGAGGGTGAGGTGTGTGTCCTGTTCACTAATTACAGCACTGGCATAGTTTTCAGGGCTGTGTCCTTTATAGCAGCCTTTCCAGCAGAAGGACTTGCTCTGGGAAATCGCAGCGCTGGCAGAAAAGGCCTACCTTTGTCTATCTGCTTTCACGTGTTGGTCATCAGGTGAGAAGCCTGCAATGTTGGTACGTTGCCCAAAACTTGAAGGATCACCTCTGCAAAATAGAAGACGGACCAAACACTCCACCATCTCCTTTCGTTACTGCAGTCTCAAGTTGTGCTCCTTCCGTCAGCGGATTCCACTGGAAAAGTGCATCAAGAGGTTGTTCTTTCAGCCCTCAAGCCCATCAACGTGTATCTCCGCTGGGAATGCTGGTGCCTTGCAGGCATCTCACGTGGTGTCCAACAACAGAAGGACTGCTTCCCCTCAGCCCTCTCAAAAACAGAAACATTTTCTCCAAGACCTTACTGAGTTTCCTCTGTGTAGGTGCCTTTAACCCTTTCGGAGCTGCTGCTCTTGCTTGCTCCAGATTTGAGAGATAGGCACGGATGAGCAGGCTGAACTTGAATCTTGTTTTAGTTGCTCTTCCTCCTCTTTCTTTTTTTTATTTCGGGGGCGGGCAGACAGGACATAGGACATGGGATGACCTTGTCTCCTCCACTGATGGTCAGCTGGCAAAGAGACGACAGTGAGGCTTGGTCCTGGGACAGTTTTCACGACGACCCTTACCCCGTATGGGAAATCGATAGTCATGGACATTAGGGATTTCTTGCAGGATGCCCCAAATGGATGGGAAAATATTAGTGCTGCACTGACTTTGGAGCCTGTCTGTGTTGTATTCACTCTGTACCTCCTAAGTGTGCTTTTCGTTTGATTTCATGGAGATTTCTAGCCAAATTTCTCAGAAGCACAGCACATAAAGCCTTGTTGCCTCCTTGGGCAAACTAGATTGAAATTCTGCCCCGCAGTCTTTGCCGTCACCTCCCTCCAAGGTCCAGGAGGGTTGTGTTCGCTCATAGGAGGTTGTTAGGTCCATAACACCAGGTTACTGCGCTTGTACAGAGTGCTGCTGTGCCGCTGCGTTTAGGTCTTCGAGGTGCATTGGCTGGGTTTACGATGCATTGGCCAGGGCACTTTTGTCCATTTCGAATTGGAATTATTCAGCTGTGAGAATGAATTGATTCTTGTTGGGTTTGGTGGCGTAGTCCATATGATTAAAAGGGGAATCATACATAGCCGGTGGTCATCGTCTGCTTAAGAAGGGTAAAGCATGCAAAAATGACAGGAGGAATAGTGCTTTAGGTAAAACAGGAAAATTAATTACTGAGTTTCTGGCTCATCATCAGCTTGGAAGCAAAGGATTTTGAGCGCTTTGACTGTGCTGCCATACAAAGTTCAAAACCAAGGTACCCTGGGTGCGAGGACTGTCAGCCCTGTCTGTAAGCTGTTGCCCAGAGCATTTGGGAGAAACGTTGAATTTTGTTAGCTACTTCAGAGAGACTTTTTGCTAAGGGATATGAGGTGAAACCTCACATTCTGTGCCTTGAAGCGTCCTTAGCAATGTTAAGTATCAGAAGCGGACATTTGATAACTCAGCATGTGTTGTGTGCAGCAAAGAGGAATTCTGTGCTGGCTTTCACCTTGGCAGATGACGAGAAGGGACTATGTCACAACTAGAAATGAGGGCTTTCTTAGGTGGAAGTATTCATAACTAAATGATTCTAAATGCATGCAAACATAATCTAGTCCAAAAACCTAAAATGCATTAATGTTTTTGTGTTCATAATATTTGGCCCTTTAAAAGGTCTCGCTCTACATACTGAAGGCAATTCTGAGCTGAATCAGTCAGGACAAAGAATTTAGCAAGTGTCACAAACTGCTTGTTTTCAAGAACATTTTAGTAAATGCAAGAGCATTCGAGTACTTCTGTTATGCATTGGAAGAGAGCCAGCTGATGTTATTATTTCAGGAGATGATTATGAAAATGTCTCTTTCCCTGGAAAATCAGGAGAATGCCGAGCAGCAACTTCTGAAGTTACGAACCTTTTTTAAAAAATTAATATATTTGGATAATTGGCATCCTAGAGTTTTAAAAGAGTTGGCTGAGGAACAGTTTGTCTTTAATGTTGTTTTTTAAAAACCCGTGAAACACAGGGAAAGTTCCAGGAGGTAGGAGGAGAGCAGAGGACATGACCTAGGCGTATATGGCTTAGTCACCTCCGTGTGAACCTTAAGTAAAACAGTTGAAAGCCTCATGAAGAACTTGATTAGGAAGTGTTACTGTTAGTAATGCCAATTAATACGCATTTATGGATCCTGTCCTACTAACTTAATGCCTTTTTTTTTAATAGGACTGTAGATTTTTCAAATAGAAAGTACTTGTTTGGATATAATACACCTTGTAAGACATTTGACTTGGGACCTCATGTTGTTTTGATTTAGGAAGCTAAAATGATACTTAATACAATGCTTGTAAGGGGAGAAGTACTTCTGGTGAGGTGTCACACCTCTCAACCCTGTTGTGTTTCACGTTTTATCAGCAGCTTTGGAGAAAACGTAGAGTTAACTTAGTAAAGGTTGACAAATAACAAAAAGGGTGTCTCCATGGCCCAGAGCAGTCCGGTCATCTGTGCTTTACCTTGGCCCCGTGTCGGCTTCTCGCTCTCGGGAGGGAGAGCGCGGGTGGAAGAGCTGTGCTCCAAGTGCCAGTTTTCGCTGCGTGATGCTGTAGGTAAAGGGCTGGGGCCATCCCTGGGTATAGCAGATTATTCTGTCAGTGCTGGAACCGCTGAAACCAGGAGTCCTGGAAGTATGTGCCATGTCCTTTCCCTCCCCACGGCAATAATCCCAGCTCTCCCTGACGTCCTGCCTTGTTTCCCAAGACTTCCCGTGCTTGTCCATACCTGATGTCCTGTCCCCTGACTTAATGCTCCTTACTTCATTTTCTCAGGAAAGCAGGCTCACATAAAGTTCCTGAGTAGCCATAGGTTATTTCATCTATATATTTGCAGTGACAAAACTGCCAGCTTTTGGATGATTTCCCTGAGGAGGATACTGATAGACGACAGAAGGTTCACAGAAGAGCCGTCGAAGTGACTAAAGTGAGGAGAAAAGCCTCAAATGGCTTAGCCTAACTGACAGATGGCTACGGATGACTGGATCGATAGGGGAGGATATTTAAAGGAATTTAATTATTGAGGGTTCTTCCATCTAGCTATGGGAGACAATCAAAATTTATGACTAGAAGTTGAGGCTAACCCAAACTCACACTGGAAGTAACGCAAAAGGTTTGAGATGAGACAACTTACCAAAGGTTATAGTGTGTTTATTTTCCATTACTGATTGAAAGGTACAGCTGTAATTGGAAAAAGGCTTAATTCGGGAAGCTTTCAAGTTGTTCTGAGCAGCTATTAGTGTTTCTGTTTGAAACACATGCTGATATGGAGTTTGCTGAAAATTACCCCAATAATTCCCAGTCTTTGCTAAATTAGGTGAAATGGAGAAGTTGGCCTCCTGCCATGTGACTTCTCGTGTTGCTAATTGCAAGGATGAGTCGATGTTTGCGCGAGACAGATTTTTATCTCAAGGTCGCTAGTTAGAGTCCAACTCAGGCTGAAGGCTTGAAACGACGCCGTCTGACCGGCATGATGGTCTCCATTGAAATCCCTCAGGCCGCCAAACGTTGGCCATTGTGCAAGATGGCCAACAGAAATAACAGGGCTTTCTTAACAAGCCAGTTGGCAAGGCGAAGAGGTGAGCATGAAGACAGATGTATTTTCTTGCTGTAGCCATGAACCAGATCTTTTTTCTGGGACAAATCTGAACAGGGGATTTATGGGAAGCTTGTGTTTCTACAGCCTCAGCTGTAGATGCTATGTGAGTAAGTAGCTGGCAGCTTGGCACCTGTCTACAGCATGAAATCAACTTTAAAGTAAGAGTATTTCTGCAGGAGGTAATGGCTTTTACCATTTCAGCATTGTTACCTTGGCCTTACATATGAAATTTAGTTTAGGAACTGGGAGTGTCTAAGATCAGGCTTAGGTATTCCCTGAATTAAGTATTATTTGAAAGGTGGTATTATTATTTTTCTTTTAAATGTTTTATTCCAGGCCACGAGGATCTAGGTACCTTTGAAGATCCAACCTTGAGGCCATACTTAAAACTTTTTCTAATGAGCGTCAGTTAAGAGGTTGGAAAACCCAGCCACCTTTCACCAGCATTCCCATTGTTCTGGCACAACCGTTGGACAGTTTTATTGGCAGAGGCACCCATTTTCCATGTATAGCCTTTTCAAGGAATCTCCTTAGAACATGTTGTCACGTAAGCAAGTCCTGATTCATAGCACATTAGCATTGACAAAGGGCAGGAAAGATAAAGAGCAGTAATTTCCGATCTCCGAAGGTTTCACATCATGGTGTTTTTCAAACTCATTAGCAGTGACTTGGATATAGTTGCTGCCCAAAAAGATCATGTAAGAAATTAACTCCTAATACCTTGTAGATGTAGTCACCCTCGCACTGGTGCCTCCCATGGGAAAAGGTTTACACCTTAAGTTGCCTGCTTAAGAATTAAGCTGTGACTATGAAGCCATCAGATGGGCTTACAGGTCTCTGGTATGTATTGTATACTCGGAGCGGAAATTCAGGGCATGCGAGTTGGGCTTGATTATTTATAGCTAAAGCCCTATTTTACATTAATGGTTTCCCTTCACATGTGAGTAGCTATGCTGGGTGCTGAACCGTAACAGAGATCTCGGCCCCAGCAGAGCCTTAATAAGCACGCAAAGTGCTATCTGATCGCTCGGGGGAGTGATATAGCTTTTATAGTGAGCAATGTGGATGGTTAATAGCATCTTCCCTCTGTGCCCGCTGCTGTGCTGGCCCCGTTTGGTCCGTCCTGTGCGCAGAGGGTGCTCAGGTGGGTCCCTGCCCTTGTTGCTGTTCAAGTAGAGCAATCCTTAAATCTTCTCCTGTCCCCTCCCAGCTGTTTAGCATCACTGCTGTTGTCACGTAAATGGCACTGGAGTAGCCCTGGGGAAACGTTTAACACAGATTATTTTAGACAAGGATTGAACAGCTACAAGGAGCCGGTATTTATGATCAAATAAAGAGCCGTGGAGGCGGGTGGGCTTTCTGTGGTCCACAGGGCACGGATTCTCAACCGTTCCGCGCTGGAGCTGCACCCGTCGTGCGTAGTTCGCTTCCAGGTACTGGGCATTGGAAGAACGTCCTTCCTTCACCTCATCCTGAAGTCTGGGTTGCTGGATGGTAGCAACTTCTGCGTAGGGCTGTGATAGCATTTGGCCATAGTGGTCTCCAGGCTACTTTTCAGGCTTTTGGGGAGAAAAACTCTGAGTGGTGTCTTGCTTGTCTGAGTAAGCATGATGGGCTGCAGGGTATAACCTCTGCTCCCTAGTTAGCTGGAGGCCACTGGCAGCCTCTGGATCTCTAACAAGGGCCACAACTTTTTAAAGTTTAATTTCTGTCTAGATGTTGGATAAGTGATCCATTTTGCTATCCTGAACGGGAACAATCTGGTTGTTTTGTCAGATTTCTCTTCATTCTACTGGGACCCAAGGGCAAAGCGAAGTCCTATCATGAGATCGGCCGAGCCATCGCCACTCTGATGTCAGATGAGGTAGGTGTCTTGACATCTCCTGTGTGAAATGGGTTCTCCCAGGTTTCACTTCGTTAGCTAATAATGATGCCCTTTCCTCCAGCGTGGTCAGCAGGACCGGGCGTACACATAAACCTGTAATATCCAGATGTCACCTCCTCATTCCTTCTGTTTACGTAATTATTTCATCTGGCTTCGTGTTTTTATTAAAAGCATGCCTATAGGAAGTTTTTGTCCATCCTGTGTATTTTTCTGCTAGCAGTCACTCTTTCAAATAGACCACGAATTGATCTTTGAATTAATCTTGTTGCGGTGTGCACCTTGTGTCGCATTCCACGATCACAGCTACGCTCCAGGTAATTACCGCAGAAATGGTTACAGCCAGGACATACTGTTGTGTGTTGCGCTGCATCCCAGAGCATTTCCTCCCTCAGGCAGTGCTTATATATTATCCATGAGTAGCTAGCAATTACTCACTAATCATATACCTCAATGAGATGACTGGCCTTTCAATATTCATTTACGGCTTCTTTCTTCCAGTGTCCCTTGGGCTCTGTGCATCTGGGGCTGATTTACATTATGTTTGTTTCTTGTTTTCTCCTTATGTTATTTTGCTCTCATACGGTTCCCTTAATTACCGCTCGCCCAGTCTCAGCTCTTCTGTCTTCTGTCGTTCCACTGCTTGGAGCAATGGTCTAGTTTCCATAGCCCCAAAGTCCTCCTTCCTACCACCGACTGTTCTTATTAAGTCTATCATGTGTGGTGATCCACCTTCACTCCAAGTAGTCCAAAAGATTTCTGTAAAATTCAGCATTAATGCTCTTTTTCCTCTCTTCTCTCATTCGGTCTTCATCAGTAATTCTAGGCCTTTCAGTGAAACTGGTTTGTGCTTCTAGTTATTATTTTTGAATAAATATTGTCATTGTTTCTGTGTCACAGGATTGAAAACTATCCTATAGTTTGATAGACTGAAGTAGGTAGGAAAAGAGGATCCACGCTTTTTTGTGGCTTTGTGGAAGTGTCTTCTCAAAGTATAATTGAAACTCATTATTTATAGGAGAACTTCTTTCAATAAAAGAAATGAATAATTGCGTTAGTAACTTTTTTTTACAAAGGTTAGAAATTTATATTTTGCTAAAAATCAGAAATGCGTGCAAGAAAAGAAGCTCTATCATTAAACGACCAACCGAAGGAAAGGGCTTTCCTTAGCATTGCACATCTTTGTGCCAAGTGTCCTGATACTATTTGAGAGGTTTTTGAGAATGAATAAGTTGGTTTTGTAGAATAAAACTCAGTAGCTGCCTCTGAAGTCTGGGCTACAGAAAATGCAACCCTTTTTCTACATGGCGTCTCTCTTTCCCTTGCAGGTATTCCATGACATTGCCTATAAAGCCAAGGACCGGCAGGACCTGATCGCTGGCATTGATGAGTTTCTGGATGAAGTCATTGTGCTCCCCCCTGGGGAATGGGATCCAGCCATTAGGATAGAGCCCCCCAAGTCTCTTCCTTCTTCAGATAAAAGGTAGGAGCAGGAGACAGGCAGGTTTAGCTCGCTGTTGAAGGACAGCACGCATCAATGCTGAAACGGTGATGGGAAGAGCCGGCGCTTTGGGTACACCAGGTTTATTGAGCAACTGCAGTGTGGCCTGCATCTGTCTGTCTGTATTCAAAAAGTACGAGAAATATTTTCAGGTCTGTCTTAATAGCTAGAGGGAGGATGTTCTTGCAATTCTGTCCCCTTTAAGGTGATGTTGTAGGCATATAATATCATACACAGCGGTTATCCAGACTCTTTGGGGTCCTGCTTGGTTTTTCTAACACGCTACGTTCCACTGTGGCTGCCAGCCGGCCAGCCTTCTAGTCTTCTTTGTACAGCATGGCTTCAGGAGAGGCTGTGTAATGCTGGTTTGGAGGAGCGGCGTGTGGATTATGTTTTGTGGAGCCGTCAGGCAACGCAGCGAGCCTCACTTTGACCTGCCTTCTTGCCTAGGAAAAACATGTACTCGGGTGGAGAAAACGTACAGATGAATGGAGACACACCTCACGATGGAGGACACGGCGGCGGAGGCCACGGGGACTGTGAAGAACTGCAACGAACCGGCAGGTCAGTAACACATCGCTCAGCGTGATGTGCCTGGTGTGACCCGAGCAAGGTGGCAACGTTTCCCTTCCAGAACCGTTTTGCCCCTTCTGTTTTCCATCCCGACGTGCTGTTTGTATAGGTTGAGCTGTGACCCCAGAAGGTGTCCTGGGGTTTTTAGTGCCCAGCTTGAGACCGCAGGGTTCGGAACATCCAGCCTCAGCAAATGACAAAGCGTCTTAAATGAGGCACTCAAAAATGAAAGGAGGCCCAGGTAGGTGTTAGCTATTGAAAGTCCGTGAAGTTAGACGAACTGTAAGGGATGTAAACGTGGGGAGGTCCAGCTGCCATTTTCATTCGGATTGCTGGAAATGCTTTAGCCAAAAGCAGAGACATTCCTTTTTCCAGACATTCCCGTTGTAGTTGAATTGCGCAGATGAAGGCATTTATGGGGTAGAAATACAGAAGGTGACAGAACCCAAGGCCTTACTCTCTGCTTTATTACTCTGCTTGTATGCCATGTAAAAAAGTCCACCAGAGTGGGAATGCAGTTCAGGTGACCGTAAAACAGTGTGCGCAGCATTTCAGGGTCAATACACAGGTTTTCATGGTGGCATTGCGCCTTCCCTTTCAGTCTGTATTTTTTTTAAGTTCTAGTAGAACATCTGAATTCTAGGAGAAAAATCTGAAAGTCTGAAATTGCCCATTGCTGTGTACAAGGCAGCCGATACATCCTGATTCTGGGTCAGGCGGTAACGTGTGCCTATGTGCCATGTACCTCTCTGCGTACAGCGTGTCTGAACAGTTCTGGCGTTGGTGGTGAACTGTGTACAAGGGGACAAGACGCAAAACAGAAACATTTTTCATGCTGGCGGCGTCAGAGCCACATGGAGTTTGTAAGAGTTAAATACTGTCTTGTCTGTGATTGTACAAAAAGAATATGTCTGCAAGCGGAGCTCTCTTGTTCTCCAGGATGATTTCACTTACTTGCGTTTTTACTTCTAGTTCTTTTTCTGGTTAACGGTTTGAAGCATTTTTCCATTTAGCAGATTGTTTGGCTCACCCAACCGTTGTGTCTGCCATGTGGAGAAACTTAGGCAGGGATTTAGACTAGGGTTAATATATTTTATTACATCAGCCAGCAGAAGCAGGGCTTGTGTTCTTGAAACTTCTCTCTTTCCAGCTGCATCACATGTTCAAGATAGTATCTTTCTTTACAACATTATCTTAGTGATACCCCTGGACCGTCACAGCTGCGATAAGACCATTATGTAATGTGATGATCTCACTCCTTTCAGATAATACTTCATTTCTGACATCGTTTCTGATTACTTATCTTGGTGACTTTCACTGTAAAACATTTTGCACGAGTCTTTTCTTGCTTGTCCTTTCAGATTCTGCGGTGGCTTAATCAAAGACATAAAGAGGAAAGCACCATTCTTCGCCAGCGACTTCTACGACGCTTTAAATATTCAAGCCCTTTCAGCCATTCTTTTCATCTACCTGGCCACAGTGACCAACGCCATCACTTTTGGAGGATTGCTTGGTGATGCTACAGAAAACATGCAGGTTAGCAAGAACTTTCAGAAGCAACAAATATGTCATTTGCCTTTTGCTGTCTACAGTCAGAGGGGTGTTTGGCCACCAGCAAAGCTGGAATGCTGGGTACAAGTAATAGAGGTATCCTGTGTTTCCACTGAAAGTTGGCTTGCTTTCTCTGCTGTTGGACGGCTGTCCTTCGAAAAATTGTACAAGCAGTTACCTTAAATGGTGTTTGAAAGATGGCCAGGAGACAGAGAAGGTCCTCGTTCCTTCCATATAGAGAAGTTCCTCTGATCTACTCTCTGTGTTTGCGTCTCGGTTGTACCGTTTCAGTCCAATTAAGTTTACTAAGTCTGATTCAGACTTTCCATGTCATCAGAGCATAGCACTGTATCCTCTGCATGACTCTTGGAATCCCTGGCCTTCGCCTCTCTGGTGAAAAGAAAATCCTAAGATTCATAGGAAAGCGAGTAAATTGGGAGATGTGACACAGGAGAAAAATGTGAGTTCTTCAGAAAGATGAATTTCGTAGTAGTGGAAGATCAGATCCTGAGAACGTATTGCATATCCAGAGATAGGCTGGATCAGCGGTGAAGACAGAAGTGGGGGCTTCGAAGGATGGCTCAGTTTTAGATGAAGCCTAAAGGAAAGGGATTCTGTATTAACAGTGCTGTAGGTCCTTCGTGTTTGACTGGAGCAGAATTATGCTCTAGCAGTGCGCTTTAGTATTCCTTTGGCTTTCTGAAGAGGAAGAAAACATAGGAGGCTATATTTAGATAGATTCAGTGCAGCCACGTTGAATCTCCTAACAATAATTAAGCTCATAGTGACAATGACTGAATTATTAATTTACGCAGGTTTAATTAAACCAAACATAGAAAAAAGGGGCACCTATCCAGAGCTCTGCGCTTCCCTATGATAAATTACAGGCTAGAGTAAGATTCAGTAGCTGGTGGAGTGCCAAACTTCTCTCTCCCCTGTACAAATACAGCTTACCTCTTCCGAAACTCAGGTCTGCAGCAGTCGTGTGAACAAATGCATGATGTGCAACATTAATGAGAAATAATAGCAAATGGAAGTAGAGAATGGCAAGGCCTTCAGGATCCCCCAGTGAGCATCAGTCTTCTGTCACTGAGTAGCAGAGCAAAGTCTGTCTGCTCTGCGTCTGTACGAGGTACAGTTGTTAAAGTAGGGGAAGGAAGGGGAAGTGTTACCTGATTCCAAATTTAATGCACATAATCACGTTATTGTGTCCAAAAGTGTTTTCTGTTACCTTTGTATCCCGTGAACGTTTATTATCAAGTAGCAAAATATTTTTTTGCCACTGAAACTGACGGTATACTTTCTTAATGCTCACAGAAAAAAAAAAAATCATAGTTTTTTTAAAAAGAAGCACCTTGCATTTCAGGAAGTTGGAAAATATGCCATTCATCCAACAAATGGCAAAACCGCTGCCCCGTTAAGCAGCGACAGTCCCCTTGCTTGCACTTGGTCGTATTGTTGGAGTAAGACACGCGCATTTGCTGTCTTTTGCTTTGGCTGCTGGATCGCCAGCACGGGCTCTGCAAGGGGAGGAGATCCCCACCCTGGGTCCCCGTCTCCGGCAGCGAAGGGACCAGCAGACACAGCCTCCCTAGGAGACCTTTTGGTGGCATTGCCCCGTTTGCTCGGCGGCGTGGCTGCGGACGACCTCGTTCATAGTTTGCAGCCGTTCTTTGCCGCTGCCCCTCTTTCCTCGGGAGGTTTTCTGCCCCCAGGCTCCACAGCGTACGCCAGGGAAGGAGAGGGGTGATAAAAGAAGGTAGGCATCTGGGAGAAGAGCCGATAATCCCGGTGCTCCTGGGGGACCCCTCCGCTGCCTTCCGCCTGCCAGGGGTTGATGTATAAATGGGTTTTGTTTTATACCTCTCATGCTGGGGTGAGTTTATTCTTCCAAGAACTTCACGAACCTTCTCGATGGGATTATATCCGAGTGTGCAGCCTTGCTCTGATTTCAAATGGTATTCATTTGTTGAACGTGACAGTCTCATTTCGCCAAAGTATGTCTGAGACTGTGAGCTGCGTAGAAGGATAGACACATTGGGAGGGGGAAGGGTAGAAGGAAGAGAAAACACAGGTTGCCTTTAGTCCGTCATTTTCTCTGCAGTAGATAAAACCCAGTCTGAGTTTTCCTATTGCTCGGAGTAAAAAAAAGTCCCTAGAAAGACAAAAGCTGCAGGAACATTCTGTTTTGAGCTCAGTGATTTATCCTCCGTGTTGAAAAGGGAAACCACTGATGCTCTGCAGTTAAGAATACTGCTTTGGTAACGGGGAAGCTCCGCAGCAAATATAAACACAGCGTGGCCCTTAATGACAAAAACTCCAGGAGCAGCAGAAGGAACCAAGACACGAGTCCTGTCGAATGCTTTGTCCCTTGCTTCGCAGGGGTTTGTGGCTCAGTGAGGAGGGAGTTGGGGCTGTAGCCGGAGAGGAGCACTGGCAGCAAGGAGGGGTGTCTGTGGATGTGCCCCCCGGCCGCCCGCTCCCCACAGCCATTTTGCCGTTAAACTTCAGTTCACAGAAGTGGAGCAAAGTGCAGGAAGATCATCACTGAGTTGCTAGATCGGTCCATAACATAGCCAAGGCTCAGTGCAGGAGAACATTGTCTGTTATTTTCTAATTTGTGCACTTTGACATTTACTTGCTTCTCACATACAATGACCGGTTGAATTTACTGGGTTTTATTTATGTACTGGTTTAAAATTGAAGTACCAACAGTTTTTCTGAACAGTTCACTGGTGGATCAGAGGTTTAGAGAGTTTGGGTGCAACTGCCTTCTCTTTTGCCATCTCCCTTCAACAAATCTTTATTGACCATCCTTGTTCGAAAAGGCATTAGGTCTCTTGGCTGCTGTGGGAGCCTGGAAAGGGTTTTGACTGCAGGTTTTCAACAGAACAGCAAAACTGTGTGTTCTTCGTGCTCAAATGCCCCTGTATCATCAGAGCCGGAGTGAAGCGTCCCAGGGCGCCCAGTTCAAGTTGTTCCTCCAGGGAGCTGCTCAGTGGGATCGGAGTGCAGGTTCATGTCGAGGGTTGCTCAAACCATTGCGCATTCCTGCAGCGGGAAGGAGTTTGGAAGCGTAGTTTTCTGTAAGACATCTCAGAACGTGAGCTGCACTGGATCTTTATACTCAGAAATGCGAGGGAACGTTACGCCAGCTTCGACAGCTGAGGAGCTGTTTTCCCCCAGACATTTTTCCTCATAGAAAACAGTGGTTTTGGGGCTACCACATCAGAGTTCGTGCTTCTTGTTCCTTGTAAACAATTATGTGACTGCTGCTGGGTCAGGCACTAAAAATCGCCTGTCCCGTGCTGCCTGCCCCGGTTCAGAGAGCCTGACACGGCCAACGCTTCTTTACAAGCTCCCTTCAGAGTTTTATGTTTCTGAGAAAAGGCACTATTCTTAGCTACAGACACGTGGAAGAATGCAGGGAAAAGAGATTCCAGATGCGCTGGCCGCGAGGGCCCTCTCCGTGAGTAATGCGGGAGGAGCGAAGGGGATCAGCTGCGCGAACGCCGTTCCTCGCCCCGAGAGCGATTGTCTCGTCCTCACAAGTCCCCCGACGGCAGAAAGCAAAGGCTCGTAGGCTGCCGTCCGTGCCCCCCGAAAAAACCCGCACAGCCCTCGCGTTGAAGGCTGCGGGGCATCCCGGCAAGCAGATCTCCCTTGCCCCCATCCCTGCGAGGGCCGGGGCTGTTAGCGATGGGCATCGCCAATGGCACTTAGAAATGGAAAGGACCGCGGCTGGCACCTCCTGCCGAGGCGGGGTGGCTTCTGTCCGCTCCACAGCAGCTCGTCTGGATTGACGAGTGGCTGAATGTGTGTCAGGAACAGGCGGCTTTTACACCTTCCTTACCTTTTGCTTCTCTGCACAGCTCTCAGGCTGCTGCTTTAATCACCCAGCAACAACAGTGCTTGACCGCTGGTGTTTTGAGATCGTGTTTGTGGCCAGAAAGACAGTTTATGATTGCTGTAGAGAAAGTTCTGCTAGTAATTTGGTCGATGAAAAAAGATCTGCTCTACATAGTAACATACTAGTTTGACATGTGATAGTGTGAATATACTTTCCTCAGTGTAAACAGTAACTTGGGTCTTTCCAAGAAAGAGAGCCACGAAACTTAATTTAAATTCTTTGCGTTACCACTGATAAGTCAGAAAAACTGCAGCCCCAACCCTGTGGTTTGTCATGGATGGAAAGAAGGATCTGCATGTGCTGTTAATTGCCGGTTGCTCAGCATGTGCAGTACTAACGAGGCTGCTGATTCAGATCCAGCTACAACGAAGCACATAAGCCTAGGCCTAAATCTGCCCCTGGCTGTTGGGTAAGTATTCCTGGAGAGGGTGATGCTGATGGCTGCACGTCTTATTCAGCAGAAGATGATGCTCTTGCTGTTCCTTTAAAACTCAGTTGAGTGTAAACAGATCAGTTTGCATAAGAGCAAGGTCCAGCGCATTCTGCCGTTTTTGTAGAAGGGTGCACGCTCAGACAATAATCACATTTTATTGCCATTTATATTTCACCCACAGTTTGCGTTTTAAACGTAGATATTGTCCAGCTATAGTTGGACCTGAAAATCCAAGAATGCATCAAGCATGCTCTTTTATCCTTCTGCAGTGAAGCTGCTTTGCCGCACATGCCAAAGGTAATTGTAGAGCCCATTAAATACGGAATTTATTACTTGCCGGTGACATGTGATGAACTTGGGTCTCAACGCATGACTGCTGGATGAAGTAGCCTTGTTTGGTTTGTGTCTCACTTAGTAAAACAGTTACTTGAAAGAGAGGCATCTTGTTTATCTAGAAAGTGTCTGCTCAATTGGAGAAAGAAAAAAGAGCATCTTCCATTGCCCCGGAGGATGTTGTCGGCGCCGTCCTGTAGCCGTGCTCTGCCGCGTCTGCCTGAAACGCCCCGCGAACGTCTGTCTTCACTGTCAAAGATGTGGGAGATGTTCAAGGAGTTCTCAAATCCTTTAAGTGATCTTTGAAAACACACTCCTCCCCTTGTCCAATATAAAATACAATATAGTGTTATTAAACTCCGGGCCTCAGAAATAACAAGGGGGGGGGTTGCTGGTTATCCTGAGTAACTGTGTGGGACAAACGCGTCTTTGGGTGGACCGCAGGAGAGGGCAGAAGATGGTCTGCCCTGAGTCTTGGACATATCGGCATACGGCACGCGACCGGTTGCTGATGTAACGACTCATTTTCTTGGAACGGTGTTAACAGAAAGGGTTATTCAGTAGAACTCACTTCTCTCCTATGTCTACCGCAGGGCGTGTTGGAGAGCTTTCTGGGCACAGCAGTCACCGGCGCGATATTTTGCCTTTTTGCTGGTCAGCCACTCACAATTTTGAGCAGCACAGGACCTGTCCTTGTCTTTGAACGGCTTCTCTTCAATTTCAGCAAGTAAGTACCAGGGTGGAGGAGGGAGGAGGGGAGGAATGTCTCACGCTAATGAAATACTAGCTAGGGAATGAGATGGCTAGCGGTGGGGAAGGAGGGGATTTAGTGCATGAAAAGAAACATCTCTTTGTTCCTTGTTGAGATTGCAGTGCAATCACGTCGGGGATTTTCACAGGCACGCATGTCCCAGAGCACTGCCCGGTGTGCGGGTGCGCATCTCCTTGGGGCCTCTTGGAAATTCTTGGCCAAATCTGTCCTCGGTGGGAAGTTTGCACTAGTTACGGTCGGTGCGCTGTTCCTCCCCAGCTGCTGCATGTGTTTCCCCGGCTGGTGTGTGTTTCCCTTAGGAGCAAAGCATGGAATCCAGCTCTCAGTGATTTCACTAACAAAATGCCGCAGGTCTCAGGGTTACCAAAAATTTGTCCTTAAATAGGTACTCACTTGAAATAATCGCTATTACTTGTAAAAGAAAAAGTACCTGTGACAGAAGCAGCTATCAATGTCTGTTTGTCCCCAAAATTCCTCGGTGGAGCTTTGCTGCATTAAATGCTCTTGGTTTTTTTTCCTTTTAACTGGTATAAAGAGGTTCTGCTCTCTCTCCACCACGTTAACGTTGATGCAGTGATGATAGCTGACACCCAGAGCTGAAGGGAGCCCGTTTTGTTAGGCGTTCTCAATTACTATTCCCACATCTGCAATGCTGGCAAAATATATAATGAGAATCCCTAAAGGAATCAGCATATTCATTGGTAATTTTACATGTATATTCATTGATGGTTTTACATGTAGGACTACTGGTACTTTGGACGGTGTTTTGCAAGCTGATGGTTTTAGGTTGTACAGAACATGCCGCAGATCACTTGTAGCCCTCCCTTCCCCCAGCAGGGAGTGTTCACAGCCTCACAAGTTGTGGGGGACTTGTGTTTCAGTACACAAACCCAAGAGCTTTTGGAGGTAAGGCATTGCTAGGCTTTCTTTCAAAAGCAGTCGCCTGTGATGTGGAACAGCTCTTTGGCCGTTGGTGGTTATTTTTAGAAAAGGTCTCTTGAATTATTAAGCTGAACGTGGCTGCAGGTTGCAGTAAGGCAGGAGAGATGGTGTATGTGTGGTTCTTTAATTGTGTCTCCTTCCTCATTATATTGCATCTCCTTGAGTAGTTCCTCAGAAATAATCGAGAGCATACAATCATGTCTTCCCTGTGAATACCCTACGTGTTGGAGAAGTCTTTTGAGGTACAGAGCTTCTGCTAAGGCAGACAGTATATTTGCGTGTGATACACAGTGCTACACTGGACTCTTCTGGAGGGAGATGACTTCACTTGGTTAGTTAACTCACTCCATAATACTTGTGGCAGCGCGAGCTGTGCCTGTGAAAACAGTGCAGGGCAGGATGAAACGGGCACGGTCTGATTCTCCTGCTGCGTTGCCGAAGTTGGTGTTATTTTATAACCGGTACTGTTGGGTTTGAAGCCCAAATGGCCTCACGGCGCGCTCTGACTGCTGTTAGACAGAGCCGTATTCATGCCAAGCTGGGGAAAAGTTCGTCCTGGAGTCAAGGATGCCATGGAGAGACGACCCGCATCTTCAAATGCAATGCAGTCCCCTCCTGCCTGGCCCTGGGAGATGGACTCTCAGCCTGTCTCTTCCCCCTACTGGAGCATAGGCAGGGAGGGCTGGAGGCTAGAAAAAATGGACAGAAAACTAGACTAGCCCGGGAAGGGAGGCTGGAAGCTGCTGACTGGCAAGAGCTCTGCAGCAGAGCAAGAGGGAGGGCACCTTCTTTTCTTTCTTCGACTGGAATAAATGAACAAAACCAGGAATAGACATGCTATAGCTGTTTGCATCTGGCGGGCAGGTCAAAGCCCAGGTGCAGCACACGGAAGGAAAAAAGCAAGGTGGAAAAACACTTAGTACAGTTTTGGGAGGGAGAAGGTGTTTATTTTTAACCCGAGGAGGAGGTGGTGGTTATAAAAGCTATTGTCCTAACAACCTTCTGGAGCAGAATGGCAGGATTTTTCGAGGGAGTCTTTCTCACAAGGAAATTGGAATCAAGTACTGTGATTTTTCAATAACGCGTTTGTGGTTGTTCATATTCACAACACCCTGTTCCCTGCTGGGAGCAAAATTAGAAAGACTTCCCATCTACCGATTCATTTAAAGTTTGACTCTGTGCGTGTGTGTATGGAGAGACACCTAAAAAAGCCTTGCGTACCCAGCCGCGCATCTAGCTTTGGGTGCCTGCAGGAGCGGCGTTCGCCGCCTTGCCGGCAGAGAGGGTCGATGCTACAGGACGCCCTGGGTCAGCTCGCATCCCGGCTGGTGAGCTCTGCTGCCGTGCAGAGTCTCTCCGATGCCTGTTGTGAAATAAGTCTGGGTTTCCAAGCTGGAAGCAGCGGGAAGCGAGGCACCAGGCTCCCTGGGAAATCAGGACCCCAGCCCTTCTGCCTTCAGCCGCAGAAGCAGGCTGTTGGGAAAAAGTTTCCCTTCCAGAGACCTTGGAAAGAAAATCAATCACGGCAGAAGTACTTAGCCTGTTGTATTGTGTATGCGAAATGTCCTGTGCTTTTTCATTTGTTCTGTGAGCTTCAGAAGTGCTGCAGGACTGTGAGGGGTAAAAAAAAAAAATAGTTTAAAACCTTTTGAAGTTCTGCAATGGTGTGCAGTCAGGATGCCATCTGGGCTTCTGCCAGACGTCTTCTCCACGCTCGGTCAGATGGATGGCAGCTCCTGCTCTCTGAGGCACTGACTCCGGATATTTCAGAGAGCTGTCGCTGGGGTCTTTTTATTGTTTACTTTTTTTCCTTCTCTTTTTCTAAATCATGACTTAGATGCTTCTTGCCCTTCTTCCAGGTCAGACTCTCAGTGTGAGACGGCTGCAGCCCTCCCTGAGATGTTTACCTACAATAAGGAGAAAGCCTCGCAGAGGCTTGGTTTGAATACAGATGCC
This sequence comes from Haliaeetus leucocephalus, assembly GCF_000737465.1. Taxonomy (NCBI): domain Eukaryota; kingdom Metazoa; phylum Chordata; class Aves; order Accipitriformes; family Accipitridae; genus Haliaeetus; species Haliaeetus leucocephalus. Next base: position 1,946,237 of record NW_010972920.1, on the reverse strand, counting down.
CAAAGCTGTCTGAGCCTACCTGACATCCGACCCAGGATCCTTACAGAAATGCATGACACCGCCCAGCCGCAAGCCTTTAACTGGCACCCTGCCTGGCCTGCAGCCTTTTCTCCCATTTTACAATCACAAGGTTGTAGTTCCCCCTGTTGAGGTGCTCCTTTGTTCTCTACTCTGCAGTTTTACCCCATGTGCTAGAAAATTGCCCTCGAGCCCCGCTGTCGGCCAGGATTTCTGCTGGCGGTGGGGTGGGTGCCTGGGGCATGCCGCACAAAATTGCTCCAAAGTTTGCCGCGTTGTGGGTGAATGCCAACAAAAGGTAGAGGTGATGTAGTTGGGGGGAGGAAAGGATAAAGTCCTGGTCCCCATCCCCTCCCCAGAGCTTTCTGATGCTGTTAACAAGACTTTGCTCTGAGACTTTCCGCAGAAACTGCCCTTCGTCGTCTGTCCTTCCAGCACCGCAGGGCTCCTGGCTTCCAGGGAAGACCGGCTGGCTGGGGCTTCCAGCCCCACTGCCTCCTGCTCCCTTCCCCAGAGCAGGCAGTAACCTCCTTGGCAGGCCCTTCTCTGCTCTGGTGTTTGCTTTTCACGTTTGTTTGGTCCTAAAAGCCTGCCTTTGGACTCCGCCTCGAGCAGCAAACAAGGGGCAAACAAACTTCCCGGGAAGGAACGATGGAGTTCACTCCGTTGTTCTCCACAGCCTGCCACGTCCTGGCACCAGGGTTTGTCATCCTCTGCTTTGTACGTCATGGTCTTCTCCTGCTGATATTTTGATTTCTGCAGATACTGCAAGGGCCTGAGAGATGGAAATGCAGGCTCCTGAGTGTGAGGCTGGGCAGGAGATGGCTTTTCTGAAGGAGGTTTGTAGGCTGTGGTTACGTCTTCAGCTGGTGGAAAGCTGTCGGCGTTGAGCTGCTCTTGGTCTGCACAGCTGGAGGTTTGGGCCTTTACAGCTGTGCGCCTGTTTGCCAGGAGAGGGTTTTTACTGGGAAGCCTAGAAAAAGCTTGAATTCATTGGTAACATTTATTAGTGGAGGCGTAAGCAAAGACTGATCACTTCTGCATGCTTTTCTGCCACTTTGGCTGTTAAACGGCACCACATACATTTATGGAGTTGGCTGGCTGAAAACTTAGCTTAGCTCTTGGGACCACTCTCGTTGAGTCTAAATGAGCACAGGTCCCAGAGGCTGTGCGTTCACCACTTCTCGCCGGGAAGTCACGATCCTGCGTGGATTTATCTAACCCCAATATTTTCCCTTCCTGCCCGCTCCTGTCTTGTTGCAGAGACAACGATTTTGACTACCTGGAGTTTCGTCTCTGGATCGGCCTTTGGTCAGCCTTCCAGTGTCTCATTCTCGTCGCTACCGATGCCAGCTTCCTAGTCAAGTACTTCACCCGCTTCACCGAGGAAGGTTTTTCCTCCCTTATTAGCTTCATCTTCATTTACGATGCTTTCAAGAAGATGATCAAGCTGGCAGACCATTACCCGATCAACTCCGAGTTCAAGGTGGACTATATCACACATTACTCTTGTGCCTGTGAACCATTAGATCCAGGTAAGAGAATGTTTAATTAGCTCTCCATTTTGCAGATAGGAGATTGTATTTGCTTTCTTTTTCTGTTGGGCTGCAGTCCAGATAATAAACAGGAAGATTAATCCTTCTTTATCAGTTGTCTTCAGATATCATGTCTAAGCCTTACTTTGAAGGTGAGGGGTGAATTTCACCCTATGTGCCAGCTGGAATATCTTTATAGCCGACCTTCCTGGGACTCCTCATGTGAGCATCGTTACCAGTGGAGAAGCTGTCTCTGTACCCTTGTCTCCTTGCATCCCTGTGGCTTTTAACTCTGAACAGTGTTCCTCTGAGAAGTCTGTGAAGGGGCAGAAGCGGAGGTCAGGTCACTGCCATGGTGCTCAGGTCACTCCTGGTATCCCCTGTGCCATTTTGTCAAGTGCAGGAGCTGGATTTATTCAGGGCGTTACCCAAACATGGGTGGTTTTCCACCTCCTGGCTGCGTGTATGAGTGGGAAAGCACAAACAGGTCCTCACTGGAGCAGAAGGCAAGTATATCCAACAGTTCAGCCTATCGCTAGAGCGTGGGCTGCAAGGCAGGTATAGCCAGCATACGTATAGATCTGGCAACACAGCCGGGAACAAAAGGTTACAAAACCCAAATCCAAACAGAAGTATGCTGGCTCGTACCATTAGGGAAGCTGTGACCACTCCTAGGATCCTTCAAACAATGAGGAGTGAGCAAGAAACTTGGTTTGCGCTCAAGGTAAACTTCAGGTTATCTCAACGAACCTGTCAAACAGGAAAAGCTTCTGGTTGCTGCTAGCTGCCTCTGTGCAAAAGGTGTTGGGAACTGGGTCCCTAGGAACCGTGTACTTAGGTTAGCTATTAAATGTAGGCTCTCTGCAAGCCCATGGATGTTGGTCTAGTTCTGCTTCCATTCGAATGGCACGTAAGTGGCCTTATTCTCCACGTCTTGCATTTTTTTAAAGCCCTGTGTAAGATGGCAAAGTAGAGGCAGAATATCCTTCTTGTGTTTCTGGGATATTTGCTAGCTGCTCAGCGTGGTGTCAGTGACCAGGGGGGCTCAGGGAAAGGGGGAATTGTGCCCCAGCAGCTGGGTGGGCTCTTTGGCTGTGGGTGAACACACTGAGGAGGATGGCACAGCGTAAGATAAGCGAGGAGATCTGAACTTAACCCAAAGCAAGGTGCGATCCCAGCGGTGGAGTGTCAATGTCTTCGAAACACAGCTCAAGACTGTAAGGTCTTTCAGCAGCGGCTTTTGTAAGCAGATACCAACAGAGCATTAGGACATCAATTATCCTTTATGCTAACATTTCCTCCCTGAAAGTTTGCAAGCTTTCTCTCGTGCGTCAGGAAATGGAATAAAAATGCACGTGGCAGATTAGCAAAAGGGGGTGCCTGCTTCTAGGAAACAGTGTAATGCAGTAGCAGGTGCTTTCTTGCCAGTGATTTTCCTCTAGTGCAGATAATGTCTGCTGCAGTTGGGATATTGCAAGCAGTCGTTGATAAGCTGTCAGGGGTTGTGCTGGAGAGGGGAGCAGATTTATTTGCTTTTGTCCAAAGTAAGTGCAGGTAAAGCTTTATTGATTTTTGTCAAGCCACAGGTGAAGCTGGCTCTTCTTCTCTCATGCTCCGATTCGGGCTTTTTATTGTTGGTTTTAATCTCTGTCTCATGATGATTTGGCTCCAGAGTTTTTGCATCAGCCATTAGCTTGCATTGCTGGGTTTCCGCAGCGGGCTCTGCCCGCGCTCCCACTCGCAGAGGCCTCGGAAAGCCGGGGAGCAGCGTCTCGCCAGCCCCACCAGGCTTTCTGCAGGACCTTAAAACAATGCCTTTGGAATCACCAGCAGGATCTGTGTGTGCTCTGGCAGTGATTACTTACTATGTCCCGCGGGGACGTCGCTTTGATCCTTGCACCTCTAATCTGCGTCTCTGAGCAAACACGTACCGTTTTATAACGTGGGTCAAGAAGTTAAAAGGCAAAACCAACAGCCGAAGCCATGCTCCATCCGCTTTCGGGAGCAATAGCTTCCACGTAGCAACTGTTTAGCCAAAAGCGAAGCATCGGGAGAGTGTGCCGGAATGCCGAGGGGGCTGGGGGTCTAGGAGATGGCACCTTGCTGCTCTCTGCTCCGTGCAGTTTTTGGGTACCGATGTGAGACCGCGAAGACCCTTGTCGAACTGGCCGTCTTGCATGTTTCTGCTCAGAGGGGACAAGGTGCTCCATCCAAAAGGCACTTTACCTCATCTGTCAAGCCTACCAAGAGGGTTTGGATGTGATTGGAGATGCTAAAAAACCCATGAAGCACTCCAAGAGAGACATTTATTACCTCTTCTCAAACTTTGACCTCTCAAGAAAAGGACTGCATGGTTTCACAGGCTCAACTCCATCCTCGCAGCTTGGCATGGTTTCTGCGCTCAGGTGTTGCCCTCAGGGTTGAGGAGCAGGCTGCCCCGCACGGACCTTCCCAAAGAGATCGCTGCCGTCGCGAGGAAGACGCCGGTGGCAACATCTGCAATAACGGCACAATCCATGAGATCTTCCTTGTCAAGCGCCCCGGAAAGATTGCCTACGTATAAAGATGTCCTACTACTTATTTAGACCCTAGTGTGATTTCAGTAGTATAAAAGGCAAACGCACCTACTCATTCTCCCACTAAACGAATGCGAGCTATGCAGTATCTTAACACCACTTAAATATTCTTATCAGGTGTGAAAGTACATGCAAAACCTAAATAAAACATGAGGATGTAGTTGACAAGCCTATATTCAGGCAGGATTGCCTTTCTAAATGAAATTTCAAATAAATGATTTCTAATCCCGTGAAAACAAAAGGAAAACATGTATCATCGTTACAGTGAATGCTGCCCCTTTTTTCAAAGAAATCATCTCCATCCTGCTGATTTCAGTTACTCTTTATCTTTTGGTTTTTTAACTCAAAAAATGTGTTTGTGCTGGATTCTGAAATGCATTTTGATTTTCTGGGTATCTTTGGGGTTGTGCATTAATTTTAAATTAATAGTTAGGAGTGGTCTGTGGATATTTATTTTAATCCAGAAATTATTAGAAAAATACTGCAAAATCGTGAAATATTATGTTGTCTGTCTGGTTTTCTGTAATTTTTTTTTTTTTTACAATGAGCTCTAAAAAAACCCCAGTTAGATCTGAATTATGTTTCTTGTAGCCTTTGCTTTCCATTTTTTAAGTGATTGATGACTGATGCTTTTGAGTCACTCTGAAACAATACTTTTGACTCTCTTTACTTGAGCAAACAGTTTGATGGAGTTAACAAGTGATTTTAATAGTTGAAATTTGCTTTCCTTCCTAGCTGTTTCAGCACCACGCTCACGGTATTCCTTTTTCTGTCCTCTCTTGCAGTTAATAGCTCGTTATTTAACAGGACAGCGGTGCCGTCAGCTGATGAGTTGTTCTATTCCTCTACTGAGATGGTAAGTGCCCTTAGCGAGAGCGGGGATTATGTGGTCTCTGAAGTCTGTAAGTGCCGTGTGTTTCTGCTGGGCCATGCCAATAGATCGGGAATTGGTCACATGAAGAAAACCCTCGCGCTGACGCTCCCCTGTTGCCCGTGACACTGCTCCTTTTGGCATGCTCGCTTGATCCTCCAAGGAGTTCTCCTAGTACTGCATACACAATACCAAGTGCGCAATTTGATAATATTAATTACTTCCTAATAGCGGCCACTTCCTTGCAGTCTGATCTCTGTGCATTGGCAGGATGCAAATGGTTCTCCCGGGGGATTAGTCAGATCCTTGTGTCCAGGACTGTAATGGTAGGAGTGTTGCGGCCAGCCCTTCCTTTGGAAGGTCCTGTTTCCATCCCATTCTTTGGTTTTTCTGCGGCTAACCCTGCCTTTTCCACATTTCACTCCGGTGGTGAGCTTTGGACAATGAGGAGAAAGAATCAGAGCTTGATGGGGTCACATACCTTTGTGTTTGATGAAGGGGAAGTAAGTTGAGACGCAGAGGAACAACTTTCTCCTGAAGAACACAGATCCCACCCATCCGTGTTTCTTTTCACGTGGTGGCCGCTCTTGTGTGCCATCAAGTGGCCCAGCAGAAAGGGAATGGTTTCTGAGCTGGGCACGCTGTCTGTGAGCACTAGGAGCATGAGGCATGAACCCAAAGGCAAAAGGTCCCCGAGGGGGTCGGTCGCAGGCTGGAGAAGTAGAGGCGAGGTTTTCTGATGGCCAGGCTGCACCTCGTGTGCCCTTCACTGCTCCTTGCCTTCTTCACTGCCCCATCTCCGTCAGCTGGCCGCGGTCCCTGAGCATCCAAGCTGGATGCCTCTGGAATGGCTGGGAATGAGGACCTCCTCGTTCGGCTGCCCGCCACAGAAAATATCGCTCGGGGAAGGGATGAGCAGCCCCCAGCTCCGATACGATGCCGGCTGTCGGGACGCCTGCATCCACCCGTCGGGAGAAGGGTGCCCGTTGCCGCCTCTGTTCCATTAAGAAGAACTCTTCTTGGGTTTTGTGGGTTTAAGCATTTGATTGTCAGTCTCGGGAGAGGGGAAGCATGCGTAAAAGGAGGGCAAAGAACTGAACTGAGGCCTGGAGACATGAAAACAACCCAACAAGTCGCATTTCCAGGCTGTCCTTTCTTGGAACAGTCATCTCAGCCCTCCTCCCCCAAAACCCTGCTTTCCAACAATGCAGAGTGTCTCTGGCAGACCGCAGCAGAGGTCAAAAGATCTCTGTCTTCTTTCCAAGGCCCAGACTGTCCTCAGTTCCCAGGTAATATCATCCTGTGTCCAGGTTAAAATCCATTCTGTCTGCACACAAGCACAGGGAATTTTAGCTTCTGCACCGTGCCTCCCTTTTCCTCCCAGTATTTTTCCTGATGCTCTGTCCCCGTTCCTATCCTAGCCTGAGCAGCTCATGCACAGCTTTATGGAAACGTTCTCTTTTTTTCTGCAGTACAACACCACCGTTGACTGGTCATCTCTGACAACGAAGGAGTGCTTGAAATACGGAGGACAACTTGTGGGCAACAACTGCGAATATGTCCCTGACATCACCCTCATGTCTTTCATCCTCTTTTTTGGCACTTACACCTGCTCCATGGCCCTGAAGAAATTCAAGACCAGTCGCTATTTTCCAACCACTGTAAGTATCTCCTTTCACCTCAGCAGTCTGTTTCTTTACTCTTTTGGAGTGCAAAGATCAGCCTTCCTTTTGGTGTAGCTGTCACACACGCACAGGGAGAAATGCTTTGCAGGGAAGCCAGGTTGCAGTGGTTGAGATAAAACCTTGCGACTGGTTAACCAAGTATGTCTGGGATGGCTTAGCTGTCATTCTCTCAGTGTTTCTGGGGGGCACGGGTAAGGCAGCAGAAGAGCCAAAATGAGCCATAATCTGTTGTGGGGATGTGGCAGTGATTTTAAAGGTGCCAAAGACAACTCTTCCAAGCTGAGATACGCCACGATGTAGCTTATCAGCCTTAAGGAATCAGAAGAATCCTTCAGGCGTATATAGTTTCAGCTGGCCATTTTCGGTGCCAGATACGCAGCTTAATGTGATGTACTGACTCTGTGGTAGGATGCGTGGCCGTTCTACAGAGGGCAAATGACCAAAAGGGGCTATTAATCATTATGTCAGAAGTCTCCCTGCTTATAGCCAGAGGGACTATTTGGGGAGGACAAAAGAAGCCCTTGGCTTTGTCACTGAGTAAAAGCGTGTCAGCGAGCTGTCTGCATAGAGCAGGAGAGCAGAGACACATCTTTGATGTTACCACGTAGCATTTGAAACACTCGGAAATCAATGCAAAAATGTTGAACTTCACTGCAGTTCATGCCTGGTCTACCTGTTACGGTAGGGACCTAAAGCAGAAATTCCCTTTCTTTTCTGAGGCTCAGGTGCGAAATAAGGACGACCTGAAAAACCTCTGCATTGATTTAAACAAGAATTTGCTCAGACTTTGCCAACTTACATGCACCTCTTAGGTGCATCTGCTTGTTTTGTCTCCCCGACTAAAGTTACCACGACACGCGTGCGAGCTGGTCGTTTCCATGTGTACCAAAGCCACGTTTCTCTCCGAGACCTGCCCCCTGTTTTTGGCATTCTGACACACGGGGATTTATCCTGCATGGATGTTTACTGTTCTGCTGTGTTACAATTGAACCTCTATTATTTTTAATAAAAAGGAAACAAATTCCATCCAGGCTGGAATGCAGCTCAATTTCTCTGTAACCATGTGAACCCAGCAAACCTGGAAGGAACAACAGCTCTGAAAAGATCACGCAGTTACAGACAAGCACAGTGGGTCCTGCCCAGTTAAATCGTGGGGTCTGACCAGTGGCAGCTTTAGGTTGTCATATTCCAATGACTCCAGGAGAGTTGCACACTTAGGACATGTTGAGGTTTTAGCTGAGAAGCCTAGTTAGTTTTCCTGTCTGTTTAGGTTGATTTATTACTGGAACAGAAAACAATGTAATCTCTGCCAGTCATACAGAACATCTCCTCTGTCATAGAAGTTTGGGTCTTCCCATCTTCTAAAGGGAAGTTTGTGACTGTTTCCATTGTCCGGTGTAAAATACCATTTCTTCCCTTTTCCTTTTTTTTTTTCCAATCTGCATTGCAAAATCAGTTATAGGAAAAGAATGGAGTCTGGGGATAACACAGTATTTTTTGCTAAAGCCACATACCTTAGGAATCCTGTGATAACATGAGAAGCTCGACTCGTGTCAAAAAAGCAGTCTGTGGCTCTGCATAGAAAAACATGAATATGTGGACCCTAAAGAATCAGAAATCAGAAGGCAAACAGAAGGAGGCAATGTTTTATATGTCTAAAAAAAGTCACTATTTTTTTAGGTTTATTTTTAAATGTTCAATGTCTGTTAATATTGGAACCTGGTCCTGAAAAGTCTCTTCAGACACTGCTGCAGAGGAACTAGGTCTCCATACCAGCGGTTGTTGGCTGCTGTCAAACGTAACATCGGTGACACTGCCTTGAAGGATTCATGTGGGAGTTTCTTACAAAAGCAGTTTTCTTTTTCCTTAGGCTTGTTTTTATACTTCCATTTAGGCTTAATTGTTTGGCTTTCAGACAACACAAGAAAGTACCAAGGCACATTTAGGCAAATGGCACCAGACATGACAACGCGCACTTTTGTTTCTGTGAAAGGAGAAACGATGAGCTTGTATTGTCACCAGACACAAGCCTGGAGAATCACGTAGAAACTAAAGCATAGGTGAAATGGTGTTTCATAGCGCTAACTACTGATATCAACTTCTGTTTCAGGCCCGGAAGCTCATCAGTGACTTTGCCATTATCTTGTCCATTTTGATTTTCTGCGGAATAGATGCCCTGGTAGGCGTGGACACACCAAAACTACTTGTGCCAAGTGAATTCAAGGTATGTCATCATCAGCTTGTTTGGTGGCCTTTGGAAGAGGTTCCCTTTTCCACCCATTTGTCCTGTATAAAGCGACTTGTCCTCAAAACGGGAAAGTAGTCAGCGATCTGGAAAGGACCATTTGACTCAGATTACATCCTTTTTATTAACGTCATTTTGGTTGGCTGATTGATCTCCTAAATCCTGCCTCCATACTTTGAACCTCTTGTTGCTGTTAATGGGAAGGATGAAATTGTTGCAAACGTCAGGCGTCTCCCTGTAGCCCCATTGCTGGAAGTACAAGTGTATTTAGGATGTCATCGCTCCTATATTGCAGCTCTAACGCAAGCTTTCTTTTCCTTGCCCTTCGAAGCCAACCAGTCCCGAGAGGGGTTGGTTTATCCCACCTTTCGGAGGGAACCCGTGGTGGGTGTACCTGGCAGCAGCCATCCCTGCGCTTCTGGTGACTATCCTCATCTTCATGGACCAGCAAATCACAGCCGTCATCGTCAATAGGAAGGAGCACAAGCTCAAGGTGGGTGTGCTTTGCGTCTTGCAGATGTGCAGAGAGCTGCCCGCTGTTTTTTCTGTGCTGGAGGTGGAGGTTGGCCTGTGGCAGCGTTGAACGTACATGCCACCTCAGAAACGTCGCTGCTGGTGTTTAACAACAATATTTATTTTGTTAACTAGTGTAGAGGTTTTGCCAGGAAAACCGCTGATTCAGTTGAAAATCTTGAGCGTTGCACAAACAGCATTCGCCCTCCTGCAAAAGCAAGAATCCTTTGCAGGGCTAACTGGCAATGTCTCGTTCAGTAAGCACTTAATAATTTTGATTGGCTTCGCCATCGTGCGGCCTGAAGCATTCCCACGTGAGAAGCTTTGGGATTGCTCCTCCCTTTTCCTTCGCAAACAGGTCTCATGCCAGGAATAGTCAGATTTCACAAAACCAGCCAGCTACCCCATCCCTTCTAGGGGAAGGAAAGGACTTAGTCCCATCGTGTCCTACCCACTGTTCATCTGGCAAAGACGTGGCTAAGCCGGAAGAAATTAGAGCAGCCCTCCTTTGAGAGGCAGAACTTTTGTTTAAAGACCCTTTTCATATCAACATAAAACTGAAAGTTTCTTAAAAGCTTGACAATATTTTGATCTTTCCTTGCAAAAGCTTCACCCTCCAACTGTAAAAGTTGGAGAATGGCAAAGAAAACTTGTAAGTATAGCTGGTCAAAGCTTGTCTTGTAAAGAATACTGATGTAAACAATGTCTAGCTGCCTTCTTAACCTTGCTGCGCCTGCAACTCTACTCATGGTAGTAGCACTGGTCAACCTTGGTAAAGGGCTGGATGAAGTTCATTTGAAAATCTACTAGCCCTGACCCCAGCGGTGTCATTTGCCTTGGTAATTCTGCAAGACTCTGCCATGTGAAGAATTGGAAGAGGAAAGAGGGTGCGCTTCTGTCCATAAACATAAAGTTATTTGCTTGTCCGCTTTACTTGTCCATCTGACATGCTCTGCTTTTCCAGTAGGAGATGAGAAATCATTCAGTTAAATGCAGTCAGGAACAGGGGAGAACAGTTGATGTCTGTCATGCTGGACGTTTGCTTGCATAGGGTAAACACATGCTGTCCACTGTGTCCAGCAAATGTGGTTATACATACTAGCAAAACTGTTCATTCCTTTAAAACGAGTCCCCAGGTCTGATGTTAAGGAACACCTAGGAAGGATAGGATGCTTTCCAGTGAGGGTGCTTGGCAGTCGTTCTTTCTGGCATGTTCTTCAACAAGGCATTTGGAAAGATGATTGGGGCGAGCAGAAGGCTCTGATCGCTTGCTGCCTTAGAGCTGCTGTGCAAAACTGCTGGGTTTTGGTAGTGCTTGTGCTTCCAAATGGCCGTTCACTTCACGCTGTAGTTCTCTAGAGAAACTAGTCCCAGACTCAAGTCCAGCTAACTCACACCTCTCCTCTAGCATCAAATGTCTTTTAACATCTAATTTTCCTCCTACAACCTTCCTCCCTCGAAAACGTGGGCCTATTCCCTGTCATCTGCTGCTGGTTTTAAGGAGAGAAAGTTGCTTTGTGATTGTGGTCAGCTTTCTCCCTGCTCTTCTGTCATAGACTCTAAGGGGATACTTCATGAATCTGGTGCACCAGCATGGAAAGGAAAACGAGGGTGGCCAGAGTGGGTCCACCAGGTCATGCGTGGATCTGCAGAGAGTGCATGGTTTTGGGAGCTGAGGCTTGCGGTGGGGAGAGGCTGTGAGCTTGGAAGGATCTCCTCAGGAGCTCTACTTTAACCTGAGCCAGGACTTAATTTTAATTTGCCCAGCACTGCGTTACTGCATTCAAGCCAAAGTCTCTCTCACCTTATCACAACGGACAAAGTTTCTCCAGATCTGACAAACCACTATTACCGTGTTTATATGTCAGACGATCGTTGGCGGATGTTCCCAGCCATCGGCACAGCAAGGTCTCTGTGTCGTGACCATCCCTGAGCGGGCACGGCGCATCGGGGTGGCTGTCAGCCGCTCCGAAAAAGGTTTTGGGGTGCCGGAGCGATGGCAGGACCCCACCTGTGGTGGGTATGGCCAGAGATGGCCCAAGTATGACAGCTGTGTTGGCTGTACAGTGCTGTAAAATAGAAGCAATTAGCTGAAGAGATTGGGACATAACCAAGGGCATAGCCACAGTTGGATGTTATTTAAAGAAGAGCTCCATATCCGCTGACATATAACAGCCTAGGTTGTAGTAATGTTTTTAAAATAAACTTTCCAGACCGGCGCTATGCAGTTTTTCATGCCTGTAGGGTTTTCCCTTTCTCTGCACGGTCAGTTCTGTTGAAAAATATTAAATTCCTGTAAAAGAAAACTCTCCTTTCCTGCTCACAGGACATGTTTCAAGTGATCTAACCCATGAGAGTAAAGACTCACTCAGAACATGGGTAGCGCTGGGTCACTATTTAGATACCCGCTTCATGAGTTAAATATTGAGAGGTGTCAGAAATGTGAATGGAGCTTTTACTTGAAAAAGAGGAGGATGTTTTAACTCGAGTGGTCACTGTGGATGTTAGATGACTGACGTGTGATTTAAGACTATCCTGGTCCTGATCTGGAGGAGAAAGTCAGAGGAACAGGGAATGGGAAAGGTTTGTTGTGCGCAGTGATGGGTGCTGGCTGATGGTCTTAGGGGGCTGGTTTAAAAAAGCCGTCAGAACATCACCTTTTGCCATCCGGATCTGGGCAGATCTCTTCAATACTATGCCCATATCTTCCTCGGGGAGAGGCTAGTCATGGACATGGTCTCAGTTTTAGGTCTGTCTCCTGCACCTAACTAAGCAGACATACCATGTTCTTTATCACTGGAAGAATATATTCACTGTTCTTCCCGCCTGAAAAAAAGGTCCCTCATCTCTTCAGCTTATAGGCACTGAACGTGGTTATGCTATGAGCACTGGGAGTGCTTTTTTAGTAACAAAGTATAAACACTCCAGCAAAGTACTGTTTAATATAAAAAATTTACGTCCTGCTTCCTTTGTTATGGTTGTGAGCACATGCTTTTGTTTAATTGGGGGTTCTCGAGTCCGATCCTGCTACTCTGCACCAAAAACCACCTCCGTTCACAAAATCCACTGGAGGCCAAGAGAAAGACGGGTTTTTTTCTGCTGGTGCCTTGCTAAAGTATTGGCAGAGTGTCACTGAGTGCCTGTCCCAGTGCTGCCGGCCAGCCAAGGCAAGCAGCGCACGTATGAGGAAAACAATGAGGACTGTTCAAGATGAGCTGGGTTGCTTTCCCTCCTGGGTCACCAAGTAAGCCCAGATCATTTGTTCTTTCCAATAAAATCAAATTGAACAGGATTAAAAAAAAGGTTAACCTTCTTTAAAATAGCAAGCCTTAAAAGGTTTGCCTGGTGTTTTTCCAAAGATCCCTTTCTTTGGTGGCTCTTTTGTTTCTTTGGTTTTTCTCCTGGCACTTGTGACCAGTGGATTTCCTGTGTTAGTTCATCAAAGGATTTCAAAAACAGAAGATCAGAGGTCTTTAAAAAGGAGTAAAAAATGAGGGCAGCTTTCTCCTTTCTATAGGGTCTGAGCTGTTCTTGTTGCTTTCCCCAAGGCACCCTAGGGTTGGGTGTTGAGGAAGATGCCTCCAGCACCAGGCGCGATCAGCAGGGCTCGGACCAGTTGTCACGTCCCGACTGTGGGATCCTGCAGTTGCTTCCTCTCCTAAATACAGGAGTTCAGATCTTGCTCTGAGACAGCAAATAGCAAATGTTACCTTTAGGCAGGCGCCGTATCTTGGTGCTTTCAGGTAGACTTCACTAAGTCATGACACCGAGAGTTATTTTCCAACAGCTGCTTGAAACTAAAATTAGGCTTCAGGCTGGTTTTAAAGGGTCATTTGGGTGTTTAAAGCTCTGTGCACATCCAAGCTGTCACCGGACACAGACGCGAGATGACTTGGCACACAAAGGTACCGATCTTGGCCTCCCACCACAGCAAAAGAAGTCCTGTGCTCTCGTAGCAGAGCAGTGGGACAAACGGCTCACACCGTCGCAAGCCGCTCTCCTGCTTTGCAGATGATCATCCGTCTGCTTGCCCTCTCCAAACTCTCTTGCTGCCATAACTGCCTCGTGCTGTGAAAACGGACCGTCGTGTTTTTATCCACGCTGCCGGGAGGCGGCAGGGTGTTGGGATGGTGCTGGGCATTGGACTTCTTGTCACTGTGTTACCTCATTAAAGAAATGGGAACGTATCATTATAAAAACAGCACTTTATAATAGGGTTTCATTTCTGTTTTTTAAGAGGCAATACGGAGCTCCTTCAGAACACTATAAACCCATTATAACCAAGATACATATGTGCATATATATATATATATTTAAAAAATAGAGAGTTTTACATATTGGGAGCTTGCTTATACTGTTTACAAGCGATTATGTGTATCTCACCAAATACTCTTTGCTGAAGGTGGTGCTCCCTGATTGTCTTTAGCTCATGGTCTGCTGTGTCAGGTACCTCTGTAAAGAGCTATTTGACTGGTGGCAGGACTGGGCTTGTACCAACTCAACCTCCGAGCACTATATAGCGTACACGAGGTGCCTGGTCTTCTGCCAGACTGCTTGCAAGTCTGCTGCGCCCCTTTGCTTACTGTATGCTGTTGTTTCCAGAGCTTGCCAGAACTGTACCGCTTACCTGTTTTCCCTGCGGAGGCAGGTAGTTCATCCTTTTAAGGAGCAATGTGTCCTACTCTGCTGTTTCTTAGGATGATTTCTGTTGGCCAAAAGATGCTGTAGAAGGAAACACTGCTTGTTTGGTATGCTTCTGCCCCTAGGCCAGAGCCCTGGCCGTTCCATAGGTATTTAGAATAATGAAGCTGAAGGTTGTCTGTCTCCCTTCACAGAAAGGTGCTGGATATCATCTGGATTTGTTCTGGGTGGCCATTCTGATGATCGTATGCTCCTTTATGGGTCTGCCCTGGTATGTTGCTGCTACCGTGATCTCCATTGCTCATATTGACAGCTTGAAGATGGAGACAGAAACTTCAGCCCCTGGAGAACAGCCCAAGTTTTTGGGAGTGAGGTATGTCAAACCAGAAAGGCCTTAATTGCCTCGTTTGCCTGCAAAGATCAGTTTGTACTATAAATGGTCTTGCTTCGAGCAGGACACGTGTAGAGGTTCAGGGGGAATAGCTCTTAGATTTGCTGTAAATCTTCAGATCAGCTGCTTCCTTACAGCTTTTTTTTGTCCGCAGAGGATATGTCTAGTTAGGAGTTTATCTGGCGTAGCCCTTTTGTAAATAGTCTCTCCTGAAAAGGAAGAAAAACGTTGTACTACCTGCGTGCCTGTAGACGGTGGAGAGCCTGTGCAAATGTGTGGCAGCGAAGGGGAGGAAAGGAAGGAAACTTTGCACTGGAGCTTAGACCATTTCTCGGTCTGCTTTGGGCACGCACGTTGAAGTCACCCCCAAATACACGAAGCTTAACAGAGCCAGCTCTGGTGCCCGTTGGACGCCGCAAAGTTGTCGTGAAGAATTTTGTGCTGCTTTCTTTGTATTTCCAAACCCGGCTGTGAGATTGAGCAGTGCAGGTCTCTGGCAATTCCTTGGACAAATCCCCATGTAACTGCTCAAAAGTTTATTCGGCCAGATCAGACATAGTTTTCCAGTGTTTGAGAAAGGAGAGAAATTTACTGCAGATTTCTTTATCCATGGAAATTAGACAGGCATTCATTAGCAAACATAATGGTAAAAAATGTAAATCTGTCATGCCTAGAGCAATCATCTCTACTTAATCAAGCCATTTTTTCTGTATTTGGTTGCCTTAATTAAGTGGTCTGAAGTGCTTTCAATAGGAGCACTTCTGGAAATCAGGCCACTTGTTTAGGTGACTAAATAGAAATTTAGTGGCCTAACTCCCAGTACTCCAAAATACTACTGGCAAAAGTATTTTTGGATGTAGGGAGCAGCTCTGGGTGCCGATGAAGGCACATGTTCAGCACCCCACCAAGGCCTGGACCATTTATCCAACTGCTGGAGTACTATGACCAGGACTCGAAATATGCTGCTAATCTAGGAGCGGAGAGCTAATGATTTGTTACCTATTTGCATGCTTTAAATACTGCCGTGCAGAGAATTTGGATTGCTAGTTAACAGTGTCTAATGTTTAACGTGTAAACACGCTCCTCCTTACTCAGTAGCAGTATTCTGTTGATCCACAAACAGCGGAGCTAAGGCAGCCTACAAAAACCGACCTGGTGTTTGGAAAAAGAGGTGTCTGAGGCTCGGTCAGGATCAAGATACCTGCCTGATGCTGTTGGTTTGTAATTGCCAGTCTGCTTTGAAAATGTGGCTGCAAGAACGAGTTGTGAGGCTTTATGTTGGTTTGGGGTACTCTGAGAGGGAGTAAAACCGGAGTGTAAGCTGAAGCCGTCCTGCTCACCTAGACATTTTGTTTCAGGGAGCAGAGAGTCACTGGAGTCATCGTTTTCATTCTGACCGGCGTGTCTGTCTTTATGGCTCCCATCCTGAAGGTAAGGACATCACCTTTTCTGCTTGCTTCTGCTCACACAGCCAAAGTAGGGCCACAGCAACCATCAGGCTGTTTTTATGCTGCTAAAAAAGCTCATCATTGAAGTGTGGGAAAGGAGATCAGTGAGAATTACTGATGCAGTTTTACAGTTTTCTGGAAGCTTAAACACAAACCTTTTGGAAGGAAAAAAAGAGCATCATCGTAGTGTGCTAGGTAGTAATAGTGTAGTGGCGAAGTTCAGGGCTGGTGGTCTTGGGGGCGGTGATTTTTTTCATTTTAAGATTTTTCTTCCACGTTTGCATAAAGTTAAGTTTCCTGTTATTCTGCAGTCTTAACGCTTCTGCTGTGCCTGTGTTTTATGGAAAATATATTGCAGATAAAGCTTAAGAGCCTACTGGTGGCATGACGGAAGGATGATTGGCAAAGCAGTAGAGTTGCTGTGTGGAAGACACAGGTTAACAGATGGATATGTAGTTTTAAAAGTACATTTGCGTTTATTTGAGTGCACGCACATCTTAACACACATATGTGAAGAAAATCTTCATGTGGTGCTTACTCATAGACTGCATGCATGGCCCACTGAGAGGAGGGGCTTTTGTTGAGAGAGAATACGGAGAACTGGTGGCGATGAGCAGAGCCTACAGCTGATCTATTAGTCCACGGGTACAGTTTCGGCCGAAAATCTTTGGCACCGTTGCCGCTGCCGTAGCGGAGCTGTACCCTGCGTGGTGCAGCTGCCGAGGCACACGCCTCAGCGGTGCGAGGCTCCTGCAGCTTGCCTCGCTGTTTTTAAAAAAGCCAGCACAACAATCAAATTTTGACTCTTTTAGGCTGGATCATCCCCAAATAGCACATCCCCTATCGCTCAGAAGCGATGCCCAGCACAGCAGTATGGAAAACGTATTTCTGGAGGAAGCAGTGCAATTAAATGTGATTTCTTAATCTCCTGCCGTTTTTTTCATATGAGTTTAGCCAAGGATCTGGACAGATGTGCTGCTGATGTACCATTTAATCTAGGTAGTTAGCTGTTTTGCAAGACTTGAAATTTGTTGGCACGTAACCACAGAGGAAAGCATCCTTAGTGGATCATCAGATCGTAAAAGCAAACTGGAAAACCTGCTTATCCGTGTCTTGTGGAGGATACTGCCTTCTCCAGGGATGATGATTTAAGTGGAGCCAAGTGCAGGCATACTGTGCAACGGGAGATGTCAGCGGCAGAAGTCCATCTCCATGGGTCTGTAGACCAACGGTACGAGCAGAAGATGTCAAAACAGTAACATACGTACTGAAACAGTGGCCCCGTGCATCGTAACTCCGTAACGGAGCAGAGGGGTGTCGGGAGAAGCGTTTCTGGAGGAGGCACACGAGGTTTGGTTGGAAGCTGCGGGGGCTGTGAGGCACAGTTAGATGCGAGCCTGGAAGGGAGGAGGCAGGCAGAGAGCAGTGACGCTGCCTTTGTATAAAGTGGAGAAAGTGGCCTTACAAAGTCATTGTGTTCCTACTCTTGATTTCTAAGGTTGTTTTTACAACTAGCAAATGTTTGTGTCATGGTAACAGTTTCCTCCTCTGCACAAACAGGCATTTCCGTGCCCTTAATTTAATGCCGGATTGTAATAATTCTGTTCGTTAGTTCATGTGACCTTTCCCTGCAAGATCTCTCTTTCTCTGTTCCACTGGGGTCTATTATTTCCCCTATTATTGCTTCATTCATTAATTATTTGTCTGTGCTTCCCCTAAGAACGCCTATGGGGAAGATCCTCGCGGGAGGACGCCTGAGGATAAATCGGCACGCTCCTCGCCCACGTGCCAGTGAGAAGTACCTGGCAGTGTTTCAGGACCTTTAACAAACTCCGATGGCAGGGTCTCCTGCTCGAGAGGACTGCTTTGCTAAATGCATTGCAGAACATTTAAGGCTTCTCATGCCAGCGGCAAATTGAACACTAACGATCCCAAATTCAATAAAACAGGCAATCCACAGAATAATCTCATCTTTGTTTTTTGTGGGTTTTGCGGTGTTTGTGCTGGTTTTGAACGTCCCTGATGTTTCTGCTCAGTTATGGCAGATCTCCACAGAAACATCCTCAGCCCTGCTAGGATAATGACAAGCACTTTCCTATAAATACATTTTTAATTCTGTTGGCTAGCAGCAGGTTTGCTCGGAGTGCCTGAGCCAGCAACCCCATAGTTAGTGAATACTTTGCCAAAAGAAAGTCTTCCAAAATGAATGCGCTGCTTGCTACTCTGCAGGATAATGTACTGAAGTTTCACCTAAGGATGATTTACAGGATTAATTATTGTGGAATGATGAAATAATATTTGAACATTTGCCTTTTTTTTTTTTTTTTTTTTTGAAACACAGAAAGAAATAGAAGGGGAGGGAAAGAGAGCAGTGTAAATGAACTAGAAAGCTAAACTCTGAAAGCCTCCTACCCAACTTGCCGAAGGAGATGTTATCTTGTCTCGTCTAATCCCTCAGATCCAGTGAGGGCTTTGAATCCCTTGGACACTCACAGCTACGTGAACCACGTGCTGGCTCCCCATCCCTCCCCACGACGGCACACGGTGAAGGCAGACAGTTGAACTGCGGAAAATTTGGCTTCTAATGTGAAATATCACCGCAGCTCACTCAAGGAAGCAAATAAATCCAACAGAAGGATGAATTAGCAATCGAGAAGCTCGCAGGAGGCGATAGGGAATGAGACTCAGGGGAGAGAAGGGAAAAATGTAGGCAGGGAAGCTTTGCTCTCGGATGCCCCAGATGAAACGTATGTATTCAGGATCAAGGCCTCCAGGGATATGTGCATGACACTGTGTTTCTGACCCAGGAATAATGCGGTGGGGAACACGATAAAACACAGAATAACTGCTGTGTTATTTGCCTCTTCAGTGAGTTACACGGACGGGTTGGAAGACAACCGGTTCCTGCAGCGGCGGTGCTGGCCGCAGGTTGCGTGGGAGCCTGGGCTGTGCTACGGCTGCCGTTCAGTGGCGGCCGCCCGTCACTGCACAAGGGCTTTCCTTCGGCGACCGTGGCCGAGCTCTTTCCATCCTTCTCGGGTTCAAATAAATCCCACAAAGGCCGTTATTCAGCTCCCGCGTGTGGTTTCTGCCCAAGAATTCCCGTTCACGCCACGCCACGCTGGCTGCGGACAGTTTCGTGGTGGGGCCGAGGAGCGCTTCCCCCTCTTGGCAAGCGGCGTGGGGGGGTTTGCCGTTGAGGAAAGCTTTGTGCTTCAGGTCGGAGGGACAGATCGTCATTCTGGGGAGCGTGTGTGTTGTTACTGTGCGCCTTCCTCGCTTCTGAAGGAAGGTGACGCTGGTGGCAGGACCGGTGATGGAGGAATGAGCAGCACTTAGCCCTCGAGGGAGCAGAAATTGATGTTTGAAAGGTCGGTTCCTGGCAGCGAAGAAAGTAACTCACGGTCCCGTATTCGTGATTAGTTATGGATTAGTGCGAGTGAAAGACGGAGCGGTCGGAGATTTGATTGGCGTGACTGTCATCACTGAGGTGGGACTCCAGAGAAGAGCCTTTCTAGATGGATTTCCATGGCTTACTGAGCCGGCTGTACCGCAGGACCATGCTGCCTTTTCTTCTTCTCTACCTTCTGCTTCTAGTCTCACCAGAAACCAAGAGGTGAAAAGCAGTTCGAAGCTTACTGAAACACGTTTACCCTGCCTCTTCTTTAATTTTCTGACTGCCTGGCACCGGCTGGCTTCGTTCCCTTTGGTTCTTGGAGAGAACGTCCAAGTCTCAGCGAAGCGGGAGAGCCCAGAGCGTGTTTGGCCCCTGCCCTGCTCCTCAGCCCTCCAGCGATTGCACAAATGTCCTTGCGGCTCTCAAAACACAGCAGAAGGGTTGCTCGCTTGATTGCTCTGCCTTGTGCGCTCGCAGGGGCAATTCGAGTCGACGACAGGCTCGGAATTTCGCGTGTCCCCTCCCGCGTGTTAACGGCGGATGGTGCGTGGGGAGGTTGTTCACTCAGTTTTTCTTCTCTTCTCTCCCCCCCGCAGTTCATTCCCATGCCCGTGCTCTACGGCGTCTTCCTCTACATGGGCGTCGCGTCCCTCAACGGCGTGCAGGTGGGTCTTCTCCGGCAGACGGCAATCCTTAACCACCGTGGGGTGTCTTTCGCAACCCTCCGGCCTTTCCCTTCTCCTTCCCCGCCTCCTTTTCGTTCCCAAGAAACCCCCGGGGAGGGTAGCAACTGCTGACAAACATTGCCGCAGGCTGGCTGTCCTGAGATGGAGACCCAAGGGGCAACGCTCCGCTCAGCAGGAGAGCAGCCAAGCCTGGCCCCTGTAAGCCACGAGGGGTCCTCGGTGAAGACCCGGGGTCCATCTTCCCCAGCGTACGCCTCCAGAGACCCCGGGCTCGCTCCCGGGATGTTCAGGTCCTCTGCCGGGGCGTCCGTCACAGACGGAAGGGAAACGAGGGAAGGTGATTTACGGCGGCGGGGTTGTTCGGCGATGTTAACGAGCGGGAACATTGCTGTTCGCCGGGGAGGGGAAGCCAAGCCCCCTTCTTTGTTGTTGAGGAAATATTACGTAAAAAGCCTTTCTCACAGCACAGTGTCTGTAATTGGCCCTAGGAAGCTGGAAGTGGTTTTGTTGCTTTCTGGCACCCTATTAATTGTGGCCTTTCTTGTTAGCGCTTGGTTGTGCTCTAACGGGAAAAGACTGCCTGTTCTGTGCGCACCATGAGAATTTCCTGGGGTATTCTTTAAAACAGCCCCAGCTTTCATTCACGGGTGTGAGATCAACCGGGTCTCAGCAGCAGGCAGCAATCCCGCGTTCGGGCAGGGGACAAGGAGGGGATTGTAATGTTCGCCCCGGGGTCGGTTCTCCTGGAGGGGATTTCCCCTGCTTCCCGACCCAGGTGGTCAGGGGACTGGGCAGCTTGTTTTCCTCCCATCAAGGATGTTTTTCACTTGATGAGAAATCCCGATTTTGGTTTAACTCCAAGTCCATCCTGTCCAGCACAGGGGCAAGGGACACGGCTGGAAAAGCGGCCCATCTTCCTCACTCTTCGGTTAGGTGCCTTTCTGTTCTCCACTGATGTGAGGTCTGCCCTCACCTCTGTTGACCTCTGCTCCCAATTTATTTGGGGAAAAAAATAACCCATTGATTTTAAATGCTGAATGTCTTTCCTTGGCAGGAGCGGGGCAGAGGAGGGTGGCAGAAGTGACCCAGAGTTTGATGCTGCCTGTAGTTTGGGCATTCATCTTGTTTTCTCTGTTTTGTGGGTAACAAAGTGCTGCCTTCGAGAGAAAATTCCCTGTGGCCGCAGCCGCAGCAGATCAGGCCCATTCTCTTGCAGGCAGCAGAGGATTTCCACCGATGCCTTGGTTCCTTGGTTTACACGCTGATCGCCAGAGCACATGGAGTCCTGCTCCTTAAAATAAAGGCACCTGAATGCTTTGCTTTGAGAGATGCTTTGCTCCTGTGTCTCTGTTTAGTTGCCGAATATAGTGTAGACCCAGGACCTTCACTTGAGATGGCTGAGTTAACGTGTTTAGCCCATCCTGCGTTAAGCACAAGTCAGCCAGGGTAGAGGAGCTGTGCTGGGTTTTCTGCTGGGTTTCTTCTATGGAAGGGAAGCAAGTTGATGCAAGGCCACACTTCATGGCAGAATAATGCTTTTGTATCTCTCTTTTGTGTACCCTGGGTGTCGTTTAAATGTCGGTTTCTTTTCCTTTCCAGTTCATGGATCGTCTGAAGCTGCTCTTGATGCCTCTAAAACACCAGCCTGACTTTATCTACCTGCGCCACGTCCCGCTGCGCCGGGTCCATCTCTTCACCTTCCTGCAGGTGGTGTGCCTGGCCCTCCTCTGGATCCTCAAGTCCACCGTGGCTGCTATCATATTCCCTGTCATGGTAGGTGACGTTCTCCTTCACGTCCCTGCCTTTCGCAGCCTGCGCCTTCCACTCACGGTCATACCCTCCCATGGACAGGCAAATCCAGCCTCTCCCTGTCAAATCCCTAGCTTGGGGCTCTGCCTCCATTCATGGCACTGATGTAGGACTACATGGGGTCAGCGTTGCCGTGGCTGCCTTTACATAAATCCTCTGGAGGAAAACGAGCCTGGAAAGTTAATTTTTTGCCAGAAAGGTGTAGTTAGCCTTGAGCGTTCCTGGCTGCCAAGGTTAGATTTGCCATGTTTTCTCCCTGAGCTGCACGAACGAATGAGAGGTGCGTAGTTTCCCTTTTCTAGTCCACGCTAATTACTGTACAGAAGATGTCTCCCTTGCTTTTTAAATAGCACAAATTGACAAAAGCAAGAATGAGGCTCACTGCTAAGAGGAGTGCCAAATGGATGGAAAGGATTAGCTAAATCAAGAACAAAAAAAGGAATGTCTTTTTCTTGAACTTGAGTAAAAAGATAATAATGTTGATACACGTGTTTCACATTGGAGGATGATATGTAAGTTTATAGGATGCATGTCCTCTATCTAATAATGCATATCAGAGTCATGTGAAAACTTATTTTGGATCTTGAGAGATAAAAAGTTCATCACACAAAAGAACTGTTTCTTAAATATACACTCTGCAGTCAGTCTGATATAGTATTTCTACATCAAGGAAGGGGAATAGTGAAGCAGCTCCCTGTGCGTTTAGATTATTACTAGAGGTATGGACAGAATTAGACCCTTATACCAAATAAAAACCAAACAAGTGTTGAGGGAAGTTCATATGTACACTTTGCCTAGGGCTTCAAAACCTGTGACCGTGGACCCTAAATGAGGGAGCACGGAGTAGATCCTTCTCCACCTCTGCACCTGACGTGTAGCTCAGCTGGAGCAGTTGGGAGGAAGGTGGCCGTAGGGCCAAACGGATGGAGCGTGGATCCCATGGGACCACAGCTGCACGCACAGCGGTTCTGCCGAGTCTGCTCTCTGGCTTGGAGATGGGTCAGGCTGCTGCAACGTCAAAGCTTCATGAAAGTCCCTTAAGAAATCTGGGCCTAATGTCACCTACTTTCAGGTTTACGGACAAGTAAAATTTCAGTTGCAGGTGCACTTATGAACTGCAGTGCTTATTTAAGGGAGAGAAGGAGGGGAAGCAGAAAACAGAACAAGGACAAGCATTTGTTCTCTGATGCTGGTGAAACGAGGAGAGAAAAGATGATGCAAGTAAAAAAATCCTCCAAATGTTCTTGCTGGGACACATGCTCATATATAAAGGCGTTAAAAATCAGCAGTTCCCACTGACACGCCATTCCATTGCATTTTCACGGCTGTGTTGTACTGCTGTTGAAAGCTGAATCTAATATCTGGACACTCTTTCTCTTTGTCTGTAATAGAGAGAATCTGAGCGAGCCCCAAGTCTGCTGAAGTTTGTTATAATGGTGCAAATTCAGTGTAGGTACAGTCACAGCTTAGATGTAGCTGGATCTGATGACGAAACCTCAATTATTTGCACTCGTGAACAAAAAGACTATAAATGTCCAATTTGTGAAGATCCAGCCAATAGCCAAACCTCTGTTTCTTTGAATGAAAAGCACTTTCAATACAGATGTAATTCATAACGGGATAATCATGGGCGTCTACATGGTATCTTTCCACCCCTGAGTAATTTCTTGCTTCCGTAATCACATCTTAAGTTACGCAAGTCAAAGCTTGAGATCCTTTCCTAGGAATCGTTTGTGCCATAGATCATCATTGCTCAGAACAAGCTCTTCACCTTAAAGGCAGTCGTCAGTTGTCGGGAATGGGTTACATCTTTTAGTAGCCAAGTCGAGCTTTCAGTCTGTCGGTGTAGCCTTTGGTGAAGTGTACGTGTGATCTTGGTAGGCGTCTGGTGGCAGTGTTCAACCCAGCGTCAATGTAAACACCTCTTTCAGACATGTCCCTTCTATTTTTTCCCAGTGCCTTTGATGGCAGTCTTGTACAGAAAAAGCTTTTCCTCCAGTTTCATGCAGCCACAATCCTAGTAAACTTTATTCTGCAGACTTCGAGGACACAGTTTGGCCTTTGTCTCATTTCTAAAGAGTTCTTATATCTGGGGAAGTGGCGAAAAAAAAGTAAAGACAATTACTCAGGCTGCCCCTGTGAACTTGCGTATGTAGGCTGAATCAAAAAATAAATGAAAATAGTCTTTTTTTTTTCTCTCTTTGTTGTTTTGCCTGATGCCTGTCAGTTGGATGTTAAAAGATGACCTTTGTCTCTACAGGAGTATTAAGTGATTACTTACTTTTTTCTGTGTGTTGCTCCTGTTTATTGTGGCATGAAGCAGTCACAGTTCAGACTTTCAAGTTGATAGAGATATCCCAGGTGTTCACCTTGTTCTCTTTATGTTCATTTACAACCAGAATTAAAACATGTGGGATGAAGAAGCAACATCAAGAGGAATGCACAGGGTGTTCCCAATTCAAGGTAAAATGTGACTGAGAAGTCCCTCTCTGCCTTTTCAGATCCTGGCACTTGTAGCAGTCAGAAAAGCCATGGACTACCTCTTCTCCCAGCATGACTTAAGCTTCCTTGACGACGTCATTCCAGAAAAGGACAAGAAAAAGAAAGAGGATGAGAAGAAGAAGAAAAAGAAGAAGGGCAGTATGGACAGTGACAATGATGATGTAAGGAGCTTTCTGCTCTTGTCAAATTACTCATTTCTAGCTAGCTAATCCCAGGGGACGGTCCATGCCCCTTGCCAGCTCTGGGGCTGGGGATCTCCCAGCCTCTTTTGAAGCCGACCAGCTCAGTCTTTTACTGCTGCAGCAAGTCGGCCCCAAACAAAACTTCTTTTCTAGATTGCCTTCCCTTTTCCAGACGTCACCAGCCTGTGGTAGGTGGTACTTGCATTGCCAAGAATGAAATCACACTTTCCACAAGAGCCCTAGATACCTGCTGAGATGTCATGCCCTTTGCTAGAATGCCTTTCATCACCCTGTCTTGTTCATCTTTCCCTCCTCCGCCTTTCTCCCCCGTCATTGTTTTTTACGTTTTAGGAGGAGAATGGTTTTCGCCAGCAGCTCTGTTATTTCTGAACATACTCTGGTTTTCTTTTTTTATATTCTTTTAATTACTCTTTTTAAAAGCACAGAAAGATGTGACTTGTCATATTGCAGGAAAGACTGCTTTCTCTTGATAATACTCATGACCTAAATATTTTCAAAGCATATGTGCCCTTCTGCAGTATACTCTGGTCCTACCTCAGGTTGCAGCATGCCCTAAAATAGTGACACATAGCTGCTTATGTCTTTACTAAGTGTGGTGACCTGACTAGACCAGATCCACGTGCCTTAGACTGCTCTATTTTTTATGGTATATATATATAAGAAGAAATGTAGTCCTCGTGCCTTTAAACATTCTCCTACCCAGGTCTAGCAGGAACTCAAATCCTATAAATTTATGTCGAAGTGCTAAACACACTGGTTATATAGCACTTGGTATAGCAAGTGTGAACTGCCTTCGGAGAGCTGGCTGCCTCGGTCAGCATTACCTTTTGCAATGTGAAAAGGGAGCTAGGCTTTAATAATTTTAGGCTACGCGGAGAGCAGTAAGCAGAGTGTCGCTTGTTCTGCTGATGTGACCGTCCAGGGTTCGTGAAGAAGGGCTTGTCCTGTGATGTGGGCAGAGGTAAGATCACCCTGTGATAGTGGTAACAGTGACCTCCCCAAGAAATTTGTCTGCCTGGAGAGCTTCTCGCGGCAAAACGTGAAAGTGGCCGCGCCGCTGCCGAACCGGAGGGTCAGGGGTGCCGTGGGGTGGTTGTGCCTCGCCGTGCTTTCGGAGGGTTTCTTAGGTTAAATCAAGCTGAATCCCAGCCGGGAAGGTTGGCTCTTATTTCAGACAGCAAACTCCCCTTTCCAGTCATTCCTCCAGTTCCTGGGAGGCCGAGGGCAAGGGTTTCCTGCAGCAGATAACTTTGTGCAAACTGAAATGAGAGAAAGCGCCCTACTGTACATAGCGAATAGTCAGCAAAGGTTTGACTCCATCCCCTCCTCTTGACCGATTTGAATCCAGCAGCGTCCTATCCCGAGCCGTGGCTCCCGTATTGCTGGTATGTTTTAAGCTTTCTCCTCTCTTCTCAGGCTTTTCATTAAGTTCATGTACAGTAATTGATCTAATGGGTAAGAGATTTTACGTAAAATGTTGGTTCTTAACTCTTCTTGGGGTTTTTTTTCAGCACTTGCTTTTACCAGCTTCCTGAATGTAAACCACTTGACATTACTGGTTTGCTTGTTTTCACCCTTTCCCTTCCAGAAATATGCCCCCACAAAGTTAGGGCTGTGGGATTTGGCGGGCAACACACTGAACAGAGTTCAGCAAAGAGAATTGCTGGGTGGTGCTATTGCAAGTGGTGTTAGATGAATGAGTACAGCAAAACCTGGCATTAGTGGAAACTGCTCTCAGCGCTAGTTAAGACTCACCTAAAGTTCTCACTGGGGCTTTGCTAGCAATCAGGGGCAGCGAAAAAGGAGCTGCAAAGAAAGATTTTCAGTAATCTCACCATTTTTCCCTCCAGCGTGTCTTCACAAAGTGTGAATTAGTGCAACTAATTGCTGCATTTGCCTAATGAAAACTCAAGGGCCTTGATTTTCTTTCCAATTTTATGTCAAAAAATGCAGTATCCAAGAACGGCCAGACAGTTTTTTCAAAAAAATCTCGGGCTAGTATATTTAGTTGCAGAGTCAGAAGTGCTGTGTAATTAATGGTCTCTGCTCCCCTTCAGGGCATTTTCGCTGACTGCAGATGCTTTTTCCATCTCTCTGTTCATTTTAGATGGTGAAGTTTGAAGTAGACCCTGAGCGTCAGCATTGCCATTCCACAGACCTCTTACATTTATTTATTAGCACTGAAACGCTGTCGTTTCGAAGATGTCCAAGAGGTTACCCAGCTCTTATGCTCTGCTTACAGCATGGCCCCAAATGGATGGGGGACCTTAAGACGGCTTTATTGCCTCAGTGCTTTTCTGCGAAATCATCTTTGTTTGAGCTATGTTTATCCCTCAGCCTCGTAAAAATACTCCTGAGGAAGCTTTTTGCTATTGGAGTGTGAAATACCGCA
Organism: Haliaeetus leucocephalus; assembly: GCF_000737465.1. NCBI lineage: Eukaryota > Metazoa > Chordata > Aves > Accipitriformes > Accipitridae > Haliaeetus > Haliaeetus leucocephalus. Next base: position 1,919,325 of record NW_010972920.1, on the reverse strand, counting down.
CTGGGTGTCAGTTATGTTAAAAAATAATTAAAAAAAAATAAATAAAAATCCAGGGAGAGCGATTCTCTGGCCTCTGTAATGTTGTCATGCCCTGACTTGAAGGTCTCCCTCCCTCCACCCCAGCGTTACGCTCAGTGCTGTGTCTAGTTGTCTCCAGGAAAAAAGATGCGTTAACGTTTCTGGCAAGTCTCACCTTGCTTCCTTTGCCAAGTTATGCAATATCAGCCTTTCCTTGGTTATGAGAAGTTACTTTTATTTTAAAAAAGCAAAATAATTCCAAGTACCTTGTCGTGAGTGTCAGCAGGTGGATGATTGAAGCCGGCGGGGTATAAGTGGTGCTGGTACCCAAACGCCGGGCGACCCTGCGTACGGCTTTTCTCTGCACTTGTGCCTCTTCTTGACCGCTTTGCTCTTCCTCCTGCCTGGCTGGGAGTACCGAATTCTTACAAGGGCCCTGGATTTGATGAACTATTTTACTGTAAATAGAGGTGTAACTGAGACTGGGTTTGACTCAACTCAAATAAACAGGGGAGTTGAGACAGTCCAGCTTAAGGAACCTCTGCCATATCGTGTCTGGCCCTCGTCCTTGTAGAGCAATTGGGAAGAAAAAAGGGGTTTGAGAGAAATCACAGCAGGATAAAACATTTTGATGAGCTTTCACAGAAGCCAGTGCCCTGCTATTTCTGCCTACGAATGCGTTTTTGCATCTGTATTTCCTGCAGCCAACTCCAAGCTGAATTGGATGGTGTCTTATAAGCTGGTGGCAAAGGAGCTGGTGAGGTGGGGAAAGGGGAAGATAACGATTACACAAGGTTGTTCTTTAAATCCGTTTTACTCTCGTAGTGTGAAGGAAGAGGGAAAGTGGGGTGCAGTGGGGAACCAGTGGAAACCAGCGGGCAACTAAGCTGGAGGATGCTTTTTTATTTTTTCTTCTTTTCTTTTCCTCATTCCTACAGAAACTATATGAAGCATGATTTTAATTTGTGGGAGACAATAAGAGAGCGAGCAGTGAAAATATTCTAAGACCTTTTACACGTTTCTTTCACAGTCTGACTGCCCCTACTCAGAAAAAGTCCCAAGTATTAAAATACCAATGGACATCATGGAGCAGGAACCTTTCCTAAGTGATAGCAAACCTGCTGACAGTGAGTAGAACTAACCTCTTGCATGCCTGACTTGCAGTACAAAAATATATATATATATATTTAGAGTGATTTTTTTTTTTTAAATTAAAAAAAAACCCTTTCCTATTACTTGAGAAGTACTTTTTCTTGTTCTTTTTTTTCTCTTTTTTAATTTCCAGGCCTCTGATTTATGACAGATTTTGGTTTTGTGAGCTTTTTTCTTTGCTCTTTACAAAATTGTTGTTGTTCCTTCTGGTGCCTCCAGCTTAAGCGCTTTTATCCAGCTACTAACAGGTCTCTTGGCCACTCACTCTCTCCTCCTCTCTTTTCTGACCTTTCCCATTTTGTGTTAACTCTGCTGATGGTTTGAATTTTTTTTTCCCCCCTCTGAGCCTAGTGTTCTGGATTTGCAGCATGTCTAAACTGCATCGCTGTCCTGTTACTGTTTGTTTCCTTAGGTGCCAAGCAGTTGCAAAAATCAGCGCTTAAAAGAGTAATTAAGCGTGTCATTGATCCGCATTGCGCATTAAACTGACAAGGCAGTGATCAGTTGACCATTAACGTATTTCCCTTCTTAGGTGATTTGCTTTTGTGCTATTCTGTTTCTTTTTAATTTCTTACGTTAATATCTGTAATTGATTAGGATGATCTTCATTTTCAGTCATTTTCACGTTTCATATTATAGTCTTTTAAGTGAGGAATCGGGAATAACAACTGACCTCAGCTTTTCTGCCTTTATGCTGACTTTTTAAAATACCATGAGCAATGGGTGCTACCTGGAGATAAATACGCTGTTTTGTTGTGAGACAGGAGGGGAGAAATATGAATTATAGTAATAAGTGAGTACTGCTGCAAGGCTGGTGATTTCTAGGAGTAGGACCTAAACCCACAGATCTCGAGATCCTTAAACTCTCCTTTGCATTTAAGAGTTGGTACCCAAGTCCCCTGCCTTTCGGTGGCGTTTAGGTACCTTGGGCAATCCTAAGCATTGCTCTGTGGTTTTTAGGTACAGGAACACTTAAAGATTGGCATTATAAAACAAAGCCAAAGAGAAAGGGACGTTTCCCTGACTATTTAGATATTCTCAGTGTTTTGCTGATAAGGAGAAGAAAAGGAGCAAAATCAGGCTCAGACAACCAAACAGGTCCTCCTAATTTTTCTGTAAAAATGCACTGACGTGCTAAAAATGAATTGCATCCCAAATGTTGTTATACGGGATTTTATGATCAGGTGCGTTGTTTTCAGCATCTTTAAGGCTGAAATAGTTAAGGAAAAGTTAATTCTGCCGCAAACCTGTTTGTTGGAATGCTCTTGGAGACAACACAGGCTAAATCACCCATGAGCCAAGGAGTAGTTGGTTTGCGTATTTGTACGTTTTTATAATCCAGTAATTGATTTGCTAGTTTTTAGTCAGAAACAAGGCAAAAAAAAAAAAAAAAAAGGGGGAAAAAGAAGAAAACCAGGCCCTTGGATTAGAAAAAGTAGCTGGAATCCAGCAACACTGTGGTGTTGTCCTTAAATATTAACTACGCTCTGCGATTCAAAGTATATTACTAATAATACTACTAACATTAGCTTTCCTTCAGCAATAGCAGGAATAGGTTTATTATTAACAGAGAGTATGCTTCCCCACGTTGGGTCAGGAAAGGAAAGCCGTTACAGGCAACAAACCACCTATTTTCTCGCAAGGCGTTTGGGTGCGACAGTGAGGAGCGCAGGGTAGCTAAAGAGGTGTAGATGAAAGGTAAGTGGTGAGACCTACAGGTGGTGAAAGTCTTGGGAAATTAGTCTTTTGGTCGTGTTGGCAGTTCCAGGGTTTTTATCTCAGAGCAGAGAGAGAGAAATTGAGAGTTTTTATTTACAAGCTGTGAAATTCACCTGGCAGGCAGGCAGCAGTAAAAAAGCGTTGCCAAATAGATGAGAGTGTACCTGAGAAACTGAGGCTGGGCTTGAGAAGCCGTCCGTGCTGCAGGCAATGACAAGCAAGACTTTGTTCCCTCCCCGACAGGAGAAAAATCACCAACATTCCTTGAACGCCATACGTCGTGCTGATACAATTCCTTTCCTTCAGTCACACACCATGCCAAGGTAAGCACCCAAAAAATGCGCTTTATAATGATTCCTCAAAAGCATCTCAGTACGCCGAAAGTCAACGAGGCAAAGTTTCTGCCCCCCTATAGGAAACTCTTAAAAAGCACTTTGACAGTATTCCCTGCGTTGGGTTGTAGCATCCCACGTTGATAACGAACACGGCCTTAACGGCGCGTGGGATGGGGAGCCTGAGGACTCTGCTGTTCTTGGTTAGACCCCACCTGCAGTACCAATGGCTGGTTCGGGGTCTCAACCAGAAAACAACGCAGAGCAACTGGGAGGAGTATAGGAAACGCGTCTACAGGGGGAAAATTAAATTAATTGGGATTGTTCAGCCTTTTAAAAAAAAAAGAGAGAGAGACAGCGAGAGAAAATTGCGGTTATGCTTTCCTTCAGTCATGTAACGGGATGTTGCAAAGAGGAAGTAATCCGTTTTCCCATGTCTGTGGTGGAAAATAGAGTAAATAATAACCTTAAATTGCCACAAGGAAGAGTTAAGGAGCAATTTCTCAGAGCTGCTCAGCCCCTTGAGGCCACCTTGGACCTCCCAGCGCCAGGAGTCGGGTCTCAACCAAGGCAGCAGTAGTCCTCTGAAATGTCAAAGAAGGATCTACACTTCCAGGTCTTAGAGAGCGTGTGAAATTAATCTCAAGGGCTATAACCGGATTATTTCAAAGGCATTTTATGAGCGTTGCCACAGCTTGGCGCGAAGCACAGGTTCTGGATACTTGGAGCTCCTCAGTCAATGAAATCGGTGGGTTTACCTCCTGACATGAGCAGTGTTTAGACCAACTCATTAAAATAATCTTACGTGATGTACAGGCCTTACCTAAAGAGCGGCTGTATGCTACCACCACCTGTCAAGGTTATTTACCTGGTATCTATATGGTGCCGGTTTCAGAAAGCTGTACAGCGTGAGCTAATGCGAGGGAACCGATCCTGGGAGTCGAGCGTTTGTTCCATTTCTCGATGTGCCACTGTCTGTTGGGCATCCCGCCAAGCCCTAGGATCTGCAGTTTTCCCAGTTCATGCCAGTCGCCCCTCTGTTTTGTTTGCAAAATGCTGGTTTTTCTCTCGCCAGCTGTGGATTATTCTTTTTTTTTTCAGGATTTGGTCACTGGGAAGCTGTGCTAGCAGAAGTCCTGAGCACGGCAGACCACGTTAAGAATTGGCCGAGAGGCCTGGAGGGAGTCCCCACGCTTACCTTGTCTTTCTCTTTCTTCACAGCCCTCCACGAACTCCAGTAAAAGTTGTGCCTCAAATTAGAATAGAACTTGAGCCTGAAGACAATGGTTATTTCTGGAGGAGCAAGGGAACAGAAACTACTTTGTAATTTGTCTGTCTGTTAAATCTTTTATGGAATTTATTTTGTCACTAGCCAAATATTAAAACGCTCTCTGCTCCCCACCTGCATAGGTAAATGAGACATCCCGCGCTGCCCCTCCGCCCTCGCCCCTGCGGATCTCCTCTGATCCCTCCTCACCCCGTTTTCCCACGCCGACCAAGACTCGTTTTGCCTTCTCTGTCGCTTTGTCGTGCACGCGTCTTTCTTGTTCGCAAGCAGAGGGCAGAAGTATTGAGGATATCACACCATACCCGCGGGGAGATGTCAGGGGAACTGGCATTACTTTAGTTGTGAATCCCTGTTTGTTTGTTTGTCCGTTTGTCGTCTGGCAGAACAAAACTGACCTCCGGGCTAATTGGATGTCTTGCTTACACTGCTCGAAGATGCTGGAAAGTGCTGCTAATACTAACTTGCTCTTAAAGCCTGTACTCGTAGTTAACAACAGGAAGGAAAAGGAAAAGGTACTTCACTCCCAGCACAGACAAACCATTGCCATCGTTGTAGCATGTGTTTTGAAATGTCCCTTTCCTATGCAATTTTTTTTAAAGAAACACTTTAATGGACTTAATCCGTCAGGTACATGGAAGAGTGTTATTTTCCTAGATTATTTTGTTTAAATTATGGGGGCCTAACCTATGACTTTTTTTTGTCAATTTTTTTAACCTTTTTTTAATTACTGTAAAGAGAAATGAATTTTTCCTGCAGCAGGAAACGTATAGTTATGAGTAGTTCTACCTCTTATTTCTAGATGCCAGGCTTTCTGTAAAAAATGTATTGTACCATATATAATGTGATTTTTAAAAAAAAAAAAAACAAAAAAAAACAAAACAAAAAAACAACCACAAAACACAAAACCACAACACCACACCACAATCTCCAGGACATGGCATAGGGCTGGATCGGTTTGATTAACACCTTCTACTCTGAAGCATCTGTTTTACTTAGGGTTATGTTATTTAATTATTTTTTTTAATAAGTAATCTAACTTCGCTATGAAGGAGATGGGATGTAACTTAAATCTCTTGTGATCTAGGAAGAGTCTTAAATGTAACGTTGGTAAGCGAAATGCTGACCAGCTACCGACATCAGTGGACAGATGCTGATTGTATTCATGTTGTTGATTTCCTACGTGGTATTGTTCGAGTTATTTCTCTTGAAACATCGGTGTGTGCGCGCGTGTGTATGTGTATACATGAGAAGACCCCGGGTGCGCTTCAGGCGCGATGACGGCGCGATGGAGGAGAAAGACAGCTGAAGACGGCCCACTGGGATGCTCATCCCGATGCTCGTATTCGCCAGGCTCAGAAACATCTGCATCCTCTAGCATCCCACCTCTGTTTACCATCGTCTACAGAATTTACCCTAAATCTTGACTGCTCGGTCCTAGATCCCGCCATCCGTACGCGGTGACGCGTCAATACCAAGCAGGGTAGGCACGGGCACGCCCGTGCTTTTGGTTTTAAACCAAGCGAGCAAATACCACCGTGGGAGAGATGATTTTTCTCTCTGTAGCATGTACACGTATGTACTTGTGTGTGCGTAGAAACGTGCGTTTGGGAAATTGGGCTTCACCGAGACATTTCTTTGATGACACGTGAGGACTACATGTAACACACTAAAAGCTTCATAAAAAAAAAAGAAAGCAAGAAAAAAAGCCCAGCTATAAGGGGCTAATTCCCCAATGGAGAAAATCCCACTGCAGAGGACAGGCGTGTTGCTACCACTTTTGTCCTTGCGAAACCAAAGTCCGTGTTGGTTAAGTAAACAGAATTTCATGATGGTGCTGAGACCTTACATGCCAAATTTTAGCGTCTACTCACTCGTAGTAGCCCGATCGGCAACGGGAGGTGCAGAACAGGGCTATTCTTTTCTTTCCCAGATGTGCTGTAGAAGCAGCTGGCCACCTTACTTTCCCAACAGCGCTTTGGTTAAAGGGTGAGTTGACGGGGACCGTGGTGGTTAGAGCTCGACCTGCCGCGAGCCGTCATTGCTGCAGAAAGACGATGGAGCTGCCGAGGCGCCCGCACAGCGCCGCACGTGCGCACACCTCCGTACATTCCCCGGCTCGTTCTCGAGGGGTCTCGCTTTTGGCTTACGAAAGGTGTGTCCGCTCTCAGATCGGCATCCCCGGCACCCAGCCCAAAACCCGCTTCCCAAAGCCTCGGGAGACGTCGGGAGCGGCCCGAAAAGGAGCGGTTCCGTGATGCTAGCTGGAGGACAGATAACCCGGGAAGCGCAATGCCGGCTTCAGCCGACGTTTCCCATCCCTTAGCGAACACAAGTCCCTGGTTCCCAGAGGGCAAACAGACTCGAGCGTCGGAGCTGCTTGTGTTTTACCTAGACCTTGGGTTTGTAGGAATCCCAGTGAACGGAGGGAGGAAAGATCAAACCAGATGAATGGAGAGGACCGGCTTTCTTGCTCCCGGTAGGCTTGGCGGGCAGGGTGCTGCACCCACGCAGCTTCCCATCTGCTGGCACCTGGTGATGCCTCTCCACAAAAATGAGGTCTTCCACTTCGGATCCGTGTTAAATGTACTTGAAACGTATTGACTGCTGATCTAGATCTTGCTCTTTTCTTTTTTCTGGTGTTTTTTTTATTTTAACCCAAGGGAGCTGTCATGCAGAGGGCGGCGTTGCTGAAGGGACAGGATAAAGGTTTCTGTAGCTTTCCATGAAAAACAGGCAACTCCGGTGACAGGAGCTGGAAATGTTCCCTTTCCTGGTGCCTGGCACTAGCACTTCATGGGTGGTTGTGTCTCTTTTGTTGGTTTTTCCTTTAAAAAACAAAAGAAAACCCAACGCAGAGAGAGCAACCGAGAGCTCTGCTGGCACCAGGCGTCGGCGGGCATCACAAGGGAAGTGTCGCTGCACTTCGTAGACCTCTGAAAATAACTAAAACTTCTTTTCAGTCAGAACTGGGTATTCTGTGGGAAAAGCCTGGGTGAGCACTTCTGGGCGTAGGCACGGAGACGGACCCAAAGCCCTCTGCGATCCGAGGCGGCCGTCAAGGAATGAACTTCCCAGAGCAAAACAAAACCAGGTCCCAACTCGCGGTGGGACCCCGTGGCAGCCACCAGCTGCAGCCAGCGTCGTCCCAGCCCCGGGAATGGGGTGGCCGTCTGCCTCTGTAGCCCACGCTTATTTGTCATCGTGGCCGATATGTCTTTGTATTTTTATTTTATTTTTTTTTGAATCAACACGCACTTTCAGATACTTCTATTATTGTTTTTAATTTTCGTAAGTCTGTATTTGCTTTGGAGGAAAGAATAAAAACTTAGTATAAAATGAAGTGGATCAAGATGGTGGAACAAAAAGGAAAAAAAGCAGAAAACATTTCAATATATTAAAATGATTTTTTTTTCCAGTAATATAAAACACGAAATTCCTTATAACATTATAGTATTTTACAGTTTTATGAAGCTTTCTATTGTGACTTTTATGGAATCAAAAGATGAAGATGATGAGATATTTTAGCATTTATATTTTTCAAAATTAAATGTATACTGAAAATAAAGTAACTTTATGCATTTATGGGAGAGCGCGTGTGTTCGTTTTTCCTCGTTATATACTCAGTCTTGTTTGATTGAATCGAGATCCCTGTATCGCTGTTGTAATCGCTATTTCCAAGGGAAGATGCTCCAGGGGAAGAGGCGGCTTAGGAAAGGTCCCACAAATACATGTGAAAAATGCAGGGAAAGGCTCTTAACAAACCATAGAGGAGTTCAGGATGTGTGGCTGTAACACTGAGGTTTAATGATAGAAGTACTCTCTCTTGAGATAATATATTGAAGCTTTCGGGGGAGCAAAATAGAACTTGTTCACAAATAAAGGTAGCGAGACCCCAGTCCCACCTCCCTAAGTCAGTGGGCACGAGGCAGTAACAGAAGGCGGCAGCCAGGTACGAATCCAGCCCCACTGCAGCTTTTTTTTGTGGGGGTCCTTTTTCAGCCCGTTCCTTGCTGGGCACCACATCGGCAGCAGAGCATGAGCAGAAAGGTGCTTGGGGTGGGGGGGGGGTCCCCAAGACCCTGGCGATGGAGCGAGGGCAGCCTCGCCGACCCCCCCGAAGATTGTTTTGAGATGTGGAGAAGGCTCTCGAGGGGCTCAATGCCGCAGGACCCCGAGTCGAACCGGGGATTAGACAAGATTGTGGAAAAAGGGTCCGGTAACAGGGGTGTGCCCCCTCGCACCCCAAACCCAGGGATCGTGGTGGCCGTGGTGGTACCCCACCGTGGTCCCGCGGGGCTCCCCAGCACCCCCAGATCCACATCCTCCGGGGGCAACAGGGAGGGATGCTCACCGGCTGCCATAGGTGTACGAGGATAACTTCTGGTGACAGCTAGCAAAACAAAGAGCAGGTTGGAAAACGATGAAGACCATTAGAGAAACCCTCGGCTAATTTTTCAGCAGACCGTGGTGGGAAAGGGGCGAGCCCCCGTCAGCTCGCACATTTGGGGGGGCTGTGCATGGGAGCAGGGCTACCCCCGGGGCCGTCTGAACCCCTTCATCCTTTCACGCGGGTTTTTCTCGTTATCCACTGGGCAATTCCCTTGTGTGACACCGCGATGCTGAAGCGTGTGAGCTAACGCACGCTCGGCCCTGCAACATCCCTGTGGCGTTGGGGTGGTCCTTCCTGTTAAAGAATTTACGAACGTGGGTTTCTCTAGGTTTGCTTTATTCGCAACTCAGCGTTGGGCCAGCACCGCAGTGAATGGCACACTTCCAAAAGTTTCCAAACCTTATATACACTTTTGCCACCCATTGTCCCAATCCAAAGTCTCTGTAATTTCCCAGCCAATGTCTCTGTAATTTTCCAGCCGATTCTGTGTTCTCATATAGTTATCATCCATCATCTTATCTCATCCATTCTCCATTCTCATGTCTCGGTTCTTCTGGGATTGGTGGTCACAGGCAGAAAGTCTCCAGTCACCATCATCACTTATCTTCTTACACTTCAAAGGTACCTATGAATTTCTAAAGAAACTACTCAGGTTATTTTATTAATTTATCTTATTCTAAAGTTAACCACTTACTCCCACGTCTCAGGTTTAAGGTGTATGATCTTTCCTCTGTTGATGCAGCTCGACTGGCTTTTAAGCCAGCCGTGAAGAGGGAGTCTCATAAAACAATTAAGCAGCTCATAGATAATTGTTTTATATGCACCTGCATTCTATTAATCATATCTAAACCAATATCTAATCATTAGTTATATGTCTAATATGAATAGCCTTAAAACAATAAGGCGAATAGTCTTAAAACAATGATGCTTAAGGCCTAGTTCCTTTTACATCCCATAGGTCTCCCCTTCGATAAGCACCAGCCTCTGCATTTTTGCATCAGAAGAAGCATTTAGAAAATGGTCGACACTGCTCGCACAACGTGACTGGAGCAGTCGCGGTGGCGTGCAACCGCCACGCACGGCCTGGGGAGACGGGTTTGCGCAGCACCTTCCACCTCCCGGGACCTGCGTGGGTGCTTTGCCGTCGGGCGTTGGGCAGGGTGAGAGCGAGCCGGAGGAGATGTTTGCCGAGGACCGGCGTGGCGAAGCCGTCCTGCGTGGCTCGGGTACGTGAGCCTCTGGCTTCGAGCTCTCCATAGCGGTGCTGCTTCACCCAGGAGGTCCCGGAGCCACACAGCATCTCCCTGCCCAACTCTACCACCTGTGGACAGGTCAGGGTGTAGCCCAGAATGGCCATGAGCTTCTCCAAGAAATCTCTGCTTTCTGGGCTGAAAGTTGTCATAACCAAACTTTGCTTCTTGCACTGGCTGTTCCTTGGCCAGGAATGTCAGTGAGGACGTGGGGCTGGGGGAACAGCAACCATCAACACCTCTCCGGCTCCACCAGCATCGCGAGCAGCCATCCCAAAGATGGAGAAAAGTAGTGGGGCACCAACTCCTCCAGAAACCCCGTCCCTCCCTGCCACAGGAGGAGCTGGGGTCATTAAAACACTTTTTGAGCTAACTTTTTAGTAAGGAATATGGGTTGTGTCTTCTTGATGCAGGGGCGGTGCTGGACCACGGTGCAGGTCCCCACAGCCTTCTCCCCTTGGCTGCTGCTCTGCCGTACCTGACCTGGCAGGCTTGGTTTAGGCAACACCAAGCCCTACACTCTTAAACTGGGACCAAAAGCCATATATCTTCCAGCATCTCTCCCGTTTTGTCATTGTGGAAAGTGTTTTCTGGCATTTTGGGACTCTACTATGTTTTGGGCAGCTACTTCTGCCATGGGGTACCAGGGTTATCCCTTGAGGAAATAAATGACTTACTCCTTGCAGCTGCAGAAAGCCCTGGGTGTGAGCTGGGTGGCATAAGCATCACCTGTGAGCTGGTCCCCTCCCTCATAAATTGCTGGTTTTCCTCCTGCAAGTTAGCCAGAAACCTTTGCTGAGCCTGTCTCTTGGGGAGTGGTTTGGGGTGTTTAAGCCAGGAGGAAAATACTTGCTGCTTCTTTGAGGAAGGCACTGTATGCAGTACAAAAGAAGATTAAAATTAAAAGGAGGTATGAGCCCATTTATTTGCTGGTTTTCTGTGTAGCTGAAGTTGAAACTCAGGTCTGAATGCCTGGGGACAGGAGTCACTGGGAACGCAAACAGCCCTGCAGGTCTTTGAGGCAGATAAAACTAATACTTTTAATGGTTTTTTTAATGTTTTCATGAATCTAGTAACTGATTTTAAAAATAAGAGACATAAGTTGGTCAGCTTATTTACTTCTGTACTGGGTTAACCTGCTCTCCAGGAATAAATCACTTACCCTACATGTTCGGCGCCTGGCAGGGAGGCAGAAAACCCCCTGGGTTCCCCCAAAAGGCTGGGGGATGCCATGGGCTCGCTGTGGCAAGATTGGAGGGGTTTTTTTACCAATTTTTAGGAAAACCCACCCTGCTGCATGTCAATTAGTGAACACTTCATGCTTTCCTCTCTGCAGGAGCTTGGCCATGGCTGGATGGGTTGCGAGCGCCAGCAAGGTAAATATGGGGAGCTGTTTTATTCAGAGCTGCCAGTTTTTAGTGCCTCAAGCAATTCACAGCGTGCTTTTCCCATCGCAGTCCTGCTTTCCCTGGTTGGAAGCTTTTAGTGATGTTACTCCCACCCTGCTGCTGCGCCTGTGATGCATCGCTGCTTAATTACTGCTGTACCAGCCATGCAATTAGTGTGACTAACAGCTCAAGACAGCTGTGGTTGGGAATGGTATCTGCCTGGTAGAGGTATTTGGTTTGGGTCGTTTGGTTTTTTTGGGTTTTTTGGTTGGTTGGTTTTTTTAATTTGTTCTTGTTTCGTTGCCTGCTCCAGCCTCATGGCATTCTCTGCCTCAGGCTTTGCAAGCCACTTGGCAGAAAGGCACTGGAGGTGGCCTGAGGTTTGCTGGGTACCCCAATATTTGGGTGATGAGCAGGCAGACCAGCCATGAAGGGTTGCTCTGAGCAACAAGGATGGTTTGGGTTTTTTGGTTGTTTTGTCTTTCTTTTTTAAATAGAGACTTTACTACTTCTTCTGAATCTTTGGAAGTGGGTTAGAGAGCTGCTGAGATAAAAACACCAGAGGCAAATCTGCCTTGTGCCCGTTGCGGTGCTGAGGGCCAGAGAAAGGAGACCCAGGAAAAGAAATTAAAAGAAGAAGCAAACAAAAAAGCCCCACAGCCATGAAGAGTAGAAAAGGAAAGTGCTTTCTGCCCGGGTTGGCTGAGGGCTGGATGGGAATCCCTCGGGAGTGCGTTGCTGGCCGAGTCGATGCTCCCGGGTGGCATCAGCTGAGAGCAGATGTGCTGCTGTACCAGCCAGCCCAGGCTTTCTCAGAAGTCGACTGGTTTTAATAAAAAAAAAAAAAAATTGTTGTGGTTTTGTTGTTGGTTATTTTTAAAGCAGTAATTGATTATTTTTTGGGTTGGGTTTTTTCTTCCCCCACGAGGTGCCCACATAAGCAGTGACAGCAGCAGAGGCTTTGCCGGCATGGGCTGTGTTTGCCTTGTGCAATGCTGCTGCGGGATAAGTTTTTGTTTTCCCCAGGCAGGGAAGGAGCTGGGGTTGGATTTCCTGATTTTATTTTTTCTCTGCTGGTGTGGTGCCAACATGTAGCTCCTTCATCCATAAAGGTGGAATCTCCCCAGGCGACCAGGGGCATCTTCTGGTGGAAAGCGAATGGGATGTGTCCTTCATGCAGGGCTGCGATGGAGAGGGCTGTCAGCTTGGGGATGAATCTGTGGGGAAGGTCCCAAGAGCTGTTTTGGAGCAGCAGCCTATTGCTAAAATGAAATCCTTAATAAAGGATGCCATCTCTTTAATGGTGTGGTGCGGTCACCTGCCTGATTAGTCAGCAGGGAGGAAGATGCAGCAGAATGAGGCTTTCCCATGCAGAATTAAAGCTCACATGACACCAAACACCAATGCTAATTAACACACTCGGTAAATAAATACATCGGGCAGAGCATGCGTGTTGATGCCCAAAGCCTCCTGCCAAGGCAGACAGCATTTTCCCACATGCTTTAAGAGTCAAAATACATCAAGTGCAGGTGGGTTTTGGCAGACCAGCCCTGTGCTAAGGGCTGGGGAGCCGGGGGCCAAAAGCCCTGCCCGGTGTCCCCTGATACCCACCAGTGTGGTGGGGGTCAGCAGCCCCATACCCACCATGGGGCAGATGGAAACCCCCTGGTTGGGGCTGCGGGGGGCTTGGCCGGGTGCATTTGCAGGCGAGGGAATAGCAAACAGCGCAACAGCCTTATGCCCTTTGGCTTCACGGGCTGATTGCCGGCAGGGCTTCAGGTTTTTGAAGCCCCTGATAGCCAAGAGGATGGGACATCACAGCAGCGAGTGATGATGCCTACTCCCAAAAATGTGTAGAGCAAACCCCTTGCTGAAAATTGTGTGCTCTGGGTGTGAAAGGGTGAGTGATGCTGGCTGCTCCGGAGAGAGCCTGGGCTTGGCTTTCTGCTCTCTCCAGTGTGCCCGGGCTTTCGGCATTGGGAAACACCCTTGGGGCATCGCAGTGCGCACTTCTCGCCTGGAAAGCTGCAATGACGATAAGCACCGTTCTTTTATTTTCCTTTTTTTTTTTTTAATATCCATCAGCACATTTCCTAGAAACAGGCACAGAGCAGCTGAGATGTTCTTGGCTTACTTAATTGTATTTCTCCAACTTTTCTTGGAAACCCAGAAGGTCACTGGGATGGTTAGCCCTTACCACGTGCATCCTGAATTTGATGGATGCAAACATGATGTTGGAAGGGAGCGAAAGCTCAGGCCGGTCCCTAGTACCTTGTGCCTGACAGACTAAACTGCTTTTTTTGGGAGCGGTGGGATAGAGCCCTCTGTCCGGCCAGGACCCGGAGGTGTGGTGGTGACCATGGTTGGTGCCCAGAGCTGCTGCCTTGGGTACCACCCCAAGGAAGAAGCTGAAATGGAAACACATCTCCATATGTATTGATGTACCAGGGGAGCTGAGCTTGGCAATGCCAGGTATGTGAATGAGATGTAGGTCTCTCACCCCAACAGAAGAGGATATAAAAACCCAACCGTTAATTATTTTGGGAAATAAATGCCAAAAGCACCATGTAAGATGGTGGTGGGTGGTCAAAGGTGGGGACCCAGATGACGTGTTTGCTAGGAAATGCTTTGAGCAACGACAGCAGCTCTGGAGCAGCATCAGCCACCAGCTCCCAGGCAGGGAGGGAGGAGGACGGTCTTTTCTGATCCCCCCCATCTTTCTGGAGACGAGGTTGTCAGCTTTGCGGCTGCCGGAGGGATTCTGGCAGGGGACTGGCCGGGACACAATCCCGTGCCATCCCAGCCAAGTCCGTCTCATTTCATGGAAAAACCGAGCGCAGACCTGGGGGGTACTGGTGCTCTCCAGTACAGAGGGGAACCAACATGAACGGGGGTTTTGTCTTGGTTTTCCTTGAGGGCGGGTCTGGTGAGTGCGGCAAGTCTTGACTGCTAATGCTGTCTGCAGAGTAATTACTCTGGGGCCTTAATTAGCTTTAAATTGATTTCCCCTGATTCTGCCCACTAATCCTCTGCCTCTTGCAGAGTTTTCCCTTTCTGGATGGAGTCCCTCTGCCCCGTTGGTAAGGGCATTGCTGCTTTTGTATCCCTTTATTCCACTTATTGCTTTCCTTTGCCCATCGCTTCAGCTCATCCGTGTTCTATAGCTACAGCACGGGCTGTTTTAATTTTCTGGTTTATCTTTGCACGGCACAGCTCTGTGCAGGGAGATATCGTTATCTGCTTTCCTTGGCTTATTTAGATCTTGTTCTCCTGCAAAAAAAACCTGCCAAATTTAGGCTCGGGATTTTCCCCATCGTTTTCCCTGCTGGGCTTGCCATCTTCCTGCCTCCCAACCTGGGTGCTTTGCCCCCAGCACCCCCAAAACCTCACACGGGCAGGGGAGCCAAGTTTGGGGTACAGAGCGGGGAAATTGGGGCTGCCCAGACACCCCATCTCCAGTGATGGGCTAGTGCCTCCAGCTAGCTGAATATCCAAATACCCACAGAGAGCCGTCTTCGGGGGCACTTGATGAGTGTTTTTTAGCGTTCTTGCTTAATTTTTTAGACCATTAGGTCCGGGGCACTTGATGAGTGTTTTTTAGCATTCTTGCTTAATTTTTTAGACCATTAGGTCCCAGGAGTAGAGCTGGGACCTCCTCCTCTTCCTCCTGCCTGCAGAGCCGGGGCCGTGCTCCTTCCCAGCCCTCCCCACCACCCCGGGGGTGCAGAAAGCCTCGCCAGCAGCAGCGAGGGTGCTGTTTTTAAGTCTTTATTGCGGCTCCGGGAATACATGGGTGGTGTTGCCGGCTGGGCAGGCAGGGAGCCGCGGGTTCGGTGGCACCTTCCCCTCCCGGTGCAAGGAGAAGCAGCCGTCTTGCCGGGCGTCCTCCAGCCTGGTTCCTTTCGGCATCCCGCTTCCCTGTGTGTCCCGTAATGCTCAGCCCCAGCTGCGTGGCCGTGACCCTTTTCCCCAGCCCCAAAACTGCCTCCTCCATCCGTGCATGACTGGAGAAGCGATCCCCGATGCCGGTATGCCAGAACCCCCCCAGTCTGGTGTGTCGGACCCCCAGCAGCTCACCTCTGGGCACTTAGCTCAGCAGGCACGAGTCCCCATCGCACGCCTCTCCCAGCTCCGCGCTCACCTGCAAAACGGGGGGGGTTGGAAAGAACCGCAGGGGCTGGCCGCCGGCACGGCACGGGGTGCTGTGTCGGGGGGGTCCATGGCTTTACCTTGGAGGCGCAGTAGAGGGGGGGTGAGTTGGGCGGGCAGCAGGTCGAGGCGAATTCGGCTCGCTGCTCCACCAGCTGCCCCAGCAGCTCGGGGCTGGCGTCCGGCATCTTCTGCGTCAAGCTCTCCCGCAGCCTGCGGTGTGGGGGCCGGTGGGTTTTAGCGGGGACCCGGGGGTGTTAAATACCCACACGGTGGTTTTTTTGGGGGGGAACACACGGGACAGCAGCAGGAGCAGGGTGCGATGCCCTGCAAGGGGTGCGTTACGTGCTTCCCCGTGTTGTTTTCCTGCTATTTAGGCTCAAAACCACCGGCTCCGTTCACGCACCCTCAAAATTTTTGGCCAAATTTTGATCGCGTCTGCTGATCCAGTTGTGGCGGGGCAGGGGTGGGAGGAAGGCTTACCTCTTCTTGAAGTCGAGGAAATTTAATTCAGTGTACTGCGCGCAGAGCTGGTTGGCCTTTTCCAGGAAGGGGGGCAGCTCTTCTGCCATCCGCTGGTGCTGGGTGGCAGAGGATGGCTGTAACCAGGCTGTGAAAAGCCTCTGCGGGGATTTTGGGGGACGCGGGGCTGGTGGGGGGAGAGGAGGGTGAGCCAACCCCGCCGCTCACCTTGCTGTCCAGGCAGGCGGAGGAGTCCTTGGCAGAGCAGCACTCCCCCCTGACTTTTTTGCAGGTGTCGTACAGCTTGCCGAGGAAGGCGTCGGGGACGCTGGTGTGCCTCCGTATCAGCTCAAACAGGTACCTGGAGCAGGGAAAAACGAGTCGCCGTATCATCTTTTGTTGCCGGTGCGGCTCAGCGTGGGATGGGGGCTGCTTTTCGCATCTTTGTGCAGCCCCTGGGGGCGATAGCCCTGAGGGAAGAGAGGATGCTCCCCCGGTTATCCTAATAATCATCAAACCGCGTAATGAAGACAAGGGGAGGAGGAAGGGTCGGCAGCTCGGCCGCCGTGGGTACCGCTCACCTCTCGGCGTGGCGAGCCCCCTCCTCGCCGCAGAGCTGCTCGTTCATCGGCTTCTGCGCCTCCGGCAGTTTGGGGGTGGGCGCCGGTGGCAAGGCCGAGATGCAGAAATAGTTTTGCATGAGGTTTTGCCCCTGGCAGCAGTCAGCAAACCTTTCGTCTCGGGCCGACAGCGCGCTGCAGACTTTGGCCGTGTGCTCTGATAACTGCAAAGAGGGGAGCGGAGGGTGTGCGGGGGCTGCCGGGGCCGGTGAAACTGCAGACCCCCTCGCCACGATGGGGTTCGCTCGCTAAACCCCTGTTGTGACCCGGGAGGTGGTTTTGGGGGTGGCTCCGGGCTCCCCTACCTTTTTCTGCATGCAGTCTTCGGCCACCGCCTCGCAGCACTCGGAAAACACCTCGGCAGCGTCTTCTGCCAGGGGGAAAAGGTCCTCGAAGGAAGCGCTGGGCATCTTCTGAGCAAGCGAGGTCAGGTAGCTGGGCAGGCACAAGGCGTACGGGGGGCTTAGGGAGCTCGGCTCCCCCTTCCCCTATTATTACTAACAGCTCCAAGCGGGGGTTTCGCCGTCTAGAGGTGCGGGAGGGTGATGACGGGGAGCCACGGCGCTCGCTCGGCACTTCTGCTACATGCCGAGCGTTTCCGCGGGATGCTACAGCACGCTTGGTTTTGCATCTTAATTAAAATTTGCCTTTGCGAACGCTGCCTCCGAATGGGATCCGCAGCTCGAAATAGGAACGTGCTCCCAACCGGACCCATGTTCAAGAACAGAAAAAGCTGTTTTCCCCCTCTTTTACCTGAAGGTGACTTTGTCCTTCCCGTACGCTGTGAAGCGGGAGCAAACCCGGTTTGACATCAGGGTGAGGAGGGAGAGGGTTTTCCTTTCCAGTTTCTGCCACAAAAAGAAGGTGGAGGTGTTTTTCCAAGGGAAACACCAGCCTTTCCCAGCCACTTCTCCTCGGGCCATGGGCACGGTGCCGACGAGCCCGGCGGTCCGAATGGGCTCACCTCCTTCAGAAAGCAGGCGGTGGGCGCAGGGGAGATGCAGCAGGTAGAGACCATGGAGAGGAAGGTCCTGGTGGAGCCCAGGAGCACGGGCAGGGGTGCCTGGCTGTAGCTGCTGGCGTACTCGTGCAGAAACCTGTGGGAGAAGCAGGCTGAGGAGAGCCGGCACCCCGGGATGAGGGTGCTCGGCTGCGGATAGATGCGGGGTTTTAGGGGCATTAGGGGCTGCCCGGGGGTGGGAGCCCTCTCCGGGTACCACCCCGTGTTGCCCGCCGGTCGCACCGAGCCATCGGCGACAGCCGAGGGCCGTTCGCCCCAGCCTGGCTTACCGGTCCGCGAAGTCCTTGGGGTCCTTCTTGAAATCCTGGCAGAGCTCTTCGTTGGAGGGCTGGAGGTAGCGGGGCAGCTGCTGGGGTGGGTGCCGCAGGGCGGCCAGGCACAGCTTCTGCTCCAGCCCCTCCTGGGCGCAGCAGCCGGCCGTGCCGGGGTGGGCTGGGAAGGGCGAGTCCTCGCCGCAGGATTTGGCCGACAAAGCTGAGGACTGGAGGCGTAGAGAGGAGGTTACGTGCTGGTGGCCACCCCACCCCAGGTGGCCATCCCATCCCACCCCACCCCATCGCATCCCACCCCATCCCATCCCACCCTATCCCATCCCCCCAAGCCCCGGTTTTGGGGTCCGTCAGCCTCACCCCGGCATCATAGCAGGAGGGGTCGGCACCTTCGGCGCAGCAGGTTTCAGCCAGGGAGACGATTTCTTGGACGAGATGGCCAATCTCCTCGAAGGTGGCGTTGGAGAATTTCCTGCTGCTGGTGATGATGGTCCTGGGAGCAAGGAGCAAGGAGAGGATGAGCTGGCGGCATGTTTCTCTCTCTTCCAAAAAAAAAAAAAAAAAAAAAAAAAAAAAAAACTTTCAGC